>NC_044302.2:1092060-1464560 GCF_004027225.2 Strigops habroptila | reverse complement strand
GGAAAGCAGGTTTTGAGAGTTGTGATGAATGTGGTGGAAGGGGTGGTGTTCCCCTGCTGAAGAAACTGAGCTGAAACGGTTCCTCTGATGCCAGTTTGAGCTGCAATTCTGGAGGCTTGACCAAATGAGTATTACTAAACTGGAGGGGAATTGCTAGAGAGATTATTTCTCTCATCAGATCACAAAAGCTTAAAAATGAGCTACCCAATGCATTTTGCTTGACAACAAGCATTCACTGTGTTCTATGCTTGGCACTGGGGGGGGGCACACCCCATCCACACACATGGTAGACCAAGAATTAGGCTGGGAGTGGGGATAGAGGGTCACGTCCTGTTTGGTTCCTCCCTCAGCAGCTGCTGGCCACATGCATGTGCTTCCCAGGGCATTTGACCATCGCAGAGCTCTGAGGTGGGAGCTGGCACAGGACAGACCCTACACTCCTCAGGTGTGGCAGACGCTGGCTGAAATCACTCTGCATTGGTTTGTTGGTGCTGAGAATCCTTGCACAGTGCCTTGAGAAAGTATGCAAAGAGAAATGTGCCACTTCACCTGCTTTCCTCTGAACTAATTCCTCGTCACTGCACTCTGCCCTCCCTAACCTTCTCCATCCATCGATGCGGTTATTACTGATGCGCTCCATTACTGGTTCATTGGTCTCATGCATGTTCTCCTCTCCTTCAGCTATTCATAGTGCAGCTTATTATTAGTCCAGAAGGACATGAAAGTCATATGAGAGAACACCACCACAAGATACTAAAAAAATGAAAACGGAGGAACTCAAGTGACTATAAATTAATTAGAAATTTCCCACCCACCCCACCCCCATGGCATCCCAGCTTGCATCTTTAGGAGGTCAACGACCCAATCTGTTTAGTGTATTTTCAATGGCTCCAAGTTGCCAACAGATGTAGTAGACACTAATATGTATTACAGCTTGCATTGTATAAAGTTGTTGGTGGTGGTGGGTTTCTTGGAAGGCTCCCTTCTGGAGCTAAAAGCTTCTCTTCACTGAAGCACAGGGCAGTTGGCATTAGAATAGTTCGGAGGATTTTAACAGAAGCCTCTTAAAGTGCATGAGAAGGCTTGAGTGTACATGAGCTTGCCTGGGGAGTGATTTGTGAATGGTACACTTGCCAGCTGCAAATCTCAAGCTGACGATTATGGAGGGGGGCCCTTCCCATGTCAGTAAGCACTTGACATGAGCTCAGCTTGTTAGACTCGTACACACACCGTGAACTTTGCCAGAAATGAAGCAGATTTTCCCATTTTTACACTTCAGTCCAAAACCAGATTTAAGTAGAATATTAATAATTCCGAAGAGTCTGCCTTTGAGTTTTTACTGCATGATGTGTTCAAGAGAGTCTGATTTATAGAGAGGATTTCAGGGTATATGCTAAAAGGGATGCTTGGAAAAGTCACTGTGATTAGGAGACATGGACCACAGCAGGCAAGTGGTGGGTTCCCTGCTCTTCGGGTATTTAGTGAGCAGATTAGGAAGGTAAAATTCTGCTGTGGCAGGGGAGGGATAGAGCAGATCAAGAAAAAAGATCATTGGCTGCTTTCATGGAAAGACAAGTTCCTGGCAGTACGTGTAGGTGGGATTTTCCTTTTCCAACCAGTGCTTCTCTGTGTGAGCACGAGATCTGCTTGTTGAAAGTGAGGTGCTGTTCCTGTAACAAACTCACCATGAGGTTGCCTTGTAAGCTGTAGTTCATCCTGATCAGGACTGTAATGAACATTGTGGTACTGAGTTTCTGCAGGAAGGATAATAGGACGTACACTGCCCAAAGCTGTGGTCTGCACCAGCTGCGGTTCTGTGCTTTCAGAAAGGTTAGTACAGTTCTGCCTGAGTCTTCCCAGTGTTGGCTTCTTCTCAGCAAACAAGTTGAAACGCAGGAAACTATCAGTTAAGGAAGTAAATATCTCATTTTGATTGACTGAGTAACTATTGACCTAAAGTTTCCTTTAATAAGGTTGTTAAGCTGGGCTATGACGTAAGATCAAGGTAAAATTCCAAAAAGCTGCAGGAAGAGCATAAATGTGTTAAAAATGGAAACAGAGAGCAAGGTGAAGCAAAGGTCCTAAGAAGAGGCTGGTGGTTGGTCTCTGTGCTTTGGCATAAAAAGTTAATGTTAGAAAAAGGTCTCTGTGTCCACATCTTCAGAGTGCTGATGTAAATAAGAGCTTGCTGCATTCATTTACTGTAAGTGAATACAGTTCAGCTCATGGTTTGAAGGGTAGGTCTGACACTTAGAGACAGTAAGCATCCTGCTGGCTTTCCTTGACATGCTCTTGCACTCTCATTATTAATAGTGGTTGTCTTTTCCTTGGGCATACAAAACGTCTGTCAACACTATTTTTAGAAGGCTGTGCACCATTTTGAACTGTTGGACAAGAGATGAGATCTAATAGTGCAGGAGCGGCCCTTTCCTGGTTGTTTTTTTAACTGCCACATTCCGTTGCCCACTTGTGACGGCAGTCTGGTGACCAAGCTGCAGTACTCCTGTCACTTGGACCAGGGAGGCTTTGGTGTGCTACTGAGGAATTCTTTGGCCTCTGAAACTCTGTAGGGTTTTTCTTGCCACTTTCATGGGCAGAGGGTTGGATAGTTTTCCTTCAATGGGTGGGTAGCAAGAGCTGTCGTGGTCTTTTCCCAGCCTCACATGCTGGTTGTGATTGCTTTTTGTTCGGATACGGTACTGACCAGCAGTGCAGAGGAGTAGGCGAAGGGACCGCTGTGCTTGGCTCTTGCTGTGCGTTTGATGGGTGCAAGAGTTGCACTGAGAGCAGTGTATATTCTGCTGTGTGCTTCTCTTCAGGCAAGTAAAGAATTCAGCTTTTTTGACCTCTTTCTCCCTTTTTTCCTTCGTGCAGTGGGTGGAGAGATCCCCCTGGACATGCGGTTAGGTGGTGGACAGCTGGTGTCTGAGGAGCTAATGAACTTGGGTGAGAGTTTCACGCAAACAAATGACCCATCGCTGAAGCTCTTCCAGTGTGCTGTGTGCAACAAGTTCACTACAGATAATTTGGATATGCTGGGCCTCCACATGAACGTGGAGCGTAGCCTCCCTGAAGATGAGTGGAAGGCAGTGATGGGGGATTCGTACCAGTGCAAGTTGTGCCGCTACAACACACAGCTCAAGGCAAACTTCCAACTCCACTGTAAGACGGACAAGCATGTGCAGAAATACCAGCTGGTAGCACATATCAAGGAGGGTGGAAAGGCCAATGAGTGGAGGCTGAAGTGTGTGGCCATTGGGAATCCGGTACATCTGAAATGCAATGCTTGCGACTACTACACGAACAGTCTAGAGAAGCTGCGTCTTCACACAGTGAACTCCAGGCATGAGGCCAGCCTGAAGCTCTATAAGGTAAGCGTTGGCTTTGCTTCATCTTCCTTTGTTGACCAAGTGCTGGAACAAAGGAAAAATCTATTTTGAATAGCAGTGGGTTGTGATCCTTTGGAGACGAGCCATTCAAATCTCTCCAGCAGGACCCAGTCTCACTTGCATGGTGCAGCAATTCAGCCTGTGTTCTGATAGCAGATGTGGTGGTTAAAGCCTTAGGCCAATGAGTGTTCATGTCAAGGTGCTTTAATGGGGGTTTGTATGTCTTGTAGCACTGTGTATAAATGGTACTTTTGCACAGAAATTCAATAGTCACTGTTGAAAACATTGTGTGAGGCAGTGTTTGGCACACTTTTGTTGACTTTCTTCCATGAGGCAGCCTGTTAACCCATACGAGATTCTCCACGAGCAGTTGGAGGCTTTTGCTGCTGTCGAAGAAAGGGTGTTCATCCTAGCGTGGAGAAGGCTGGGTGGGTGGAGCAGGGAGGGGTGGAGGAAGAGGGCTGCTGTCTCTGTGCTTTTATGTTCTGTGTGCATTAGTGCTGGGACCAGCAAAGTGTTGGCAGGCTGGAAAAGGGAGAAGGCTCAAAGAAAAGCCTGTATATGCATGCATGTACTTGACCGTGTGTATGGACAGACTGTATTTGGAGGCACTGCAGGTTTCCATCCACGTCAGGATTTGGCCTGTGACTTCCATCTTGTTTTCTTTCCTCTTCCCCCCACATTCGTTTTGTGTCTGTTTTATAACCATCATCTCTTTCCCAACTTGTTTCTCTCACTCACGACCCCCTCCCCTTGCTGGCCTGAGCCCCGTGGGCTGTAACCCAAGAGGAGCTCCGGATACAGTAAATAGTCCTTTCACTCGTGCTGCAGAATTGCTGCAGACATTTCTATTGATTTTCACTGGACTTAAAGCTTCACCTTTTTCTCTAATCATCCCATAATGGCTTTAGTATGAACAATCAGGTACGAATTGCCATAAATCTAAGCAGCCGCATACCTTCCCTTCACACATGCTATCCCACTCATTGTCTCCTCAATTCTCTCAGGGTTGTTTTTATATTCTTTCTGTCCTCATCCTTATCTTCCCGATTTCCCCTAAATGTGGTGCCATTTTTTATATATAAGTATATATATACACAAAGGCTATATTTTGTACTTCTAAATTATTTCTTTGAATATTTTTCTTCATGTAATGGGAATTTAAAACTTGACATTGAACTGGTGGTGCAGTAGCCCACCCATGTCACGGTGCACACAGATGTCAAAACTCCTGGATTTTCCCCAGGAATGAGCAGTTCCACAAAATTCAGAGAGGAAAGAGATAGCCAGGAGCATCGTAGAGGGTTTACCTTGAACTATGGTTGCTGGACCTGCCTGGAGTTAATGGGGAAGTGCTCTGAGGAGGAATCAGTTTCTGCTGAGCAATCTATTGAGGCCAAGACTGCTGTGTGATTGCTGTTACCATCATCAGCTGGGATCCAGCATAACACAGCAGAGACTGGCTCTAAAAATGGTCAGGTTTACACATAAACCTTTGCTCTCAGATGTGCAGGAGACCTGAGAGAGTCAATCAGCTTGGACATGGGCAGGAGAGTCCCAGTGAGCCTTTAAAAAGCCAGCTGGGGAATTGAATCTCTTCTGTCTGTAGAATTCAGCCTGGGGTACAAAAGAGTTGTTCAAAAGCTCTGTTATGAGTTTTAACACGTAATATTGTTCTCTTAAATATACATTGCAGAGGTTTAAAAAATCTTTATGTAGACCCTTCACCTACAGTGGTTTCTGCTGGGGAAGAAGCAGTCGGGGCTTTAGAGGCCTCTCACTCTGAGGAGGGGTGGGGAACAAAGCAAGACTTGGGGACAGCCATAGGTGCTTGTAACGAAGATTCCTGAAATGCTCCTGACAGGCAGGCGAAGAGGAGTTGTCACATTTCAGGTTTGTAAGACGCCTGGGCAGTTCTCAGCTGCTACAGCCCTGTGTTGTTTCCGACACAAAAGCTGTGGAAAGCTAGATGGAGAATAACACATTTCAGAGTCATGAAATCTGCTGTATGGTCCATGTATTTGCTTTCTAACATGTCTGTATAAAGCCTGTAGCAGAGGACAGTGGATGGCTGGATTCATGGTGTCACACTCCAGCGTAGCTGGAATCAGTGTTTGAAAACACTGAAAAAACCTTTCTCTGGATCAAGCAAGCATCAGTGCAGTTCTTGCAGTCTTCAGAGGGGTTGTAATGCCATGTCTCTCTTGATAGCTGAGAAGATGCAGCGGCAGTGGGGGTAGTTCACAGAATGGTTTCTCTTCTCTCAGGCCTTGGTGTGGTCTGCAGTAAATTGAGATTGATTGGATGTTATTTTTCCTCTTGCTAATGTAATCCATTAGCCTGGCACATGCATAATCAGTTTAGAGCACAGTTAACTGGATGTAATCGAGTTCTTCCCTGCCTGCTGGAGAAAATCCTCTCCAGATGCTGCTGGGTGAGAGCACATTCTGGGCTTATCACACACAATCCTCCTTATTCCGCCTTTTTGCCATTTTACTCTTAAGTCACATGTTAATGGCTGCTTGCATTGCCCAAGAGCCACTTCTTTAATGCTACTTGGTGCCAAAAAATGTGATCTGGAGACACTGTTAGCCCATAGTCTGGTGAACCTCTTAGTTTCTCCTGCAGTGCTTCAGTGCCAGAGGAGGAGGTCTGGTCTTCTGCTGCCATCTTCGTCCTGCACATGGCAATAGCTTTCATCAGACCTCTTCCATGTCCGTGATGAAGGGGCATGGGTGCTGCAGTGGGGCCCTTGCTTACGACAAGAAACTGGTAGGGTCTGGTAATCCTTCCTTTTTTCTTACGTTCTCACAGATCCCTACTGTCTCCCTACAATCCCGCAGCTAAACTGAAAATCCTGTCATTTATCTGGGGGAATGTGGCACTTATGCCTCTCACCTTGTGCTTATCTTCTCCCTGTGGCTGGTGGCTTTTGTATACTGAGAAACTACCTGGAAAGCAAGGATACCATTGTAAACATGAGTGCTCAAATTTTTGAGGTGTATGTACTGGCTTGAAGTAGATGATAGGTTTGAAGAGCCTTTGTCACTTAACTAGCGCAGCTTGATGAATACAGCGAGAGTGGGGCTCAGCTGCACTGTGGCTGTAAGCAGGGAGGCAGAGACTGTGCAAACTCTTGACAAGTGCAGGCTTACTGTAACAGAAGCTAAGTCTTGTCTCCTCATGATGGCAGAAGACCAGACCAGACTTGAAGCAGAGCAGCATTCCCTACATCTGGAATAGGTCAGGCATGAGTTCCCGGCATCTACTGCACAGGTGGAATTTCCAGAAGGAATTAATCTGCTCGAGCAAGAGCCAAGTTTGGACATTTCCTACAACTTCCTGAAAATCTTTAGTTCAAAACCTGCAACTCAGAAGAAGTTTAAACAAAGAACTACTGAAGAAACACACTGCTGGCTAGACTGCCAAATGAGTGCATTCAATGAGTTCATTCAGTGTCTTCCTTTTCCATCTTTCCAAGTGCTGAGTTAACTTTTTTAGGGGTTAGGCAGTCTGAAGGAGAGGATTTGGGTTATGTGATGCCCTGCATAGAGGTTCTTTGTTAACTGGGAGATGTAGAGTGTGCAGGAAAATGACTTCTTCATGTCAGTACTTGGGATACTGGCAGTAATGAAGCTTTGTGCATCTATGCCGACTTGGAAAGAAGTGACGATGACCTGTGAGAAAGCAAACAGGAGGTGCAGTGGCAAACCCAGCAGAAGGTGGTGGGAGTTCCTGGTTCACTGAGGAGCGTATGTCTCAAGTTCCCTCTCCCACAGGCACAGCAGGAGCACGTGTCTCCTGAGAGCAGTGGGGCTGAGCTGGAGGAACTGCGGTAAGATGCTGCACTGTGGTTTGGGAGCCAAGCTTTGCAGTTCAGTTAGTACAATACATGAGAGAGACCAAAACCAAAAGCATATGTTCTGTGCAGTGTTAATCGAAGAGCTGTGATGGGCCTGTTGGCCTTAAATGAAGCTACTGATCAAATAAGCAATTGAGAAAGCTGGTGGAAACGTATATAACCCCAAGGACATTGCAGAACATTGAGGAGTGACAGAGCAGTTGGGGTGACAGTGCGCATTAACTGCTTGACTCCAGTAAAATAGCATACAATCCCCAGCAGTGATTTACATCACACAATTAAGTACATTCAAGGCTGTATCACCAGTTACCAGACCTGGATGGAGGCTGGGATGTGCAAGGGGAAATTCAACAGCCCACAGTGTAGAAAGTGCAATAGGAGACTCTTTTTTAGCTACTGCTTTGCAAATAGTAGAGCATTGTGATAGCGGGGCATGCAGTGACTGAACTTCGAGAGGCTTGAAGTGTCAACCTGAATAAACTTGTTGGAAAATCCCCCAAAAATTTTAATCCTAGATGATGCATGTAATATTGTATGAGATGTAGTTACCATAATGCTATCTAGCTTTGAAGTTAAAACTACATGAAAATGGGTGAGCTACTGTTAGAGAAATTAAAAGGGTGTAATGTGTGCAGGTCACAGAGTATTTTCTTAAAACTGCAATAGGTGCTTGTGTTAAGTGTATACTACCCATGAGAAAAGGTTGTGAACAGAGCCTGCGGGAAACCCTCCCAAAGTCCACAGAAAGTCCAATATGATTAAATAGGAAAGTATTTCACGAGGAGGTAGAAAAAGGAAAAGGGAAGAAGGACCACAGTATGGGCGGGGAAGGAAGAATGAATTTTTCTCACCAGTGTTCTAGAGAAGAACTGGAGAAATCCTTTTAACATAGGATAAATCCAAGAGATAGTCAGAGATGGAGGTACCAGTGAGGGCAGAAGTCACTGGGGTTTCCAGGGCTCTTCACTAAAGAGCTCTGCAGGAACCTGCATGTGAAATGGTAGACTCCTGCCAATAACTTGTGCTGAACTGAAACTGCAAAGCAGTAAGTCAGCAAATTGATAGAAACTGTAATGGGAAGAGTCTTAGTAGGCATATGGATTAGAAAGGGGAAAGACAGACTTGGGGAAGAGAAGGTTCTTCAGCACGGTTAGTTTCTTGAAGCTGCCAGCCAGCCCACAGGCAGGTTCATGCAGGCAGTGAGCTTCCCAGTGTCTTTGCCAAGATTCTTCATGAACAGCTCTTAAGCAAAGACATGGTTATTGTCACTGGGGGAAGAGGTCTGTGAATTGATAGGTGAAGGATGAGAAATAAAAGGTAAAATAAAACCTAACTTTTCACAGTGGAGAAAAAAGATTAGAAAGATGTGTTATTTTCAGTGTTTTTTTGGAGTAAAAAAGAAGTTGAAAAATTTGCTATAAAGTAAAAATATGTAGACTGCTTAGATGTAAAGCTGGATGACAGTTGCAGAAGAACTTCATAACACTAAGTACTTTCACAGACAACGACAGATGAAATTCGGTGTCATGAAATGTTGGAGGGATGGAGGGCAGACAGCCCTGATGGGGATGGCTGGGCTTCTGTCCCTGCTCCCCCCGTCATGCAAAAAATAGATAAATAAGAGAGGGGCATGAAACAAAAGAGGGTTTAAATTTGCTCTTCCTGCAAGTGAGATGTGGAATCATTCCCGATCTCTTTGAAAACATTAACTCAGTGATCAGTAGCAAGCAGGGGAAAACATGGGAACTGTGTAAATCCTTGATTTGCCTGATGGTTGAATATTGTGATCAGTTTAGCTTGCTTTAGGAAGGCTTCACAACACCTAGATGAGGCCCAGAGAAAGTGGCAGAAAAGAGAACTAGCAGGAGTAACTTCTGTGAAGACAGCAGACTTGACTTTGGAGGTAGCTTGACACACAAATCCAGAATGGAGCACAGGAGGTAAACAGGCAGCAGTCACTCACCTTTTTTGTACAGCATAGCATTAACCTGTGAATCTTATTACCATGGGATGTTGCAGAGAGTGGACGTACAGACGGACTGGAAAAGGAGCAGGATGGATAGGTGAGGAGCTGGCACATCGGTTCTCATAAGGTGATCACTGGGATGCAAGCTCCAGCTCAGGAAACTCAAATAGCTGGTAGCTGGAAGCTTTGTTTATGTACTAGGAAAGTATTGTTCTAGGTGTGCCCTGTTTCCTTTTGCAAATTTCCCTGCTAGTGAAAGTTGCTGGTTTGGTAAAATCTGGTTTCTGTTCCTTTCTGGATTGTTGAGTTAAGCATGCTATCATTCTGCAGCAAGGTATTGATGGGAGTCACCTCATCCCAGTGCTTGGCTGACAGATGTTTCCTGTAGGACTTCCGTGTAGGAAAGCTCTATGTTTTGTCAGGTTACGAGTTTTAAAGAAATATCTTGGATTTCAAGCTTAAAAAAGAAAAAAAGGCTTAAAATTAATGGCATCAGCAAGAAGCAAATAAAAGGAATTCTTGGCTTCTGGCTCCAAAATACAGGAGACTAAAGGGGAAACTGGTTTGATTTTTCTCCCCTCAGTGGGTTTTAATCATCCTGCCAGAAGCTGGACAACTTGCGTTGTGCATCCCTCTGCAACTGCTGGTAGAGGTCTTCTCCTGTCACACAGAGGGTGGCAGGAACCCCCAGCCACTGTCAGCACGTGGTGGCTCCACCGTTACCCATGGGACCTAGCCCAGCCTCAGCCTCCAGACCCTGTGGTGGTGTATGGAGCCCAGCTTGGTATAACCAGAGCTGCAAGCAGGTGCTGTGATTAGGTGCTGTGATTCAGCTTTCAAATACCCGAGTGACTGAACGTAGGCAAAAGGAAACATGTCTGAGGTTTGATTTTATCAAAAACTTCCGTCAATCTCTGCCTTTTGAGGTTCTTAGGATGAAATTGCCCGCAAAGAGTCTGTCGTGCTTGTTACAGAGGATTTAGAGCTGTATTAACCTTTGATTTACTCACTGACTGCCTTCTGTGTGTGTTGGGTTTATTTTCACAAGTTTATCTTTTGAACTATTGATGCAGCATCAGAGCTCTGAATTACACTCATGAGTAACATGAATTGTGCCAGAAGCCTGTTTAAATTACAGAGTATAACGGACTTTTAGCTGATTTCCTACAAGGTCTTAAGCTAAAATTCCAGTGGCAGCTTTGCTTAAGTCTCCCCACAAAGTTGTTTTTAAAGCTGGACTTTGAAACCTTTAATTCAAATCTGCTGTCCTCTAGTCTTGGATGAACTCATAATAAAAGATGTGCCTATGAACTGAAGTGGTTCTGAGGACTAGAGTGTGCTTAGATCTGGGTTGAACTTTGAACCTTGCTGAACCCATAGCTGAAAAGCTTTTCAAGCTACACCCTGGTCTGCCCACACCGGGGATGTGAGTGGAGGGGTTCTGGTGCTGGACCCTCTGCCTGGCTCAGCTCCCTGGTCCCAGCAGCACCTCTCGCAGGCTCTGTGCTTGTGCTCTGCCTTCTTTCAGGATGAAAGAAATTCAATCAGTGCTTTGCTCCTCCACAAAGCTGTTTTTCACAGTACAGTCAATTACAGGAGGAATGAACCCCCACGATCTGGTTCTACTTTTGCATCCTGTTGGGATTGCCAAGTATTTTAATACAAAAAACACTCACTATCCGTTTAACTCTTTCAGAAACCTCCCTCTTGGGACTGCCTGTTTCTCTGAGTGACAGATTGCTCCATCACAGCAGCCTGGCACAGTTTTTACTAAAAACAGGGGGTTTTTTACTAAAAACAGTTTTTACCTTCCTTTAGGTATTTAATAATGAAGTATGTTAGTACAGGATCACAAAATCTACACTTTCTTTGTACTGCTTTTTGAAAGAGTTGAAATCGGAACTATCAAGAACACACAGCACTGCTTGCTCTATGTTTTATTTATGGGCTTCAGTCACTTAGATTCTTCTTTCAACAGTTTTCCAGTAAGTACTGAGCCATGTGCAACCAACAGCTTAGTGGAGAAACCGCCATGTAAAAGCAGTTTGAATAACAAATGAGGGAGACTGCAACTGTCACAGGAGCAAGTGATGGCCATAGCAGGAGCTAGGGGTTAGCCAAACCATGCAACTAAAAGCTCTCTGTCAAGCAGGATTTAGAGTTCAAAATATTTGTGAGAATAGATAATAAAACCCAACCAAATAAACAAACAAAACCCAAGAAAAATAACCAAACAACCAAAAAGCGCCTTGACAGGCTTTTATCCTGATCTGCAGCAGTGTCTTGTGAGCAACTGCAGGTCCTTTGGTCTTGGTTTTGTTCTGGTTCACCAGGATGTGTGGGCTCGTGGGTACAGGCTGAGCACTGGGGAGTAAGAAAGGTGTTGCAAAGCTGCCCATTCTTCCACAAGGTGTCATTGCTTCGATGAGGCATCAGTGTGAATCTTGTATGACCTTTCCCCATGTGTGGGGCCAGGTTTGTCTGTGTATATGGTTCATTTTTTTTTATCCCAGTAATTTTTTGGATCATGTGGATGAATGTGTAAATTTCAAAGCAGGGTTTCTTCCATTTTGGGTGATGCTTGTTGTACAGACTTCCAGGGTAAGGACAAGGTGGTTGTGGTCGTTGCTCTTTCATAGGGCCATTGGCAGAAGCTCTAGCAGACCCTGCTGTGGTAGTGTAAGCTGTTGAGTACCTGCTGTCGCCCTGTATGGATGCAGGAGGTCGCATCTCTCGGAGGAGAGTGTGGAGGGTGAACATGTGCCAGAGATGCTGATCTGGATCTGAAAGACCTGCCTTATTTTCCAAGTGATAGCCACTGTGAGCACAGGCTGGAACAGAAGTGCGTGTATGTCCTCTTACTCTCCTGCCTGCTGGTTTAGCAGTGATGGGGAGCTCCAGTCAGGACAGATGAAATGAGATTAGCCAGGGACTGGTAATGGGCCAGTTTGTGGGGTCTTATCCCGATGCTCCTGCAGGCACCTAATGCATGTAGCTAAGGACAAGTGGGTAGGGCTGGAAGAGGCCTGGGAGTAGGAGTGATGGAGCGAGTGGGGAGAGGAGACGCAGGGATGGCTCTGTATGAGGCTGAAGCTGACAAGTAGAGTTGCAGTGGGGGGCTTGTGAGCCCCTGCTTGCCAGTGTCTGCTGAAGACCTGTGCTTGAAGTGGCTCCCCCACTGATGATCCTGTGCTCCCATCTGGGCCATCACGTTTCTCTTTGGGTAGTATGCCTCGAAGGGCTAGGAAATGCTCTTCATTCCTTTTCCTGGTCAGGCTTTCAGCACTGTGGGTAACAGTCCTGGCAGGTAACTGCAGTGCAGCTGCAGGCTCTTTATGACGAGCTTATTAAATAATGGATGGCCATTCATTAACATCCATCTCTAGTAGTGGCTTGATTTGCAAGCTGGGAAGGAGCCATAAGGTGCTTTCCCCAACCTATTCCATGTGATGTGGTGTGAACTGCTGATGTTCTGTGCTAGTGCAACCACGCTGCAGGGCACTTTGTCATCCTCTCTCCTGAGATAACTGAGCTATTTCTGAATAGAGTTTTGTAACAGTTAAAGTCCCCAAAATTACTGCGGAAGCAGCATGGGAGGTTCTATGTTTGCTATCTCTTAGGGAATTCATTAAATTACAATAAATAATGTATGCATAATACATAACCTAATAGCATAATGTTCTTTTGGTGCTACTTGCCAGTCCTAAAAATCCTGGCCTTGCACTCTAATGCGTGCAGTCAAGTTCTGCAATTCAAATTAGGCAATAAGTTACACTTGTGCAACAGGTTCTCTGGAAGTTGTGCCTTTGGGTATGGTTGGACAAGCTTCGGTAAACCCTGTTGCAGCACTTTGAAGATACTTGTCTCCGGGTTATCTTGCCTCCCTGCCAAAGACTGCTCCCCACACTGCAGAGCCGCTGCTGGGGCACGTGGCACAGGAAACTCTGGGCCCGCAGGGCTTCAGTGCCACAGTGGCAGCATTCAGGATGGTAGGTGGATATATACTCCAAAGCTTTGTGATACCAATTTGCCCCTCACTACCTCTCGGGAGCACTACCAGGACGCAAGCAGCCAGCATGCTGGTGATGTGTTAGGAGGAGCAGGCTCCAGCTCACATGGCTCTGGCAAGGACTTGGTGTGTGTGCAGAGTAAAGATAATAAGCTGGGCTTGGAGTCAGTTGATTTTTCGCACTGCTGATCATCATTCTCAAGAACTGCCTTCCCACTACCTGATTTTGAACCCTTCCCATTGCCATGAGCTGTGAAAAATAAGCAGTCTGGATGTTGTGGCACAATGTGGAAAAGCTGCTGGATTCAACTTGCACTACAAATGCTTGCTTAGGTACTGGTTGGATTTATGCTGGAGTTGCCATACAGCTCCATTGTTACATTGCTTTTTTTCCCCAACAGCAGAAATGAATGCCTTGATTCCTCCCTCCTTTCTCTTGTTCTGCATTTAAAGCAGGGAGGTGGGTTTCTGAGGACGTACCTCTATTTGGCCGTTGATCAGCGGAGTGCAGTTAATCCCAGGATCCTGGTTTCCTCTTTGTTCTAAGCATTAGCTCACAATTTTTCTGCCCAGCAAAACAGGCTGCAGTGGCTCTGGTAGAACAGCATCGCTGCCTCATCGCACGGTATTTGAGCCTGCTTTGACTCCCCCCTTGTCAGCTTGGGGACTCACAAGCCAGGGAGGTGGGGAAGGTGGCCAGGATGCTCTGATCTAATCGGGAGGAATGTAAAACTCTGGATTATATCCTGTCCTTTATCACTTGTGCATCCCTCACCCGTCCATGGTTACTGAATTTACAAGGACTGATGCACGTGACCTGTTAGGGTTTCATCACATTTACATGGTGGTTGGGGGTCCTCTGACTTGCTGCCATTTATTTCCCCTCAGCTGCATAATGGCCTCTAGACTTGATTCCTGCCTCTCTTCATGAGCAGGCATTACAATCTTATCCCACTCACTCCTCCCCTTCTCATGCTTGGAGAACATGGTTACAAAGAAAATCACCTGGGGAAGTTTCAGGCAGCAGTAACAAAGCCTATCTCCACAGAGGGGAGGCTAATTACACAGCTAATTAATCCAACAGATGTCACTTTAAATGCCTGTTTCTTTGTGATTCTGTTGCACACATCATGCTGGTTAAACAGACTTCATGGACCCTGTTCAAAATGCCTGCACAGGCTGCAGGAAGCTGCCGGTTTAGAGCCTGATGTGTCCTATTCACTCCCTGAGGTTCATATCGAGGAACAAGTCCCAGAGAGCCAAGTCTAGACTGTGCTCCAGATTGCACTTGGAGAGAAACGCTGTTTAATAGTCGCGTTTGCTTTCGAAACTCTGAAAGAGCAGATGTGAGGTTTGAAGTGGTTGTTTACATTCTTGCTCTAAGCACGGAGGCGAGGCAGAGGCGTCGGGAGCGGATACCCTGTCCTGCTGCGCCAGAAGCGCTGCTTGGTGCAGGGAAAAGGGAACTTGGAAACCTGAGCTGCTCGGGTGGGGTCAGCAGTTCAACCCCAAGGCTGCTGGAGGGCCTGAGTCTGCTTGCTCTTGTCTGATGTGAATGTGGTCTGTCCGGTTCCCGTGCCATCGGGAGGGTTCCCTTGCTTGGCTCCCTGGGGTAAGAAAAAATTACTGTTTCTCCAGTATGTGAACTCTGCTCATACGGGTGGGGACATGTCCTGGTTGTCCCCCTCCCAGGAGAAGGGAGCAGACGGAGAGCTCGTACAGAGCTGGCTGCTTGCTGCTGAAGGTCAGTGATCACTGCACTTGTCGCCTCTGCTGAGACTCCCCCAACACAGTGTCCTTCTGCATTTGGCTGTGAGCCTGGGGGTTAGGGGACACCTCTGACACAGTGGTGTCAGTGCTGGTGTTTTAAACACAGGCACTGTGGTGTTTTCTCCCCTTCGTGCTGTTTTGCAGGCTGGTAACATTAAGGCATGGTGCGGGTGCCTGGGCAGCATGTCCATCACCCGCGGAAAACCCTGCCGTTGTCAAACACTGTCATGCAGCGTGCAAATGTCCCCGGCTGGGATTGTGATTCTGAATTGTGATTCTGGGTGTGTGCTCTGCTGGCTTAACCTTTTATTCCCCTTTCATACTTAGAGGGTTCCCTGCTTCTTACTGAGCAGATATGTTCTGGGGACGGGAGACTGGCTGCAGTGCTGGACCAAGGCCCAGCACAGTGTTCTTGGAGGGTGGCTGCTGGAATGGGGAAAGCGACCCCAGTGCTCTGGATGTAACACACCAGATAGTCCTGAAGACAGCAGATTGAGCTGCTTAGTGTGAAGGGAGCAGGAGAGATAGAGTTGAGGGGGAAGAGCATCTTTCTTGGGGTCTTAACATTATCGGTAAATCACAGTTGGCGCACTTGATTCAGCATAATGGATGTGTTCTCATTTCCCACAGCTGATGAGGATTATATCAGCTTGGTTTAACAGTCTCATTTTCTGCTCCCAATGCACACTTGTTTTAATGCGTTTCAGTTAATGAAGTAGAAGAGAGAATGAGGTGTTACTGTTTATGTACAGACAGTGAGTCTGTGCAGAGGACTCTGGAGCCTAGGCAGTCCCTTCCCATTGCTCTCAAAGGGACGGTATTAGCTGGCGTTTATAGAAAATTTATTGGCTGTGGTTTATCCAGGTAAAATGTTTCCCAGTGGTGCACATTTCTCTCTCTGCTTTCCTTATGCATTACTACAGGCTACAAGACGTGTCGCCAGCAGCTTATCTCTGGGCAAGGGATGTCAGCAAGCTGAGATGGCCCGGAGTTGTGTCTCAGAAAACGGTGCAATGTATTTGATATGTGCAAAAGTGGTGCAATCTACCTGGGGTAAAAAGTTCATGTGTGCCATGAAGTAATTTACAGCTGGGGCACCTCATCCCTCCGTCGTTCGCTGCCGTGGTGTTTGCAGGTCCCAGCGGGTCAGGGCTGCTCAGTGCATGCGCTGTGCAGGCAGGTTCATCTGCCGGTCCCTAGGAGCACTCAGCCCGGTGGTGTCTGCTCCCAAGAAGAAGGTATGCCATGGTGATGGGACACACAGCGCAGGCTCGGGGCTGTGCCTTCAGTGCCCTAGCGAGCGGGACTCTGCCTTCCTGAAAAACAGGTTGTCCTTGTGCTGACAGCAAATATTTGCTGTGGGGTGGGCTGGAGCTGTGTTTCTCCAAGCACCATCCCCGCCCTGCGCCTGCTTGCGGCCGGTGAGAAGGGCCTGTAAACGGTTAAAGCTGTTACCTCACTGCTGGCCCAGTGCCATGGGCTGGCATCACTTGGCTGACAGCAGCCCTGCACATTGTACCGCTTTGAAGGTAAAGCTGCTGTTGGTTTAAGCGGGAATTAAACAATTACCGTGTTTTACTTCTCCCCACCTTCCGTGGATTGACTCTATAAATTGTCAGCCTGTTGACATTTTAATGTGAATTATGTCATATGGTATCCCCTTTGATTTCAACATGCCTCAGTTTGTAAATACACAAGCCTCTCAAAGGGTTGTGGTTAGCATACACGCAGGAGGCCTCGGGGTTTTTGGTGGGGAAGGAGCACAGCGCTGTCTCGGCAGCGAGCACGCCTGGCATGGCGCAGAGCTCCAGGCACGTGCGCAAGGGCTGCCTGGGGCACCCCTGTGTGCTGGGGCTCCCCGTGTGCTGCGGGTCTGGCACCCCAGAGACCCCAGCAGGTGCTGTGTGCTCCAGCATCCCTCGCTTGGGGTCCTTCTGCTTCCCTGTGACAAGAGCTGCCCACATCTGCAAAGGGAAAGGGGCTTCTCCGCTCTCCGTTGTTGGTGTCTCCAGGTCGCGTACAGAAACCAGAGGCGTGCTGGTACCATGCAGAGACGCAGGATCTGCCGGGTGCAGATCAGCTCCTCAGTCAGGAGCAAAGAAGAGAGTGCCGGTAGTAGAGGAGCTGTGCGTGGTCATGCCAAAAACTGCTTGGCAGGTGGATTTAGCTGAAAGTAGCAGAACAGTGAAAGTGGTGGGAGGAAGAGGCAGTGAGAGTTTGTGTGGGTGAGGGAGCCAAGATAGGATCATGTCAAATACTCACGTGGCATGGGGTTGAGTGATGGCTCGCACTGTGGCAAAGCCTCTGGGTGCCCCCCAGGTCACACTGCAGGCAGGGAGGTCCTGTCCCCTTGTCTGGGTTCCTGTCTTGGTCTCGGTGTAGCCCTGTCCCTGTCCAGCTGTCCTCCTGTCCCCCGGCCTGTGCTGCAGAGACACTCTTACCTCAGCAGGTCGCAACTCTCCGGATCAGCCATCCTTTCTTTTTTGAAACTGGCTCAAAGAGTTGTTGTAGTCTTCACGTGTGTGCCAGAGGAAGGAGGATCCTCAGGCGGGGTAAGCAGAGGAGCAAAGAATAGCTGGGAGCTCTCCTGGGATGACTAAAGCCTTCCTCCCTTCAGCTGCGACTTGCATCCTCTCCAGCAAAACCCCTGAGGGTATCTCCATTTGAGAGCTGCTGATGTAAGTTGTCACAAGTACAGCATTCATGCAAGTGTTCTTTAGCTCTGGGGTGTTACGTACAGGTATGTCACGTTAGGACTGTGTTTGTATGTATGCGGTGGTTTCAGAGTGCACCTACTGGTAGTACTTGCTGATGAACACAGGGTCGATACCTGGAGCAGAACTCTTCGAGGACAATTCTCTTGAATAGTTGTGGCTCTTGACCTGCAGCTGCATTAGTGGAAATGGAGCAGATGCAGGTCCTGCTTGTGCCTGTGCTCTGCGAGAAGTCCCTTGGAGGTGACCGGCTGTCCCAGAGCTGGTTCTTGAACATGCTTTGACCACAAGTGGGAGAGATTTGAAGACTTTGGAGTCCTTGTGTAGATGGAGTTTTCACATCATGGAGTCTGTGTTACAGACAGCTTCTCTCCGCCTGTGTGTGTTTCCTGTAGTCCCACAAAATAGGGACCTTGCTTTTATTCTTTTCACACCTCCTTGTTTTTTGACTTGCCTGGGTTTTCTGGTGTAGGCACTGCAATGCCCAGATAGACCTATTACAGTGTCTAACTCTGGGCAAGTAGATTAGCAAGACATGAAACCTGCATCTAGGGCTGTGGGTAGCATACTTAGAGCAGGTATCTTTGCAAATAAGATACCATATGGATACAGAAATTAGAATCTTTAGGGCTACTGGAGTAAATGAGTTATACATGGAATTTCATAAACAGGATTTAGAAATCTGTCATCTCTCTGCACTTCTCCGCCATGAGTGGACACTGCTCCCAAAAAAGATTCTGCTGCTTCCATTTTATTTCTGAATTGCAGTAGTCAGTAAGTACTCTTAATGCTGATTAGTGCTGCCTTCACAGTATTTATCATTTACCCTGTGTATGTCTCTACAGACTTTACATTGTGGATTGCAGGTCCAGAATTGCTAAAACCAATAAATATTGTGCCAGGCTTTTCCCAGGAGTTTCTGTATGTATACAGCAAATACAAGTGGATGCAGATATGCTTGAACAAAGGCAGCACCAAAGAGCAGAGACATTTATCATCTCAGGTTGTATTCTGTTTGCTTCAGTGTACTGGTACAAGCTCTGTATTTTCCATTTTTGCAGTCTATCTTGGAGAGAATAGCTGCAGCTAATGTTCACAACAATTCTGGTCTCTTGTGGATCCCTCTACAGAAGGATACTGCAATCAAATTAGGTTTTAGATACAGATAGGAAATTTTACACAAACATTACCATCAGTGCTGCAGCTGCACCAAAATAAAGCACTGTATGAACTCAGGAAGCTAGAGCCTTACATTCAGCAGGAATCCAAACAGGTCCAGGGACTGAAACCCCTCCTGACGACTTGAGTCGTGCTCAGTGCTGCGTGAGCCATGGGCTGGATAGAAAATGATGGGAGGAAGATGTCTTTGCATTTAAAAACAGGAGGGACCATTGCAATCTGCAAATCCAGTTTATTTTCAGAACTGCACAAAGCTGTTTTGTCCTTTGGACAGAGTCCCAGCCTGTGCGCATGGCCTGCAGCCAGCGCGAGGAAGGTGGGATTTTCTGGTCCTCAGCCCCTGTCCCCAGTTCCTGCTCTTCTCACACACCTTGATGTGTTTCCTTGCTTAAATTGCTTGGGAATGAAGACTAACAGCCAGGGAAGGGGCAGCAGACTCTGTCTGTTCCTGTTGTTTCAGGTTCATTGTCCCATTTGCATGGTGGTGAGGCAGTTGTACCAACAGTGCCACCAGACCTGTCAGCATCCCCCAGCTGCTCCCAGCTCTGTACAGCTGTGCCTGCTCTTCTTTTTGTGGCTTTGAAATACGGGTTTATTTTCTGCCCTTCTGATCAGCATCATGTCTTGTCTGGTGTGAGCTCGTGATGATGGAATAAAAAGCAGATCTGCTGCTAGTGCAAAATACTGACCTTTCCTCTGCAGAGGGGCTTGGAAAAGTCTGCAGCAAGGATGGGAGGTGTTGCCAGCCCCAGGTTCTCAGGGTGTCTCAGGGTTGGGGGGGTTGCACTTACTGTACAAGTGCCTGGTGGAATTATGGGGAGGCATTGTCCCTATTCCTGGCAGTCTTGCAAGCCAACAGCCTGTTGTGGATGAAGTTAGAGCAGCATACCAAATCCATCCATAGGCTGCAAGCTGCTTGGAGGACACGAGCCAAAGAGTTCCACTGCTATGAGTTGTTGTGGGTCATTGACAAGTCCTTTCGGGTGGAAACCAGGCCTGCAAACATGTGCTAGGAGCCATTACATGTTCAAGGTCTGAAGAGATCTTCCAGTTAAATTTGGAGGAGGGTGTGGCTGGAATGCTTCTCCTCACCAAGAACTTGGTGGCTTTCCTCACAGAGTAGTTGCTCAGTGGTGAGGGGCAAGGAGCAATTGCCTGAATTTATATACACAGTTCTTAAGATACATTAGTTTCCTTTCAGTTCAGTGGAAGCCCTCACAACCATCTTAAACATAGGAAATATCAGACTTCAGGTTGCCTTAATTCATGCCTTTGTGTGCAGGCATTATTACAGTTTTTAATTATAAGTATTTCCATACATATTTTTCAAGTAGGATTCTTGCCTCATTCTGTGAGTGAGTAATTATTCCGTTTCTTTTTATCTCCCTCTTTCATTACATTGCCCCAGGCTTTGTCTAATACAATCCAAAGCTTTCACTGAATGAAGAATTATTTATTTTCTCATGGGCATTTCTGTGGTGCTCTGTGTTCTGTTTGTGTGTTTCACAGACACTTAATGAACTTACCTTCACAGCACATGTCTGCAATCAGATGGGGCTCCTGTCCTCGTGGGTTGGGTTTACTGATGCACAATAAGTGCATCAAAGGTTGTAATCTTGGCTGCCCAGCTTGGTGACCAGCCCTGCAGTTGACACCTCTGAAGAAGGGCTGCTCTGCTGGAAGGGCTCCACTGGCTTAGTCTTGCTCCACTGGTTTTCATTTTGCCTTCAAGACTCAAGGAGTATTATGTATTTCCTCTTTCTGCTTCTGTTCTCCGTCGTACTAACTCAGCACACCTTCCTTTGGTTTTCTCTCCTCCCTGCACTTGCATCACCCCTATCTTCAGACTGTCACAGCTCCACCACCACCACTGCTGCCCAGCTTTCCTTTTGTCATAGCTGCTCTTAACATGTCCCAGAGCGTGGACAGAGCCTTTTCTTTGTCCAGGATTCGTCTGTGCCTGGGCTGACCCTGAAAGCCCAGCTCAAATCAGGGGTGGTGGATGAGGAGAAGGCTGATGCTGTGTGGAATGCTGGAGAAGGGAGCAGAGCAGAGGCTGGTGCTGATCCTGAGGGCCTGCCTGCTGAGGTGGTACCACCGTATGCCACAGCAGGTGGGGTTTTGGAAGGGCTGATGGCTTCATGTTTGGGCCATGCATTTCTGTGTTGCAGGGGTGCTGTGGTGAGGCAGGAGAACAGTTTGGGCTTCCATTGGCTGAGGTTGCACAGAATCCTCTGGTTGACTGGAGAAAGTGGAAATCATTTCTCACAAATATTTCTCTGTTAGGACTGTGGACGAAGGATGAGTTTGGTCTGTTGTTCCTAAATGCATCCTTGTTGGCTTCTGCCAAGGGAGGTTGTGTCATCCATCTCTTCGATATTGATATTCTTCGATTTATGGAGAGGATTAAAAAATCATCTTGTGTATTGTTGTTATTGTATGGTTATCTGTTGGGATTCAATGTGGTACATTGCTATAGGAAGTTATAAAGGAGCTATATGAAAACAAGGAAATCTTCAGTCTATCACAGCACTTGTAACTTCTCTAGAGATAGATGAAACAATAAATACCGGGTGAGGGAAGTTAATCTGTGCCTGTAGTATTTTATCAAATAACGTGAACTCAGTGTGGGTTTCTGTGGCCAGTTCGATTTCCCACATGGTTTTATGGAGCGTTATTACAAAGGTCCCTTGCTGCACTGAGTGCAGGAACACTGCTCATGGTGCCCTCCTGTCCCACCCAGCCCTGCAGCACCTTAGAAAGGCCCTCGCTTCCACGGGTCCTTCTGGATGGCTGCTCAGGTCCTGGCTGTGGGCACTGGGGACCTAGAGCCAAGCCACAGAGTGAAAGGGCTGGTGAGGGCTCACTGGACAGGGCCTCCTGCCTGTCCTGCGTGCTGAGAGCGGGCTGCCTCCAGCACGACAGGAGCCACTTTGTATCGGGGCTGCTTCCCTCTGTGCAGGGGCTTCCTTGTGCCCTCCCCAGCACCCCCGAGTGCCTCTGCTCCGGGACGTGGTGCGGAGCACAGCAGGTACAGAACAGCCCTCAACCTTTTCCTTCAGAGCATGGTGGTCTTAAGTCTTTTCCAAAAGACTTAATTTGGGGAAAAAGAATGCCATTTTAATTTAAATTCTTCAAGAAGGCTCCACACACAGAGAGGGTTTGGGGTGGTTGCTTTAAGTCTGAGCTGGCATTAACACCACAAGACCAAGTGTGTGTTACATGCTGTGCCTTGGAACATGCAAAGCCTCCTCAGAGAGCCCTCGCAGCATAACATATGAATCATTCCTATCACTGCTGGAGGAAATAATCCATCACCTGTGCGGATAGTCCTAGTCTTGTTCTGTGCTATGAAAAGCCTTTTTCAATCACTCAGCAGCTGTACAATTACAATATGGACAACAGATTTTTATCCCTGTGTCTTTTCAGGTTCTCCCAGCCCTTTTTATTATATTTTATCCAGTGATTTTCCCGTATTCACAGGCTGCTCTAGTTCACCTGAGTGTTCACAGCTTAACAACTCACACTGAACTTATTATTTTTGAGTGTATGTACAGAACATGTTAAAAAAGAAAAACAAATGGGTAGTGGGATCGCTGAGCCTGCTTTTGGTTACTGTCTTGTCTTCACATTCAGCTATTCTTTTCCCATTTCTTTTCCTAATACTGGGAAAGATAAGGCTCCCTGAACGCCTGAATCTCCTCTTGGCTGTCCCCAGCACTGAGAAAGGAGTGGACTGAAAGACCCGACCTCAGTGACGTTGCTGAGTCATGGCAAAAGATTTCTTGCTGTTTAACTTCCTCCTGTTGCTGTCCATACAGTACTTTGCAGGCTCTGCTTTTCAAAACAAAGTTCAGGTTTCCTGCTGTATTTCTCCAGGGATGACAGCATTCATGGAAAACATGAGGCGACAAAACCGTACACTGTCCTGAGCAGCAACATGTTGTCAGTTCAGGTTTTGGTTAATGTGCAAGAGGAACCCATCACCAAAGCACTGCAGAAAGTGCTGTGTGCAGCTCAGCTCATGGTTGATATCCCTCATTTGTAACAGGAGAGTATCCTTCATGTCCAGGTTGGGTTCATGTTGGTTAGAGGAGCACCGTGAGGAACAGTGGGTGCCCTTGCAGACCTGCGGGGCTATCGTAGGGCCTGTGGCCAGAGCCATGGCTGGAGCAGGAGGACGCAGGGTTGAAGGCAGGACTTTGCAGAACAGCTGGTAGGAAATGTACTTGCAATTGTGCTTTGTTTTTATCACTATAATTAGCAGGATCAATACACACACTCCTGCACTCATCTCCACATATAGCAGTGCTTACGCCTGTGCCTCCCTGGGGGGAGCTGTGAAGATTTCAGAGATCTGGAAAATTCTCTGAAGTTGCAGTTGCCCAAGAGTAGTTCTGTTGTGAGTGCAGCTCTGGTGGTGCAGTAGCGGGAGAAAAGTTTCATGGCTGTAGGAAGGCTCAGTGAGACCTTTCTCTTCTCTCCCTTTCATGGCTGCTCAGCCATCTCTGCTCAAGCCGGTGCACACATAATGTCCAGCTGTACAAAGCGATACCCATGTGCCATCAGAATTAAATCATACAGATGGAGAATGGCATTTCTGACCGTTCCCTTAACTCCCTTCGCATCTCTTCCCTCCCGCTGGGAGGTTTCCAGTTGGCTTTCCATCAAGCTTCTTCTGGTCTGTTGGTGCCTCTCCTGGGGTTGAAGGGCACAGCTGGGGAAGCGCAGGCTCTACTCTGGACTTTTTCTTCCTCAAGTGCAGGGGAGGAACCTTAGAGATGCTCTTGTACTTTCAATGGTCCCACACAGATTTGCATCTTTGGCAATCACTTCTAACAAATGATTAATTAGTACTTTCAAGTCTTCTGCACAATTTAAAAAGTGGTGGTAGGGGATGTACATACAAGTCAACCTTTCTTAGCTCTTGTTTTCTGTTAAACTCTGTTGGGTTTTGCGCACTGACCCTGTGGGACTGTGAATATGTGAGGATGCTGCTTATCACAGCCTGCATAAACAATATCCTCATTAAAAGCCGATGGGCTCACAAGGCCCCCTGAAGAAGTTAGCTGCCCGAGCTGAGCAGAAGCTGGGACTTTTGCCTCCCTTTGGGCTTTAGCCCCTCCTCATTAAGCAGGTCCGGGCTATTGATTGGGAGCTTGTGTTTGGAAGAGTCTTACTTACTCCATGCATTATCTTGACAGATTGATCAGACCTGATTGAGAACCTCTTAAAGGAATGAACAGCTGTAATGGGAAAGTTGGACTCTGTCATCCGTTAGGATGATTCTGGGAGCGAGAAGAACGAGGCTGACATCTTGGAGCAATTGTATTTACAATTAACATGGCTGAAAACGATTGCCTCTATTGATCCCCCCTTCCTGCAATTACAGCCCCATTGTTTACATTCCAGCACTTCGGTTATAAAAAGGAAATTCAATAATTATTGCATTATTTAAAGTTAAAGTGCCACAGAGTTTGCTGGCTACGCTTGCTGGTTGATTTAACGTTCAGTAAAATCCATGCTGAGCTCTCCATCTTTAGGCTGAGCAATATTTGGCTTTTAATGAGACTTCAAGGGCTGGTGGAGCAAACCCAGTTTGCTGGGTGGCTTCTGGGGTCATTGATGGGGGAATCCAAAGGCGTTTCAGCATGGCAAGCACCAGCCTTGTGGCCAGCGAGGAGAGCATCTGCGGACCATAGCCCCCACCTGGGTGGGACCCCCTGGGGAAAGCTCCTTTCCCCTGCTGCAAGGGCCACCAGCTCTTGGTGTCTCATACGTTGTTACTGACCTCCCCCCAGGTACGTGAGTCTCTGCTCAGCCACCCTCTGTGTTGCTCATGGGCTCCTCTTTGTGGAAGGTCCTTGGCCTTGCTTCCCGCCCACTTCGCAGTGTTGTGGCTGGGGGCTCGTGGTGTGGTGCTCAGTAGGTCTCTGCCTGCCTGGGCCTTGCAGTGTCTACATCAGCCCCATCAGGGAGCCAGCAGCATTCACTTAACACCAGGCAGAACTGGAGGGCATGGAAAATACAGAATCAGAAGGGGGCTGTAGGGACTGGCTGTAAATTGGGGTGGTTGGTGCTGTTCTTCAAGGCCTTCCATGTGACTTATGGACTTCCATCAAGTACCTGAGCCTCTTTGGCAGGAGGGAGTACTACATTTCCAGCCCTTTGGAAAGAAAAATAAAGATCAGAAACCAAATAGCAAATTGAAATCCAGATTTGTTGTGCAAAGTCTCCCTGTCCTCATCTCATGGGAGTGTTTTTAAGGGTTTGGGTGATACGGGGGAAGCTTTAGCTGGAGGTGGAGGAGTGATGCTCACCATTAGGCTGGTCCAGTTACAAGCTAAACTGCAGAAACTTGTGGGCATGTGAGTCTGAACTCCACAGTTGTCTGTGGCACAAGGAGTCTGCAAGGCTGAAAGCAGAGCAGGGTTTTGTATGGCTACTTCCACAGAAGCAGTAAACAATTGCAGGACATTGGTGGAATACGAGAGACCGTAAGTTCATCTTTTGAACCTGCTGTATGGGGAATCGATTTTTCCTCCTTTCAGAACATCTGTGCCAGGGGCTGTGAGCGCACCAGCCCTTCCCAGGCACAGCCCGCGTGTGTTCCTGCTGCAGCCGCCCACTCTGTCAGCGCCAGGAAATTCCAGCCCAGGCTGCAGGTGTGAAAGGAGAGCAAGACGGATGGGCCAGCGCTGACTTTTATGGAGTACTTGGAACAGGCCAGGCTCAGACAGCTGCATCCACATGACTTTCATTAAAAATTCAGATTCTTCTCTTCCAGGGCTGTGTGATTTATCTCGTGCAGCAGATCAGAGGCACATGGGGGCCGAGAGGCGCTTACGAGGTTTCTGAGGTCTGCTGCAGGGTCTGGTCCCTTTCCACGGCGACCTGTAGCCTCCCCTCCAGCTCTGGCAGACGGGTCGCATCTCGCCTGGCTCCCCGGGGTGCAGTGTCACAGGCATGGCTCTCACTGGCATGTGGAATGTTTCCTACCAAGCCTGTTAGTAATTAGCCGTGTCTGACTTCACCCTGAGGAAGAGTCAATCCCTGGGCATCCTTCTGTGCTGGGGATGCACTCACAGGGCTGGCCGGGCTCCAGCAGCTGCTCCTGAGCACGGAGGGTGTGCTGGCAGCTTCCACTGAAACCCCGAGGGGCTCAACATCTTGTGTAGCCTCTGCACTGCTCCCTGGCTCTGTGTGCCACCACAATGTCACAGGGGCCTGCGGGCTTTGCATCTCATTGCTGATGCTGGTCAGACATGGGTGTTCACAGGGAGAAGTAAGAGCAGTGCAGGCCTGCAGTGGTGCTCCCTTCCATGGCTTTTGTAACGCTCCAGCAGTTTTTTTGCTCCTTCTTCTTCAGCTGCATCTCTTGGTTCTTTTAAATCACTGCTCATTTTACCCATTCTAACAGAGCAGAGGTCATGCAGGGTGCAGTGGTGGCAAGAGTGGTACATGGGGAAAAAAACCTCCTCCAAAGATGTTTAAGACCAGAAACTCTTTCTTAAAGAAGCTCCTGGTAGTTGAGTGGCCTCTACTTTTGTGCAGGATTGTCCTGTAATGTGAGAGCCAGCTGGAGAAAGTGGTCCAAAGTGGTTTGGAAAACATTTCTCCAGGCTGTTTCTCAGTTAGCCATGCCTCCCCCTGGCCTTCCCAAGGATCGGGGCTGGTAAGCAGGAGGGATGTTGGTGTAAATACGAGGGGATGGACTCCCCTTGGCTGTCTCTGTTAGCACTTTGGCCCAGATCCTGGGTTCTGTTGGTTTGGGGTCTGGATCACCGTGCAGCTGGTGGTCCTGTTAGCTGCTGGTGATGAGGATGTTTTCTTCTCATTAGTGCTGGTTCTCTGCTTGCTGTGCAGAGACCATGAGATCATTTTCTTGCTTTGGGTTTTGGCCCCTAGGCCTGTTACTTCACTTGCCTTTCCTACCTGCAGACACCCTGACACATGTGGGAAATCCTTGTGCACCCAAGCGGGGAGCAGGAGAGCCGAGGCTGCTTCTCCTGGGGGGCAGTCACCAGGTGTCTTTCTACTGCTTGTTGTCATTTTGAGGTCTGCAGAAGAAGGAGGCTATCCTCAAGCCTGTAGAGAGCTTTCTCACATGCTCTACTGCTTTGTGGAGCATTGAGACTTCCTGAGGGTGGAGGTGGTACTTCACCGCTTCCAGAGATGGTTGGTCCTTCCAGCTTGCAGACCAATGGCTTGTGAGATGCCCTCTGTTGCCAGTGTGGGTTTGTCCTGAGGGGTTTTTAGGGCCCTCCAAAGGGGAAGCTTTATGCAAGATGAAGTAAAGATTGCATAGAAATTGAGCCTTTTTCTAATGAATAATAAACATCAAAAGCATGAGATAGTTCAAAGCAGTTACTGCGTCTCCCTGGTGAGCTGGGGTTACAGTTCAGATATCTGCCAGAACAGTATCTGACCCACTATGCAGAGCAAACAGGGTTTGGAAAATAACATTGTGCCTTCTGGCGACAGACTGCTATAGGGAGGATTATCTGTTCGTGTTACCGTGGGAAGCAGGCTCTGCACAGAGTGGCTGTAGTAAACTTAATACAGAAGAGGTTTGGAGCAGATACAGCTTTGACATCTTTAAAAGACATAACAAAAGTTTCTAGAAATCAGATTAAACGGTGAATATTAACTACAGTACCACCTGCAAAGGTATTCAGCAGGAAAGTTCATTACTTGGGTAATAGCAGCAATGTGGATCACTGTGTAACCAGCAGTGTCCTGGTTACAACAGTCTCATCTCTGAAGAACGTAGCCTGAGACCATGGCACGGGGGTGAGGACTGCCTACAGTCAGACAGATTAATACAGCTGTCGCATTAAATTCCATGATTACTGAAAAATACTGTGGGTGAGGCAGTGTTAGATGGGGAAGAGAGCAATGGTAAAATAAACAAAGTTCGGGATACGTGAAGGATGGAGGTGAAGAGAAAGAAGAACTGAAAATAGCGTCATTCCTTTGTTTAAAAGTCAGATTTCCGTAGTCATATGCTGCGAACATTTATTATGCTATTAGAAGAAAACAATTCCAAGCCAGATGTTAAGAGAGTGAGGGCTGGAAAGTCAGTTCCCCAGCCTGATGCGGGTCAGCGTGTCCCAGCACACATTTGCTCGCTTGTGCTCGTTCCTCTTCTGTGCTCACTGGTGTGTGCCCACGCCCTCCGCACCCTTCTGCTGTGGCTGATGCTGCACTGGTGTGAACACCACCAGGTGCCCTCACCTACCTCCTCCAAGTCTGGGAACCAGGGCTGCGTGCAGTGTGGTCCCCAGAGGGGTTGCTTGCTGCGTGCTGGCCCCTGGAGCTCTGCGGGCGTATAGGCACAAGTTGTAATTTTAATCTTGCTTATTTAAATTGTGTTTGTGTTCAGACCTTCCAAACGTGCCGACTTCTTCAAGCCAAATCCAGAGGAAGGGGGAGGTCATTCTGCAGTACTCCCTAAACTGGCCCAAAATGCTCTGTGGGAGGCAGATCATATGGGGCAGGGCTGAGGCCACCCTGGGGCGCACAGAACAGAGCTGCAGTGAGTGGCTCTTCGTGTTGAGATGAAGTTGCCAGACCTGGGGTGTTCATAACCGATGAGGAGCTGGTGTTCCCCCGGGAAGGGCTGTGGAAGTCGGGGACAGGCAGTGCAGGGGTCATAGCAGGTGGAGGAAATGAGGTCTCTGAGCGGGATCCTCCTGCCCTCATCACTGTGCAGCTTTGCCCAGAGACCTGAGCCCTTCCCAAACGGAAGATGAGCCAGATTTCGTTTGATTTGTGTGTAGGGATAGGTGTTGGGAGCGGCACAGTGTTGTTCTGCAGTTAGCGTACATACAGGAACAGCCCGTATCCCCTGGGAAGCTGTACTTGTGAGCCGTATGGTTTCCATCAGAGCGTTCCTCTGTCTGTTTCTGATTTAAAGTGGAGCTTTGACTAAACCTGATCAATATTTTGCATGCCATGCGTGAAAAACCAGATGTTGGAAGTTTCCTATTGTTGGGGGGGGGGGTGAACACCCCCCAGACTTGCAGAAATCAATGTTCTCTGACAGAAGTTGGTTGCTTTTCCTAAGAACAATATATTCTTTTGATTTTCAAGTTGATTTGTCTTCTAACAAGGTTCTGGTTTAATATTTTGAATTCGTTTTCTGTGATACGGATAAATTCTCACAAGGGGAAAGCTTAACGGTGTGATGGACTATAACTACATGTACTTGTCCAGTGTCTTACCGTTTCCACCAACTCATAGCTAGTACTTTCTCATCCATCATGTTATCTTATTCTGGCCTGCTCCTCTCCTCCATTGGAAGGCTGACATGAATCAGAGGTAAGTGTGCGATGATGTGCCATATCCAGGGTGGACTTGGTGGTTTTGGCACCGTTGGGCATGACAGGCAGGTGAAGCTATCACAAGGGATATTTGAACATGCGTTGAGTGTGAGCAAAAGAAGACCAGAAAATAAGACACATTTATTAAACTGTTTAAAGCAAATGTTTTCCTAAAATCCCCTTTTAAATGGGAGCAGTACAGCCTGTGCCTCTGTTCCCACAGAGATCACGTCCTTAGTATTTCCTTGAACCTGGAACCAGATTTTTCTCTAATTGCCCACCAGGGGTTTCCTCTGCCTTCTTGCAGAAGCTGCTCCTGAGCCCGTTGGCACTGCCTAAGCTTGAACGTGGTGTCTGCAGGATGGGGGCTTCCTGACTGCTGGAGGACAGGGCTTGCCATGTGTCTCCTGGAGCGAGATCCCCCAGCCTACAGCACGATGGGGTGGAAGGGAGGTTTTATTGCAGAGGTTGGACCTAAGTGGGGCAGAGCAAAGCTGGTTAGGCTGGGCCGTGCGGGCCAGTTGCGTAGCTCTAGAGACCAGCTCACTAACCTTAGCCTTTTATGTCTTAAGCCGTTTCTCTTTTTCTGACTCAGGAAGAGGGTAATGCATGCAAACAATAGAAATGAGAGGAAGAAGAAGTTCTTACGAGGGAAAACAGCAAAAAATCTTTTGAGGGCACCAGTGGGATTAGTGCCCTAGTGGATTCTTCAAATATTACAGTGAATTTAATTAAATACATCGTGATCCCAAAAGAGGCCAGTCTAATTAGCCAGATCTAGAATACATTTATTCTCTTCCCTAGCTCTTCCAATCAGAAGCCTCAGCATCAGCTCCTATCCTATTTTTAATCATTCCTAGGCTCAGAGGGCTCTCCTTCCTCTGTGTTAGCTAAGCACATAGCGCTGGGTAATATGTGTCTTTAATCTTATCTTAGCTGTAACTGAGATAATACACGTCAGAATTTTTACCAGAAGATCCTAGCTGCACATAGGCAATATTTTTGATTGACAAACCTTAAGATCATGTCCAAATCACCTTACTTGTGTGCCTTGGCCGAGGTGCATGGTGAGGAAGGAGTTTCACGAGATGACCTAGAAGACAAAAAGAGGTCTTGGGGTTGGATAGTGGGAGCTGGCAGGGATTGTTGCATAGCTGAAATGTAGGTTTGTGGTGGAAGCACCAAATGGTCTTCATTCAGGAGTTTTTGTGTCATTTGACTTTGGTATCCATTTGTCCTCCACTTGTGATAAGCATTACTGTGGGAATTGGCACAGTTACTGTGAACTCAGCCCTGCTGCTGCCCGGCCACCATGCCGCAGCAGCCAGCATAGCTGTAAGCACTGAATGCTTCCCTCTGCTTTTGAGAAGTAATTGCCACATCCTTGGGATCCAGGACATAAAACAGCTATTTGTTTCCCTAGCAGGGACCTCTGTGCCAGACAGTTGATAGATTTTGGAATAGATAATCCAGGTATAATACTCCTGAATTGGCCACATTTGCTGCGGTAGCACATCTTCAGAGGGGGGTGGGGGTTTTCCAAGTGCTAACCTTTTGTGGTGATACCCCGCTGCATGCTTACCATAGGCTTCTCAGTTTGGATCACTGTCGCAGCCATCTTTCAGGCCAGGCTCCTGCTTTCTTCCAGATACAAGGGATCAAAACCTAAATGTCAGGGAACAGAGTGCTAGGTGATGGATAGGATGGCACACACTCCTTGTTCTGCTCCCATACGCTGTTTCCAGGACCTGTCAGTCTAATGGGTTCATTGTGTTCCAGGATTGCTTTGGTTTTATTCTTCCTAGTTTTCAATGAGAATTTATCACGTTTAATTTTATCTGTTTGACATGAAGTTGGGTCCCCTCCCAGGATAAGCTTTAAATGTGAAAGAATTAACCACACATAAGTTGTGAAGAGTTACGTTGAATCTGCTATTTTCTTTCACTGAAGATTATCTTGCCCATCTCGAGTTTTGCTTCTGTGCTTATTTCAGTATGTTATGTTTTCTTGCTTCTAAGCGGGAGTATGTGTGGTACCTTGAGAATAAACAGTCTTGATCTTACTGTGTCTTCATCAAATTATGGTTTCTTACCTAGTTCCCAGGTGGCGTTTAGCAGTTTACACTGGACTAACCCAGGGAGGCTAGAGGTGGTAAAGGAAACTCAAGTCTCTCTTCTTCGTTCTTCACAGCACCTTCAGCATCACGAGAGCGGGGTTGAGGGTGAAAGCTGCTATTACCACTGCGTCCTCTGTAACTACTCCACCAAGGCAAAGCTGAACCTTATCCAGCACGTGCGCTCCATGAAACACCAGCGGAGTGAAAGCCTACGGAAGCTGCAGCGCCTCCAGAAGGGTCTTCCTGAAGAAGAGGAAGACCTAGGGCAAATCTTCACCATTCGGAAGTGTCCAGCAGCTGAGGCTGGTGAGTGCTGCCTCCCTTGCATGCACAGGGTTGGGCGCTTGCCCCCTCTGCGCCACAGGATTGGACCAGCAGCATCAGACCCTCCATGCAGTTCCGTGGCAAGCTGAATGACTTTCTGTTTGTGTTCCCTGCTGTGGGGATGACGCTTATTGCTTATCAATAATGTGTTATGGAAGTCCCGGCTGCCCTGAGGTAGGACAAGACCTTGTTGTACCTGCAGCATCCAACATACTTCTGCCTCATGGGGCTTGTGGGTGGTGGCTCAGAAGCACCAAATATTTACACACATTCTTCATTTCGTACTTGTAAGTGAAATATTTAAGAGTGTTTAGAGATACCATCACATTAGGACAGCTGTAATAAACTATACTGTTAGTAGATGTTTTGCAGTGCATCACATGGTGTCCTAAGCACTGGTGCAAACCTGTCCCAGTTTGTTCATTGGTTTCTAGTATTTCAGCCACGTTGGATCACGAGGAAGATTGAAAGGGGTGGGCAGGAGAAGGGGCAAGTGTTGGTCTGTTTACCATGTCTCCTCTTGAGGTAAGGTGGATAAGGTGAAGGGCTTGGGTGAAGCATAGGCTCATACAGAAAGGACGGATAACAGGAAAGGGATTGCAGCTGTGAATCTAGCAAGAGAAAAGGTGCCTTAAAGCGGGCAGTTAGGCTGGGCAGAATAGAAATTGTAATTTGTTTAATAATTTAAAGGGTTAAAAAGATTTTTATGTTAGGAAAAAGCAAGATCTGATTAAGTCCTGTGAGGAGGGAGGAGGAGGAGAGCCTGCCCAAGTCAACTGGTACACTCACTGTCAGGGATGTGAAGATGCTGGAGGTGGTGGGTGCCAGCAAAACCCTCCACAGCCTTCCTCAGCTTCAACCAGGACTTCCCTCTAGGACTGGATAAATCTTACAGAAAAGTGCTCTGAGGAACTGGCATTCCTCAATTAATGTACATAGAGATAAGGGAAGTGATCTTGGCTTAAAGGCATTGAGAAAGGAAAGTGGCACCAGCTGGACGAAAATACATGTGGGTCTTAAGAACATCTCTTGAATTAACACCTGCGCTGCACTGCTGTTACACGTGTTAGTAACAAGGATGTGAAATAGTTGCAGAACACCCAGAAAGTAAAACAGGAGAATTTTCAGTAAGAGTTAAATTCAGTCTCATGTAAAAAAGTGACCGATCTGTGAACTTAGCAGAGTGGAGGGCATGGAACACGCTTTCCCAAAGGTCGCGGTGACAGGGAGAGCATGCGGTGGTTGCCACATCGTCCGAAGGGGACAGCAGCTCTTGGAGCCGTTCTGCTTCTCCACCGCAAAAAAACATTCAGATTTCAAAAGGATACGTTGAAGTGTTTTATGGTTTGTGAGTTTTCTTAAAAGCAAAATGAACAGAGAGGAGAAACCATGTGTGCCCTTTTGTGACACACAGAACAATCCTGGAAACCTTTGTTTACTTTAGAAATTTGTGTTTACCTTGTCTTTTACTTCAGAAACTTTATCTTTCCTTGTGTGTCTGCCAGGATTATAACATTGCAGGTACTGAGAGTGCAGAAGCTGACTAACTGAGAGGGAAAATGGTTTGTTGACCATTTAAAAAGATCTTTTTTTTCTTTTATTTAGTTAAAAGTTGTGATAAGTCACTGCAGGGAAGTCTCATTTTAAAAGTACTTTAATTTTTCAAATGGCCTGAGATAGTTTCGTTTAAGCTTGTTGATTCTTAAACAAAAACTGACAGCAAACAAGAAACGGTTTCTTTATCATATTTTATTTCAAAGGCTAAAAATACAAGGATAAGCTCTAGAGTACAAAGAGGGGGAACCTCTGATCCTTTTTGGAGGTTGCTTTGACCCGAGATATTTAATCTCAAATGCTCTTCCAGCCCATTGTTGAGCAAGGCAGAGCAGACACGCCTCGCTGGTGGCCAAGGCACAAGGCGCTGGTCAGGTTGTACCTGCAGGGATGGGAGTTGACTTCGGGTGGCAAGCTGCAGTACTCCCGTGGGGGAGAATGGGTGCTTTCGTCTCCCGTTTATTCTGATCCTGTTACAGTATCAGAACATCAACTTGAATATATAGCAGGGTGGTCCCAGTGTCCCAGGCCAGCGGCTGGGCTGAGGACGTATCTTGGGGGAAGGCACATCAGAGTGCTGCAAGGGTGGCATCCATCAGGGGTGGCCTCATGGCAGGCAAGATTAGTCTTGTGCACAACAGTACAACGGCACAACAGTAATTTGTTTCTCGGCTTTGATTTATTCAGTGTAATAATTTCATGCGTAAAAAGATCTCCCTCCAGCAGGCTGATCCTTCCCTTTTTTCTGTGAGGTTTAAACTCCCAGCCTTGTTTTTCTGTAGTCTTGGGTGTCAGCGATGTGTAGCAGGAATATGCACATACCTGGGCTTCAGTTCTCTCTTGAGATGTGTTTGTTTTGTCTTGGTTTTGAACTCCGCTGGTGCGTTTGGCTGTTCAGCCCTTCAGGAGAGCAGCACATTCTGTGGAGCTTCACCAGTGGCTCTTCCAGCCCAGTGCTGCCACGTGTGGGAAACGCGCATCCCCTGTGGCAGGGCTGCACTCAGGGTGTGCAGCTGACTCTCTGCCTTTCTTCCCCCTGTACAATACCCTGGTGTCTCTACTGTATCCCTGTTACTTTTTTTACTGTTTTTTTCTGAGGGCTAGGTGACTTCCCTTGCTGCGTTTTGATAAGGAGCCTCTGGTGGTGATAGGTAACACGAAAAAGTCTTCTCTCTGTTTCAGACACTTTGAGCAGGAGGTGCTTTTCTGATCTGTGACACACCTCTGTCAGGGGCCCAAAGGGATGGTGACCTTTTTTGCTGGTTTGCTGCATTGCAAGTGCAGTGGTTTGTTTTGATGCTGCTGTTACTCCCTGGTAATCATGACTGTGATTCTCCCTCCCTTTCTAGTTAATTATGTTTGGTTTTAACTCAGTTTCCCCACACATACAATATCAGTTTGCCTTTTTTCTCGAAAGTGAACAAACCTTTTGTTATTGCTGCTCTTTCTGAGGACATTTCAGTCCTCAATTCTACCTTCTGCAAAACTCCTCCTGGGGATGGGGCCCAGCTCTGGGCTGGCTGCCCAGGGAGGTTGTGGAGTCCTCATCCTGGGAGATGCTCAAAACCCAATGGGCAAGGATGAGGCTGAGGTGCTGAGCAGGACCATGACTCGTGCCGATGGAACTGCAAGTGCTCGGGCAGGGCTGAGCTGGCAGAAAACCATTCCCTTCTTGTGCTGGTGTGTCTTCTTGCTGGTGTGGCTGGCCGGCTGTGGGTTCACCTCAGCAGTGATGTGAAACATCATCCTTCTCCTCACACTTTCGTGTGGTTGCTGTGACCAAGAGCAAGCAGGCACAAGGGATCATGTTGTAGGGGGATGCCGAGTTCCATGGGGATGGTGGGATACAGCCCATTGCTGCTGCAGCTTCCAGGGCAGACCGCCAGGCCAGCCGTGACCCAAGGTGAGATGCCAGCACATGCAGCCATGATCACTCCTGCTGCTGCTGCTGGAGACTTTTGTGGCTTTGCTAGAAATGTTGAAGGAGTAATTTCCCTTTTTTCTTTCCCTAACTTCAGCCAGTTTGTGCCAATCTCCTCATCCACAGCTTTACATACAACTGCAGCTTGCAGTAATGAAAGATGGCTCCCCCCTCATTCTGCAGCCTTGTGTTCCAGGAGTGATGGAGTTGCCTTGTCCCCTTCCTTCTCCGTCCTGTTTGCTCGGTGGCAGAGAGCAGATGCCAGGGTTAAATACTGTGTCTCACTGTGTGTGTGTACTCACTGGTGTGTGCAAGCATGTAGGAAAAAGCATCACTGTCTCTGGGGTAGTGCATAGATATTTGCTTGTATAGATGCATCTCAATCTGTTGGAAGAGAGTGTCTGATCATACCTTAATTAGTCCTCTAACAATCTACAAAGGTCAGTGCCAATTGCCTGTTCATTTACATTTGTAATTGTGATGGTTCTTGATTGCACATTAGTTGCAACTCATTCCCTCCCACCCCACAGAAAACACATGCACCAGCCTAAGCAACAGCCTCGTAGACACAAGGACCTTTGTCTCTGCTTGTGCCAGCAACACAGCATTGACTGAAACTTTTGTGTCTTTTGTGGAAAAGAGCTTTACAAGCTGTGCTCCACTTCCAGTAAAGGGATGATGAAGTCGTTGGCAGGGAAATTATATGGACATCAGGCAAGAAACCCAGTCCTCCTTGAACTGGATAATTAAAGACAATTAAACTTTTCTGCTTGCTCTGAGAAGTGTGCTAATTATACAGGAGACAGGGAAGTAAGCCGAGGCTGGACATTCAGTCCTTTTCTTGATCAGAAAGAATACAGCTTTAGGGCTGGGGGTTTATTTTCCTCTATGGGTATTTCTGGACATCTATTGCTGTAGTATCTGGGCTGCTTGTAGTGCAGATGTCAGCCCCTTGCTGCAGAAGCATCTGTATAACGTTACCCATAAGCTAATTGATTTTTAATGATGGGGCTTTAGAGAAGAAAAAAAAACAACAACAACATAATAAAAACCAAAACGTTCTCAAGATGTAGGGATGGATGCACTTATGACTCATTAGGTAATGGTAGAAATAAGAGTGAAACAACCTGCACCAAATTTTCGTCCTAGCTTTGAAAGTGACTCCTTCTAGAAGGCATGTAGTACAGGCAGCCTGGGTTTCCATACTCTTCCCACTGTGCAGGGCCAAGTCCTTCAGGTGGATGGGTCAGGTGGAGCTGAGGCAAGAGACCACCTAGAGTTTAGGATGCCCAGGAGTTTCACTTTGATCATCCCCTCATACAAGTCCTGAACTTGTTGTCATCTTTGAAGGGAAACAGAGATTTTGGCAAATGTAAGTGCAGAGGGCAATTTGCATGGCCAAGGGGTTGTTTTGGTACAAGGAAAATGTGCAGTGCCTCTGTGGCTGGAGGAGAGGGTCCTGCCTGAGGCACAAGCAGCTGAGGCTGTGACCACCCCGCACTACCCAAGGCAGGAGCAGAGCCATACCACTCGTAGTTTCTGCAGGAAAAACTGGACTGCGAGGGGATGCTGCAGAATCCCCATTTCACCCCAGAGGACCAGTCCCCTGTGCTGGACATACTGTTTCAGTAATCCTGCTAATCTCTGCCAAATCCTTAGCAGCCATCCTCTTCCAACACACAAGAGTCATTGTTGGGGCCCTCGCGTGTGAAGGGTGAGGGCAGGCTCTCGGGAAACCCTTGCTAAACTTGGCCAAGTGCAGTGAAAAGCCCCTTTGTCTGGGCAGGAAAGGGGCTGGAGCGGGCGTTAGCAGGAAGATCCCTGCTGCCCATCTTCCCATGCCCAGCTGTGCTGGAGCATCTGTGCTCCTGGTTTTGCCAGCAGACAGCGAGGGACCAGCCACTCTCCCTGCTCTAGACAAGTTGATTACACTTAGAGGAATATCTTTACTGTAAAGCTCTGTTCTGGTGCTTTTCCTCTCTCTCTGCCCCCCCAGGCAGAGGTGGGTGTAGTGTCCATCCTCATCTTCATTGAATTTCGGTATTCGACCTTCTGAAGGGCTGCAAACTGTGAACTGAAATCGTGATGTGGATGTTTAAAGAAACGAAGTGTGTAAACAGAAGTGAGGTATAGCTAGAGCACTACCAGATGAGAAAACCCCGTGTGCTTTAAAAATAGTAGTTACCCAACCCAGCTTAGCTCTGCCTGTGGTGCTTGCAGACAGCTGGATGCTCGTGTGGTGCTTGCACCTCTGTTTTTGCTCTAAGTCATATGAAACGCTTTGCTTGTGTTCCTCTTTCTTAAAAGCAGTTTTGTAGCTGTACCAGGGATGTGAAGGAGAGAGGTGATGGCAAATGGGAGCGGAAGCAAGTTCCTGTGTGATCAGGAGCAGATTTGGTCATGAAACGCTCAGGATGTGGTTTGCAGTGTGGAAAGGTTTCTCTTAGACAAAAAGTTTCTATTTAGCAGGAGGGAGGCTTGATGGCAGCCACCTTTGACAGTTTAAATGTGTGACTTGGAAGCCGCACAGCATGAGTTATCTTCTTCCTGGAGGCTGAGGCATTGCTCTCTCAGTTCTCTCTCCTGTCCAGGCTCTCCAGTTCTCCACCTTCCCTTGGTGGCTGTGCCCTGGCCTTAGGAACTGTGATCGGCCCATCTGTAATATGAGTGAAACAAACTGTGGAGAAGGGGGAAGGGGATCTTCCACAGAAACCTCTTGCGAGGGAACCATACTGTTATTTTCCTACCTTAAACAGTGGGCAACCATGCAAGGCATTTCTCTTTCACAGTCATCAAGCATGGAGTAATTACTAATTTAATTTGTTACAACAGGGATGTGAGATGCTTTTTTGCAGTGGATTTTTCATGATTGCAGGCTCCATACTTCCAGTGGAACTTTTGAAATGAAAACTGGTAATGCCAGAGTATATTCCTCCCTGCTCGAAATTAATTTATTGAGGTCAGATGTCTTCCACTTGGTCTGAGTTAAAGGAAATGTGGTCATTGCTAATACTGGAGAAACACGCGTGTTGCTCTCCTGCATCTGATAGAGGTAACGGAGGGTTTCAGGAAGGACTAATTAGTCTGCTTTCGTAAGCCTCTCTCCACTTTTCCGTGGGACTTAATTGCACACAACAAAAACTTCCCAAAGCACATTTCTTGCACAGTGTCTGCGGGAGGAGAGCGTACAAAGTTTGTACTACAGTGCCTGCCAGACAGAAGCACATCCCAGCTCTGGCTCTGCTGGCGATGCACAGATTTGTCTGGGTGGAATGTGAGACCCTTGCGGCAGGGTAGGGAAGAGCAATGTGCAAGGTGCATGCCGAGGGATGTGGTGTACAACTTCACACCTCATGCAAGTGAGAGTACCAAATGATGTTCTTCATGCCATCTCCTCCCCATCTCCTGCCCACTGCACTGCCCCTGCCCTCCCTGGCTGGAGAAGCTCCTCTGGACTTGTGCTGCTGCCAGTCACCCTCTCCTCTTCAGAACGAGATTCCTTCCTCTGGTGTTTAACAGCTAACCTCGTCTCATGTGTTTCCCCTTGCCATTTCCAGGCTTGTCCTTGATTGACACATTTAATAATCTGCCAACCCAAATGACAGTCTGAGCTCCTGTGTGCAAACATCAAATGCTGCCCAGCTTCATTAGCTGCTTCTCGGGCTTTTTACCTCTCTCTCGCTCCCTGCAACCCAATATTGTCTTTTCCCAATATGTTATCTGTAGCCCCTGAAGGCAGCAGCCTGATCAGCCTTTGTTCCCGAAATGTAGCATGTAAATCCAAGCAGATCGTCAGTGGGTGAGCGGTCAGAGGTGCTCGGTGCCGCAGCAGGCACCTGCAAGGGGGCAGGAGGCCCTTGGGTGCCTCGTCCCATGCACCCAGATTTCTGCCAGGGGCTGTTTCCTACTGCTGGGGTGTGCAGCAGCTTTGCTGTTGGAAGAGGAAATACATTCCTGTTAGCTCATCCTCAGACATAGGGAGTGAGACAAGCTATTGTCCTGTTTTGAGAAAACATTCACCCACGGTGCAATAACATATGTGAAATAGCAACAAAGAGGAAAACAGCTCATGGCAATGTGTATGTTAAGCTGATTAAACTCACAGTTCCCCTTTATAGCAGCATTTTTGATCTCTCTGCCAGCTCCACCAAATACCCCCACATGCAAGATTATCATCTTGTTTTCCAAGATCTCGTGTCATCTGTGTTCATTTAAAGCACGACAGCTTGTTGTGTTCCCCTTTGTTGTTCTGCTGAATGTTGGAATTTTTTCCTTTTTTCTGTGAATTGCATGGCTTAAAGACCCTTTTTTACCTTTCCATCCACGACTGATGGGAGTCGTGGTATTCCTGTGCAGGGTCTCTCCTGAAGGGTGTCCAGAGGCTGGGCAGAAGCAAACTCTCTTTCATGGCTGGACAGAGGCAGATGAAAACTTTTGGTTCTGCTTTAATTCCATATTGCTTTAATGGTTATCTACAGCCAGCAGAAGTACTTCTTGCGGCCATGGGTCAGGGTTGCTGTACATGGTTAGCTCCTTTGGAAGGTCTGAAGACATGAGGAGAACTGTATGCTTTAAGAACTTTTAGGGACTTCTAAGTCAACATAAGGGAACTTCCTTGTCCTGCTATTATTCTGTAGCATGTAACTGTTGTAACTCTTTCCTCCTTGCATCCTTTCCCCTGCCCAAATTTTGGAGAACGCTATTCCCATCCCAGCAGCATCTTTCTGTCTTTGTGCGTACCGGGCACCATGGGACTGTTGAGGTCTGTCTTTGCAGAATGCATGGGTAAAGTTGGTTCCCCTTTAATATCTGGCAGAGGCCGATTTCCTTTTGTTATTTGTTTTTTGGGGTTGGTTTTGAGTTTAAAGTAAAAAGCAGTTGTGCCTTAGATCTGTTTTGACCAACCGGCAGTGACTAGATAATCTCTAAAGGATATGAAAGGTTTAATCATTTTAATTTTGTTTTTATTAAAGTTTATCGTGACTTTTTTCATGTGCCCCTGGTAAAGCAGGGGGGAACAGAAATCTACACAAACCCCCAAGCATTCGCTTAATGAAACTCTAATGGGAGGCGCCTGGTGGGAAGGAAGTGGTTAGATAGCTGGGCTGGGGAAGGCAGACCAAAGGCACGCTGTAATATTACTGGAACGTGGCAGGAATCTCATAAACTCCCCATCTAGCTCCAGCAGACACTTGTCACTGGGAGCTCATGGCTTTCATTAAGCAGAAAGAGAGGAAGCTCTGACGGCTGACTTGTTCCAGAATGTTTGTCTTGTTTGGCTGCGTCTTAAAGCCCTTTCCACTTAAGAAAAGTCAAGGGGAAAACATCACCAGATGCTGTAGTAAAATGCTGGGAAGCTCCTGGTTCATCTCCTACTCTGCCTTTTTCTCTCCACATCAAAGCAAGCTCCAAAGCCAGACAGAAACCAGGTTGTCAGAGCACAGGGTCTCTGCTGAGCTCAGGCTGCTGTTCCCTTTGAGCAGAAGAGTTGCTCCCTGTCCCTGTGGTCTCAGCCTTGGTACCAAGCTTGGTCACCAAAAGCTCTGCTGCCGGTGGCAGCTGCACCTTCTGCTTCTCTTCAGTGTTTCTCTTCCCCCTCTCTCCTTTCCAGTTTTAGAATAGAAAACGCTTCTCTAGAGGACTTTGAGGTGGTGGTTGCAGGTGCGGGTTAAATTCAAGACTGAAGGCTCTCCCTTCTTGGGGTGAATCAGTAAAGCTGTGAAGACCTTGCAGGTTGAACAGCGGTAGGTACTGCAGCTGGGTCTCAAGATGTGTTGGAGAAGGGGTAGATGTCAGTGACACAGGACTCATGTTAGCAGCAAATTCAGCTCATGTTTGAAGTCTCATCAGAACCACAGTGCTGCTTCTGTCCAAGTCTCACACTTGCTCAGGTGTTGTGTCTGATTGAGCACCCTGCTTTCACGTTGGTGGTGAGGAGAAGAAGAAACCTTCCAAAAACTTAGACACGCATGCTCCAGCAACTGCTCCTCCACTGTCAACCCTAATTTATGGTATTCATCTCCACGGTATTGTATGGTAGCAGGTCATCTCAAGTATCTTTCCTACACGTCTGACTGTTCTGGCCATCGATGCAAGGCTGTTTTCTCCCTTTCAAATTAAATATATCTGGAATGAACATGCCTTCTTCTGAGGTGACAGGTTAATGAGTTTAGCAAGTTGCTTCTATTGCGTGCTTTTGTGGGTGTATTAGCTTGGAGTATCTTTTCCTTCTGCTGTTGACCTGAGCTGAAAAGGGCTGGAGCTCCAGCACGTAGAATTGCTGATACCTCAATGCCTTCTTTCCTGAGTTGCCCAATAACAGATTAGGTGGGGACAGTGGCAGAAAGAAAAGCTCAGCCATGTTTAACTGAGCACAGGCTTTGTGTTCGAAGTGAGGATGTTTAAGTCATTTATAAGTAAACAATGGAGTAGGGTGAGGAGCAGCTATGAGAGGGAAGCTGTCTGCCAGGGTTTATGCTCATGCCCTTCCTGAGGAGCTGCTGTATGGCAAGGTCCAGCAGCTGGGCTTGGCAGTTGCTGATTCCTGGGTGTCATTACTGATACAGAACAAGAACTCTGCTTCAAACCAACTGCGTCACCAGACTCTGTGTGAATAAGAACAAACCCCCTGGTCTGTCAGTGCTGCCCGTGCTTCCTGAGTTTTGCTCTGCTCCTTGTGTGGAGGTGCAGCCATGCCCCACTGCAGCATCCCAGTGTCCATTCACACCTCCCGTGCCAGGAGGAGACGTAGGAAATGGAAACAGGACCCCACTTCCAGATCGTGCTTCAGGGTTTGCTGCAGCTCCATGCATACTGAAGTTTGGCTTCTCTGTGGTGGGCAGCCTGGAGACCTATCTGACGACTCCTGAGGGGCGCTGCCGGGCTTGGGACCGCAGTGCTCTGCTTGGTCATACAGGCTCATCCTTGAGGAGCATTGGAGGCTGAGGCCATTTCCCTGGTATGAGGTTTGCCTTGGCTTAACACTTGGGTTGTGTGTGGCAGCAGCACCACTGTGAGGTGGCAGTTTCCAGGATTCCCTTCCACCCGGCTGTGTCCTGCTCATGTGCACACACTGTCAGGAGTGAACCTTTGTGGCTGGTTTCGGTGTTGGGGATAAAAATGGAAGTTGTTCTTGAAGCCAGGCATCTTCTTCAGGCATGTGACCATGTTCTTGGCTGCTGCTGTTCAGAATCAGAAATGGGGCTGGCTCCTCTCTGACGCTGACACCAAAAAGGTGTTGCAATGCACCAGTGCTGGCCAAGGGCTGCAGTTTGCTTTCTGCAGGAAGCATCAACAGGGCCTCAGGACATGGTGGGCAGGAGCTTTCCAGCTTGAGGGGGCCCAGACCTGTACAGAGATCAATTTAGGTAGAGAAGCTGATGCACATCCGCAGGCTCATGCTCAGCGCTGGAAAAGAACGTCCTGCACCTTTCCTCTCTTCAGGGAATATCCCTGCAGAGCATCAATTCCTTTCTTGTTTGTTTCTGTCTTTTCCCTGTCCTGATTCTCTCATACTTCATTCTGCTGCAGGAGCACATGTCTGATGGTCTTTAACTGGCAGGACTGGAGCAGGAGAGTGTCTGACCTAAACGAAAAAGGGCTTTGAGGTCTTTGTTCAGAAGAGACATTATGAAAATGGAAAGTATTCTCATCCTGCAGCTCATTTGTTAGGCTTATAGACTTAATTGCAAGAGATACAGAGCTTGGCTTCTGGAATTGATTTTGGTTTTCTTCAAGAGCCATAGGCAATATGAGATTTTATACGTTAGCAATGGAATGATTTGTGAAGCAGGTTTTACAGCAGCTGGCACAGGACTGGTATTTGCCTGTATTTCTCATATGTACATGCTTCCTTTTCCTTCTGTAAGGCCTGTTCATCCTCTGGTGATGACGTTAAGCTCCTCAGAACTGCTAAGAAGGTGCTACCACACGCATTTATTTTTCCACTAAAAACTTGAGATTGCTTAGTACCACGTCTGGCAATGCCAGTGTCTTGCTCTAGCTGCTTCAGAAGGAAATTTGGAGACCTGTAAACAAATAACAGCCTAACTCAAATAAAGGTCTTATTCTTATTCCTACTAAAACTTAGTTCATGGCTGCCTTAAACAAGAGGGTTTCTAATTCTTCCAAATAGTCAGTTTGCTTTTCTGAGTTGTAAGTCTCGATGCCCTTGCCATATCTTTTGTTTTGACCTCAGTGATTTCTTAAGGCCGCGAGTTCCAAAGGTTAATTGGGAGCTGTATGAGAAGGTATTACCTATATTTGCTTGAAATTTGCATTTCTTCCATGTTCACTGTCACTCCTCCAGAGAATGGAGGATGAGAGGAGCAGTATTGGTTCAGTTCCCTTGAACCAACCTTCATTTGGACCCTTCTGTCAAGGCCACCTTATTTCTTTTCAGACCAGGCAGTTTTAATCATCTCCTTTTCTATGTGGGTACCTTTTCCTACCCCTCTTTCATCCTTTTAATTCATCTATGGCCACTTCATTAAATAAAGGACAGTGTTTAATTTTTTTGTCCTGTTGCATGTGTCCTAACGTGCCGTTTCTCTCCCAGGCAGTGTGTCAGGTGTAGATTTCTTTTGGTCTGCCCGAAGGGATGTTCTGGCCTTCCCAAAGCTGGCACAATGCACCACGTACATTCCACTTAATGCCCTCCCCAGTCCTGCCTTGGGACCTGAGCCCTTAAATCTCGGCGTTCTTGTGGAGTGGAGCGTGGGGGCCCCGGCACAGCCGCTGCGACCGGTCACCAGGCTGACGGGGGCAGAACATGGGGATGGACTGAGCGTGACTTGGAAGCGTTTTTCTTTGCCTTCCTGATCTGCTGGTATTCATGCAGGGCAGATGCTTCTGCTCCTTTTCTGGGAACTACTCTCTCATTTGGTTACCAATTAAGCTGAAGCGTTCTGGCCTTTTCCATCCTCCTTTTTATTGTTACGAAGGGTGAATTAAGGCTTGGTGTTTAGGATTGTTCTCTGGCCTCCGCTGCTACTTTGCTGCCTCCTTTGTGGCAAAACAATGGCATTAATTTTGGCCTTTGCGGGCAGGCAGGCAATCTGGCAGCACACAGTGCCTGTCCGTTCCACTTCACTTGTGCAGCCACCTCGCCTTTCCACATCACCTACTCACTTTTCTCCTCCTATTCTTTTTTCTTTCCTCCCCTTTTGTGCATGCGTGCGTGTGTGTGTGTGTGGTGCGAAGGATTGCTCAGGGTGTATTTTGTTTCAGTCTGGAGGGGGTTAGAGGTTGCAGCCTGGATGCCGACCAAAGGGAAGCAGGGATGTGGGTGATACGGGGCGAGGAGACCTTTCCCTGCTGCACCAGTGCTCCCAAGACAGAGCATGGATCTCACTGGAGAACTTAGAGCTGGCGAGGGACGTGCACCAGGTACAGTCAGAAATGTGAAACACAAGTCTCATGCATGGCAGGACCCTCATGTCCACTGTGTTTGTGCCGGAGCAGAGCCACAGCTCACGGGGAAGTGGTGACCCCATTGTGGTCTGAGATCTGGATCCTTCTTTGTTTATTTTAATAATGTAAAAAAGAACAGAGGAGTTGGAAGCCGCTGCCCATTGCTGCTGCTGCTGACAGTGTAAGGCAGTGCTTGCCCTGGCCCTGTGCAGAGTAGCAGCTAGAGCTCGATATGGCCAGCCAAGTGATGAAAGAAGGATGCTCTGCACGGCACATGCCCGTGAGCCCCTTGCTGCCGCCGGCTCCTGTCGGCAGGTCCCGCGGCTGCTTTCAGCCCTCGGGAGAGCTGTTCTGGGCTCAGCAATTCCTCTCAGCACTGAGACTCCAGCACATGATGGCACTCACCCGCTGGTCCTCAGCCGGCATCTGGCGTTGCTGAGCCTCCTGCTCCAAAGGAGCGTGGCAGGCTTGGTGCTGCCATGCGAGCCCGCTGCAGCTACGGAGTACACACAGAGTCAACAGTTTCCTTTCTTCTGCACAAATTGGCAAGGACTAACCTTGTCATATCTAGTGCAACGCTAACGGGCGCCTGCCTCCAAGGGGTAATCATGCAGGCATAAATTCGGAAAGTTGCTAAGCTATGAGCAGTCTTATGAGCATTAAAAGTGTCCTCTTTGCCAGAAAGGTCATTCATAACTTGGCTGTGCCGCTGATGTACAGTCAGTGATATTGATTGATTAATGTATAAAAAGCACCAAATCCATTTGCTTCTATGAAAGAGAATAAAGTGCAGTCGACTCTCTCTTTATTTTCACCTCATCCTTTTGTTTGAAGGACTTTTTTTTTTTCTCTTTTTGTTTTGCCAGCTAGGTTTAAGGGGGTTACAAAAAGCCAGTTTCTGCCAAGTAATGCGTTCACAAAGGGAACATTGATTCACATCAGTGTCGCTTGAATTACCCTTAAAGGTTTGCCAAGGAGTTGTTCTTATATTAACCTTCTGTTCATCAAAGACAAAATAAATAAATAAGTCATAAAATCGGCTTCACTGCCCACGCTGGAGTTGGACGCAGAACAGGAATTTGTGCTCCAGGTGCTGCTGCTCAGCCCCTCTCCCCCATGCTTCAGGCCTGTTCCCTCCTGCAAAGCTGCTTCCTCCCGACCCCCCGGCCAGCCCTACGTCTCCCCTCTCCCCAGCGAGGGCTCTCCCTCCCTGCCCACTGCTCCCTCCTCAGGGACAGGCTCTGGGGCTGCCCCAGGCACAGGGTGGAAGTTCACTGCAGCGCAGAGATTTGTTGTAAGCAGCTGCCCATGAGCCCTGGCCCTGGGGATGGGCAGGGGACAGGGGCTGCAGCTCTGTCAGGCCCCTGCCAGCACCAGGCCAAGGGTTAGAGCCTGGACTGGGTATGCTCTGAGCCTGCCGCTGGGCCGCTTTTGCAGTGTCAGCATCCTCAAAGCTAGCTTGACCGCTCAGGTGCTGTGTCTGTGTGGCCCCCAGGATGCCATGTGCGAGTGGAGTGTGTGCTCTGTTCTGGACGGCAACCAATGTTGGTGATTTCAGGGGAGAGAGGGTCCTGCAGGAGGTGTTTTCTGAAGGATTTTGTATAGTGTTTTGATTTAATCACTGCAAGCTTAAGTAGAATGATTTCTGTGTGGAAAGACAGCCTTGTGATGACCCAGGACGTTCTGCCGCATCTAGCTTTATCATTCTTCTAATTCACTGTAAGTCTTGTTTGTTGTTCTGGGATTACTTGGCCACTGATAATTAGTTACATGTTGTTCCCTTCTCCTGCTGGTTAAATGGGAGATATTCTTGTGTCTGTGGAGCTTTGTGCAACAACATCCCACCTTCCACTCTCCAGGGTGCATCTGTATTGTCTGTCCCAAGTTATCATCTCCCAGAGTGAACGTGTAAGGGTATTGCAGTCGTCTGCTCCTTTTGGGACGATGGCTGGGGAACGTGATTCTGAATGATTGCTGTTCTCTGCAGCAGGAGCTGTGGTGCGTTTTGTTAGTGGTGTTAAACTGAGCAAACTCTGCATATTCACTTGGTCCCTGTTCCAAAACCCATGAAGGACCATCCGGTGGCATTTCTTCTCTTGAGCAGGGAGTGTCTTAGGATTTGTTCTGCATGTTGGGCAGCTGTGCACATCACCCTGGTCCAAAAAACACAAAGCTCAGATACTAACCTCACTTGGAGACATCTCTGCATGAGCTGTCCCCACCTGGCTGTCACAGCAGACAGTCTCCCCAGCATGCAAGCCCATAACAGCCCCCAGGTTCTCTGTGTCATTCCAGATAACCTGAGCCACTTGGCCACGAGCGCTGCAGATGCCCATGTCAGACCCCACTTCCTGCTGAGGGCTGTGTAAGGGCAGTGCTGACACTGCAGCACAAAGCACAGAGTGCCCGTGCTCAGCGACATCGGCTGGCCAAGGCCAGTGGGCGTGCCTGGAGATAGTGTTATGGGGTGCTTGGTGGTGTTACAGGGTGCTCACTGGTGTTAGGGGTGCAAGCCCATGAGTAACTGCGGTACCACCAACCCCGGCAGCGCTGCCCACATGACACTTTTATTTCAATGTCTCTTACCTGATGAAGAATGACAGTTGTAATCCTACTGACTATTTAGGGTGGTGCTGTGGCATACACCAGGAATGGTAGAGAGAGCAGGACCACCACAAGTTGTCCTTCCCGTGTGTGTATCTCTCTCTACATGTTTGTTGGTGTGCTGCAAGCCCTGGGGCGAGCCTTGGACCTTATGCTGCTGATTTAACACCTCCAAGAAGCAAACCCCTTGAGCCCCAGCCCAGCGTGGCTGACACCAGGATTGGCACCTTGTGTTCCCAGGAGAAGACGTTTTCCCTATGGCTGCTGAAAAATCCGAAAGGAGAATCATCTTATTTTTTAATCTTTTTGTGGGATTGTGGGAGAATTGCAGAACGCCGAGGCCCCCTCCCCCTCCGGCGAGGCGGTAGGGATTGGATCAGACGCTACAGAGTGAGCATGCTGAGAGTGAATCCATTTTCTCTCCTCCATCTCCCCAGAATAAATTAGAATTTGCCTGATTTAATAAAATGGCTTCATCTCTCTGCCATCTTTTCTATCTCCCAAGCGTTTCATCCCCACCCCCACTGCAAAATAATAGATCTCGGCTGTAGAGCGTCCTGTTAGAGGCTGGCAATTTAACATGGAGGGTAGGTGTGTGAGCGCCTGCACGCACAGCCTGTGAGGGGCCCGGCAGCTGAGGTGTACAGAATTTGTCCCTGTATCTCAATTTCCTTATTGTCAACTATGATAGCTATAATTGCTGTCGAGGTCAGTGTAATTTACTGTCCATCTGTCATTAACCTGACCTCATGGGTGGATGTGACTGCCATGCAGATAGTGTTTGGGGACTGGGAGTGGTTAGTCAGAGAAATTTTACAGCACGAATTTGCCCCAGCCACTTTTCTCTTTAATTGGCATGTGTTTGGCTATGCACGAAGTGGAACTGGAGCTCTTTGCCACAGACTGAGAGGAGGGGTTATTGTTAGAATTGAGATGGTTTCGCTACAGCTGAACCTTTTCTCTCTCTTGAATCTGGTGTTTTAATTTCTGGTTCCTAGGTTGATTTTTTCCTTTCCGTTCTGACACTAATTATGCCAGGCGCGTTGGGAGCGGTTGCTGCTGAGAGGTACCCAGCTAAGTGTTAAGAAAGGTTTTAAAAACAGACTGAACTCTTTCCTAATGAGGCTCAATCGTGCTCTCCTCCGGGTGGTTTTGTTTTGCTGATCTGTCAGTTTTCCGAGGATTTAATTGCACTTTTTTCATATTAGTCTTTGAAATGGGGCTAAGCAGCTTTCTGTAAAATAAAATATAAAAAAGAAGAGACGTTACTGGCTTTCCTATTTTCTTTCTTTGCTTTCATCACTCGAGGATCATCATCTGCCAATGACTCCTGGGACCCAGCAGTAGTAAAGAACAAAATTTATGAGAGCAGCAAAGGCAGTGGCAGGCTGGACCACTGTGGCAGCTCTAAAACTGTAAACCTTGCAGGCAATTTTCTTTGCCTCCCTGCTCCTGGGTCTGGCTCCTGTGGCGTTGCTGCTCATGCTGATCCTAGAAGACCTTCCAAATGTGTATTTTGGAGGAAGAAGCAGGGGGCAAAGGAGGGTCGAAGAGCGCTGAAGTGGCTTGTCCAGCATACCTCATTTCCTGCAGAAATGGCACAACAGTGATCCCAAACGGAGCACCGCTGTGATGCTCCCAACAGTCGGGGACTCCCGGAGCGGCGATGGTTGGCAGGGACCTCTGGAGGTCCCAGAGCCAGGCCAGACACAGCCACTGGCCAGGACCTGCCCTGCTGGGGGCTGAAGTAAGTCCTAAGATGGAGACTCCAGCCTCTGTGGGCCTGTTCCAGTGCTTGGCTCCTCAGGGGCAAGGAGTCCTGGGGAAGGGATGCAAAGTAGATGATGGTGGGATGAGAAGAGGCAGGAGAGAGGAGGTGGATGTATCCACGTTGCTGTTATCTTTATGGCATAGAAAAACATGTTTGAAGCAATCAGCATGGAATTCTTAATTGCTTCACTTACTTCTGCTCTCCTCGTGGGACAGATTGTACAAAGGCAGGAGCTGCCAGGACCCTCACGTCAGCACCGTCCCTGCTGTACTCACTATTTTTAACTGGCACTTTGTTTTGCAAAGATGCACAAAGCTGCTGCTTATTTTTCCCAAGGATGCTAATAAACAGCAGAGGCAGCAAGAGCTTTCTGAGAGTGACTCTGCTTTCTTAACCTGCAAGTCCTTTTTCCTTCTCTTTGCCTTTACATTTCCTTTTTTTCCATTTTCTCTTCCTTTCTTCTAGCTTTGTTTTCCTCCATCTTTATTTTTTCATCTTTATCCCTTAAATATCTAAGAGTCTTTTATTTCTAGTCTCTGCCTAACAAAAATCCCATTTTCCTTTCTTCATTCAGATGTATGCCTGCCTTCCTCTTTCAGCTTCCACCACACCTCTCATGAGGATGTAAAATCCAGGAACCAGATCCTTGAGATTTCAAAATAAAATAAAAGTAAACTCTGCTTTAAAAACACTTTAGCAGGAAAGCCAGGCTAATTGTAAATCAATGAGTCTTAAAATGCAGCATTGATCTCCAGTTAGAAGTTTGAAGGGGAAAGCAGTAATTACTGCACTGAAGGTAGATTTTTTTTCTCTTAGTAAGTTCTGGGCAGAAGGAAGGCTCATTAGGGCAGCATTTCGGAATCTGAGTAATTAGTTTAAAAAGTACTTTTGTGGTGGTATTCCCATGGCTAGAAATTATCGGAGTCTTCACAGATTTATAGTTCAGCTCTGATAAGGTTTGATATATTATTGTGTTTGGTGGGGAAGATCCTTCCTACATAATGACCTGGGTGAAGACGTGGAGCAGGGGTTACACTGGGGATTGCTGTGGGTGCACAGGTCTGCTTTGTGCTGTGGGTCACCCCAGTGTTCTGGTGGAACTCATAGAGTACCGGGTTGGAAAGGACCTCAAGGATCATCTGTGCTAACCTTTCTTGGCACAGCATGACCTAGACTGGATGTCCCACACCCCAACCAGACAAATCTTAGAAGTGACCAGAGCTGGGGACTCCACCACTTCTCTGGGGAGATTATTCCAATGGCTGATTGTTCTCACTGTGAAAAATTTTCCTCTTGTGTCCTGTTGGAATCTCTCCAGAGTAACAAGTACCCATCACTCCTCATCTATTCCATGGGACTCCTGTAAAAAGAGACTTGCCATCTTCTTTGCAGTCACCCTTTACTGGGACTAACCTTTCCTAATTCTAGAAATCTAATCTTTCCTCAAAAAAAAGCCTCAGATCATCTCGGCTGTGAGTGCGCATCCCTGCTGGAGATGTGCTGGGGGATGTGGCCTGGTCCTGGAGGCTGTGAGCTGACACCCAGCAGTGTCCCCTGAGCTGCAGAGGCTCCAGGACACACAGAGCAGGTTGGGCTGTCACAGCTGGGCTGGTAGGGACCAGGAGGAGGTGACAGTGTGCTGAAGAGCCAGGGAGAGAGAAGAGCCCCAGACACTGGCTTGAGACACCAGCTCGAGCGCACCTGCTGCCAGGCGGGTGCCCTGCAGACCCTCACAGTGAGGGTGCAGTTTCTGTGTGCCCTAAAGCTTGTAGGTTTATATTCTTTCCAAATTCTTTTGTTAGATTTAGCAATTATATCTCTAGATATTCTCATTAACCTTAGTTTTCCAATCCCTTTTGTGCACATTGCTGAATTCTTGTCCACAGCAACATCCTGTGGCAGTGATTGCCACCATCTAATTACCACGTCTAATTCTATAGGAAACAGTGTTTGTTTCACCTGCGGTCCTGTGGCTCCATTAGCTGCTGGGTGTCCTGCACTTACACAACTGCACGGGCAGAACCAAGGCGGCCAGCAGCTGGAGAGAGGGATGGGGGTCAGGAACACAGTGGCATGCTGATGTTTCCATCTGCCTCTGTGGCTTCAGGAATGTCTATCAGGCTTACTGCTACAGTGCAAATGCAGCTCTGAAGGAAAACGAAACCTATTGCATCAAGGCAGTTGATGTGACACATCTCTGAGCCTCTTGTTGTCCTCTCTGGCAGTGAGCTGATGTGTGAGAGCACCATCATCCTCCTGGGCTACGGGACCCCATCATGGGGTGGGCATAAAGGATAAACCCTCATTGTCCAGACCCATCAGCTGGAAATTCAGCAGCTGGATGCTGGAATCAGCTACGATCACTGCCAAGTCCTCTCGCAGGCGGAGAAAAATTAAACCGAAGTAGGATAGGGTTTGAGCTCTTTCTGAACATGTTCTGCTGTTGAAATCTGTTTGGCCAGTAGACCAATGGAAAACATTGTTTGCCTTCTGTCAAGTTAACTGACAGTCCATTCTTCTTGCTCATGGGAGAAATGGCTCAGAAAATCTTTGTCGTCTCCAGACCACTCCCAGTTTTGTGCTCTTCTGTCAGGTCATCCACTTTGCCACCCTTCTCGGGAAAGGAGGGCTGATCTCTTCAGTTTCTGTCCATGGGAGGTTTAAGTCCTGTGCTCTTTATACGCCTTTCTTCCCCCAAAGATTTGGGCAAGGGATGTATTGTATTACACCCATCACTGTCTGTAGCATTGCAGCTGAGACTGCCAAGCTCATGCAGACCATGTAATGGTCTCCATCTGTTTCCCAGCATCAGCTGAGTCTGCACATGAGCAGCTCAAGTCCTGCTCTGCTTTTTCAGGTTGAGGTTGACAAAAGGGATGCAGGCACCAACTGGAATGGGTTTGCCTATAGCTCCACGTAGCAGGATGGCATGAAGATGCAAAATGGTCCATGTTCACTCTGGAAGGTGGGTTAAAGCAGGAATATGAAGGGCTTATTGTTCTCTGACAAAACCATGCAGGCTGTGGGGAACTGACCCTGTAATTAAAATGAATCCGTGTGCAAGGAAGCTTTCTGGCATGGCTCTTGAGCCCCTGCCTGTCCTTTGGGAGTAGGTTTGTGCTCCTGCCCATCTCTCCAGTGTGTTGAAAGGGGGTCGTCCTACAGTCTGACTTCTTAACCTGATACCTCTGGCTGTCTCACTTGCATAACTCGATAAATATTTTTACAGAAATTACTTGGTTTGCAGTGACTGTTATAGATCTAATTCTACAATGGGAGGAAAAGGGAAGGTCTCTGGAGGCAGAAAACCCTTGTGTGGCAGAAAGCCTGCTGGGAAGTCAGCTCAAGAAGAATTAGAAACCCTTTAAATAAATGCTTACTTGACATGACTCTGTCTTCCACAGTCTAACAAGCAGGGAAGCGAATGGCAGCCGCTGGCCAGAAATTGATTGCATTAATTGATATGCCAATAAGAGAGCTTGTTACATCCGCCATTGGTTAGGAGGCCGGCTAACAAGTCCCGCTGATCAATGGAACCAATAAAGATTTCATCCATTAATGAGCAACATGGTAATTAATGTTATCCATAAACCAATTAGCCTGGGTAGCTAATGTGCTGGTTAGCACAGTGAGTGGCAGAGTGTGGGTGTGCACAGACCGGCCACCCCGCTGCAGTGAGGACATCACCTCCCAGTGCAACCCTGGGGTCCCTCTGGGCCACCCGGAGAGGAAGGAAGCTGGGCAGGTGGCTGATGGCGTGGGTCCCTTTTGCTGGAAAGGGACACATTTCTCTAGATTTATGAGGGAATTTCAATGATTCTTTCTCTTTTATTTAATCTTGTGGAGCACACGTGAGGATCTTTTCCACTTCTAACGTGGTTTCCACAGATGTGCAGGTTTATGGAGCTGGTGTTCAGATGGCAGAACACAGTGCTTGGTTCCCTGCTCTGCGCCATTTGAAAGCTGCTTATGTGTTCCACCAGATCTGGAACTCTTCTGTCCAGCTTGCAGGAGGTGGTGTGCCCACTGCTGCATTGTGCTTTCTTCATACCATCCATATTCATAACTGCATTAGTGCTGAAAACACTGTGTGTATGTTGAAGGCTGTTGTATAAAACCACTTGCAGTGGGGTTGCCTTAAGTAGCTGGCTGGCTCCCTGCGTGCAGGGAAGCAAAATACCTGCGGCTGGGGGGGACATGCTCCTTTGAGCTGTGGGTGGACGAGGGGCCTCGGGGGCTGTGGGGCACCAGTCGCTCTTCAGGAGGCTGCAGTGCCTGGGGCATCCTGGGGGATCAGGGTAGGAGGTGCAGGAGCAGCCCCAGAGCCACTGGGCAGCATCAATCCCACTGTTGGGCTGTGGAGTTACCTCGTGTTGTTAGATATTGACCCTGGGAGACCCCCTGTGGGTTCCCTAATTGAAAATTAATACCAGATCAATGCCATGGGCAATTTGCATATTGATCATAAACAACTTTGAAGGCACCAAGTGTGTGTTGGATCAATAGAGCTCTTGAGCAGGCTGCAGTGGGAGAGCATCCCCCAACGCTGCTCTCCAGGAGAGGTTAATGGTTGGGAAGTTTGGGAGCTGCTCCGTGGTGGTGGCAGCAAGCCAGCGGTGCCAGAGTGGAGTCGTAGCAGCGAGTTAACAGCCTTGTCCTGTGGTTCACTGTGGAAGGGGAACAGGGGAAGTGCTTTTGCATGTTTGTTTATTTAAACCAAACAACTGAAGCCCAGAGACATCCAACGGTAGGGGTGAAGCTGCCCGGCCTCCAGGGCACGTGGGCCAGGGAGGCTCACAGCCATGCTTTACTTTGTCCCTCCGTCCTCCTCTCCTGTGATGTGCAGCCTGTTGTGCTTGTTTTAAATACGGGTTTCCAAGAGCAGGGTAGTTGTTTTATTGAGGACACCAGAGGAGATTTCATCAGTGATTTACTTTGCTGGTGTTCTTGTCCTGTATTTGCTTTTTGAGGGTGATATTTAGATTCGTTCTCTGTCTACTTGCGACATTCACAGGTTATTTCTGAATGGTCTTGGGCTGAAGGGAACAGATATTTCAGATCGAGCTCTAATTAAAAAAGCCAAAAACTTCATCTGAAAATACTTAAAGCACCCTGGGAAGCCTTCTGTTAAAGAGGGACGTGCGTGGGCAGTGGAGATAAAGTGTATGGATATGGATGGGTGCTGGTTCGTCTGCCCACTTGGAGCACGTGTGCTGGTTGTGTGGAGTGGAGGTTACGCCTCAGACCACGCAGGGAGCTTGTGCCTGAACTGGCCTTAAACCCTGCATGGTCCATGGTTCGGGAGCGGAGGGGTGGGAGGGCTGGGAACGCGTTCCCCAGAGCTGCTGCTGCGGGAGGCCGCTGTGAATGCAATGGCCGCATTACTGAGCTTCCATTGACTGCGCCGCACCGTGCTGATGAACTGAGACTGGGGACAAGCGCTTGTAATTGAGAGAAATAAATTCTTATCACAGGCCGGCGCTGAAGCTGCCAGCTGTGTGTGCTGTGGTCGCGTTTAGGTGCACTCTGAATCCCTGGAGCACTGGCGCACCCTTGTCGGCGCCTGAGGGAGCTGAGCAGGGGGCTGCAGGCACCCAGGGGTGGCCCAGGGTGTCCTCCCTGCACACCAGCCGTTACCAGCCCTGTGCTGCCAATGTGCTGAGCTGCAGGCCGAGCAGCTTGTGAGCCACAAGTACCTTGAGCAGCTCCCTGCGAGCCTCTCCGTGCTATTCCCTTTTCCTTAGTCCTCTGCATATCAGTTGGGAGTTAGAGCAGCTGTTCAGCACCCTCCTTGTCTACCTTAGATTTGGTGAGTGAGTCAAAGATCCTTCCCAGATGCATCACAGGGGATGTGGGCATCACAGAGGAAAGTGTTTTGCCTTGCTGGGGAAAAAAAAACACCAAAACAAAAAACCAAAACTAAAAGGATGAATACTCAGTTTCTTTGAAAAGCAGCCTATCTCCTGTTCTAAATTAAGAGGAAATAAAACCAGTGGAGGGGTCAGCAGGGCTCTGCAGTTGGATGCGGCACGATGGGAATCCCTCCCTCCCTCCTTGCTGTGGGAGGCTGTGTTCCCATTCCCATGGGTCTTAGCAGCCCCTGTCATTTTGCCTGTTCCTCCGGGCTGCAGGGCGGCTGCCACTGATAGCACTGCGCTGGTGGTGGGGAGTTGAAGGGAAAGGCTTCACTTGACTTTCCCTGACCTCGCTGGTACAGCTGAATACCGGAGAGTCAGGGCTGAGATTGCAGTCGCTTTCAATTACTCGAAGCCAAGAGAGGTGGAGAAAAAGCGCCTGTTGGCTCCAGGAAGCTGAAATCTTCTGCTGCTGAAAGCTTGTTAGTGCAAAGGGAAACGCAATTACTGACATTCTGCCAGTGCCACTAACCCAAACCCGGAGAAGGGGCAGCTCAGGACGTGAGCCTCTGCCTTGGTGGGTGATGTGGGGCTCCTCAAGCGTGTCCTCAAGGATGGCTCCAGAGCTGTGGAGCTGTGAGTTTTCTGGAGCCTGGTGACATCACACCACCACTGACATTACTGCAATCTAGTTAAGAATGAAGTTACGAGACCTCACTCACCAGACCTGTTTGGACTCACCCCATGTGTGAACAGTCCGTAGAGACATTTGCTTAGAACCACTGATCAGCTTCTCTCATTCTGTGTCACAAAACCTTTCCTCATCACCAGGGATAGGGCATGTCGAGTTACTGCAGACCCCACACCACAGCCATGAGCTGCTGGCTGGTCACGCTCCCCTGCTGCCAGGCCAGCCCCACAGGTCTCCTTTGGCCACCTCCATCCGCATCAGAACCTGATGGTGCAGCATGCTCCAAGAATACTTTAACTGTTCCTAAACCAGGACACTACAATTACGGCTTTCACAAGTTTTTAGCTAAGCTTAAAAGAACTCCAAACATGCTGGGTTGGGAAGCACATGGGGAGGGGGAGAAAGAGGGTCAGCAACACATTAATTAACTTTTCCTTGGAGCGATACCATGGAGAGTGAGAACAGAGTAGGCGTTGTCAGAGTTGTATGTTAAAAGCAACTTTGCCAGAAAAGGGATGCTTCAGTGTTTGATTTAAGTACAGTTTGTGATGATGTTACATGGCAGAGCTAAGGTTGTTGGGAGCACCCCTGTGCATATCCAACCCTTATGGCTAAGCATGAATTAATTATAGCTCATTTTTGTTATAGTTACAGTGTTCTCAAGATGTACCTTTTCCCAGAGTGGCTGAAGTTAACTTCAACTTTAGCTTGGCTTTAGCACTGGGGGGGGTTGCGAATCTAAAAAGCTTTTCTGGAGTGAGCTTATTCACCCTGAGCGCAAAGCAGCTCTTCCTTTGAACGCCTTGCTCCGGTTGCGTAGCTGAGGATGTTTTCTGAACGGTGGAATATGAACGTCCTGCAGCACCCCAACCTCTCTGAATGCTGCACTTGTGTCCAAATGGTTCCACGGGTCACTGAAGCTGCTTCCCAGCGCAGCCGAGCCTGGCCCAGGCGATGCTGCGCTGCTGGGGGAGCCTGGAACAGGTCAGTGCCGCCGGCAACCTCTTGCCACTCTGTGCAGGTCCCTGTGAGGATGTTGTAGCGAGGTGGGGCCGGTCTCTGCTTCCATGTAACAAGTGATAAGACAAAAGGAAATGGCCTGAAGTTGCACCAGGGTAGGTTTAGACTGGAGATTAGGAAAGATCTCTTCACTGAAAGGGTTGTCAAGTGTTGGAACAGGCTGCCCAGGGCAGTGGTGGAGTCACCATCCCTGAAAGTATTTAAAAGGAGATGTGGTGTTTAGGGACATGGTTTAGTGGTGGACTTGGCTGTGCTCTGCTAATGGTTGGATTCAATGATCTTTAGTCCCTTTTGTCTTCCAACCCTCCTCCTGCAGGTCTCCATGTTGGGGATCACACTGTCCTATCCCCACAGAACTGAAGCTGGAGATGGGTTTTCTTTTGTTTTGCGGTTTGATCTGTGTTTGTGTTTTTGCATGAGTTTCCTTTCCAGCTGATTCCGGTTTAGAGCTAGGTTAAACTGTGCAAAATACTGTTTAAAAGGAAAAAAAGAAAGGAACTTGTCAAGATGCATTTATTAGATCACGTTTAAAATGAACTAGAATTGAAGGTAGGTTTTGTCCAAAGAAGGGGAAGCTGAAAAGCCATCAAGCCGCAGGAGAAAGCCCCTCCTTTGTTGTCCTCCTGACATTGAAGTGTAATTTTTCATGGTTATTTGGACTGGAAAATGGGGGGAAAGGGAGAGATGGGCTTGCGATTATTTCCCATAAATGACAACACAATCACATCACGCTCCACTACAAACGTGCTCAAGGAATTTGCCTTTTTTTTTTTCATTTCATGTGTGAAAATAACAGCAACCTTTCTGGTTCCTCTGAAATTCAAGGGGACAAATCCCTGTTGGGTTCCACTGACTTAAAATTTAGCCCAGTTTACAAAAAAAATGACAGCCTTGTTCCCATGGATAGGGAGCAGTGGTGCTGGCTCAGGGAAGGGGTTCTTGGACTTGTGTCTCTTTGTGTGGAGACACCAGCATCCTTCAGAGGTATCTCTAGGGACGACCATGATGCTGCCGAGCCCCTCAAGAGGTGCCTGAGGAACTGACACTGAGGAGCAACTGCGAAAATAACATCGTGTAGGAAAAGCATTTGTATTAAAGAAGAAAAGATGCTAACATCTGGCAGAGGGTCATCTCACTTATGTGGAGCAAGAAGCATGCGTGAGAGATAACCAGAGACCTGGATGCTGTTGGAGGAGTTTCAGATCTGTTCAGGGAAACTGGCCAGAAATTCTGAGGTTTTTCTTTGGAGGAGAAAACAAAGGAATGGAAGCTAAAAGTTCACAAACAGTTCTTCTGCTGGTGAATTTCTTGTTTTATTTATCTGAACACTGGCCTTTATAGTCAACTGCACAAAAGCCAGATAAACTTTTCCGTGAGAAGATAGGCAACTGAGGATGGCTTTATCACCTGGGAACACATTCATAGGCAGTATTTTCTTTTTTGTCAGCAAAAGCAGCATAGATACGCCCGGCCCATGCTCTGAAACAGGGCGAGCTCGGGCATAGGTGTCATTAATCCAAGATACATGTAGGATTATTACTGTTTTTCTGCAGCTTTTTGTCAGATAATAGGACTCATCCACCAGCTTTTGCATCAGGTCTGGATGGGCTCTCTGTCATTACTCTCATAACCTCTGCCTCGTGCTTTCTGTTCACTGCTTTTCTGTTCAGGAAAACAATAGGAATAAACAAGTTGATATAGAATAAACCAGTTAGGAACGAGCACAGAGTGTATTTGTGCATATACATGCATCCTGAATCTGAGCTGCGAGGGCAGAGACTGCCTGGTAGCCAAGGTTACCTTAGGAGACGTGCCCCAGCTGAGCTTGAGCTGGGTGAGAAATACAAGATGGCAAAAAACCTCTGAACACAGGTTCACCTACATTACCATGTGGATGGATTGTCCCATCTTCACATGCAAATCATCTGCAAGGCAGGAAGAGGTGGGCAACATTTATTTTTCTGTTGGGCTGGTCACAAACAATGGAATTGTGTCCAGGGTGCTGCTCTGCATCCTGACCCAGGCCAGCTTCTCCCACAGACCTGTTCAAAGCTGTGCTCTCACCCAGATTTCAGGAGGCTGAAGGGCAGCGGCAGGGTTTGCCTTCACTCCGTTCCATTGTGGGTCACTAGCAGCTTCAGCAGCACGCATGGCTGCTCACCGCAGCCCTGCGCGCTGAGCACAGCCCTGGCAGGGCAAGTGATTCGAAATGCAGGTGGGCAGAGAAACACAAAAGACAAACCAATGTTTGCTCCTCTGGCTTGGGATGCTCTGTGTGCCTCCAGCAATAACCGTGCCTCTGGCTGTGTGACTGGAGCCCTCAACAACCATCACCAGCAGTTTGAGCTCCTCATGGGTTTCCCGGGGCCCAGGAAGGCATCAAACCCCCATGGACCAGCTGAAGCCCCGCCTGCTTCTGCAAGGACCCAGACCACGGCAGATCTCCTCCCGGGACCCTGGGACTTCATGTTCAAAGTAGTTGGGAGCAGCTGAACTTGTGCAACAGGCTGGGCCGCGGCACGGTGCTGTGACCCGGTGCCAGTGCAATGCAGCCCCTCGCCAGTGGCAGCTCCCGGCAGTGCCACACGCGTGTCTGTGCATGTGCAGCCGACTGCATACAGGCCGTCACCTCCCCTGACAGCATCAGCTTGCTCAAGTCACCCAGGTCTCAATCCTGTCTGTCTACAGGCTTTCTTAACTACTTATACTGAAAAGGGGAGCATCAGGCATTCTTTCTGTTTCGAAGGAGAGACCCTGTGTACAATTAAAACTTGTTTCTGGTAAACCTCATTCCAGGAAAGATGAGCTTTTAACAAAAGGCTTTTGACAGCTGCAGGGTATTTCATTTTTTTAATGCCGAATGAAAAATCAATACATTTTTCTAGGTTATACATATTCAGAACAGGCTTGATATTTCCATTATAATGGAAAATGGGTGTCTGCACATCTCGCCTGTCAGAGCTGCAGCACTGCATTTTCCAAGCCACTGCTAAATATTTCAAACCTGATTTGATTGTGGTTCATGACAGCTAATGTTTCTCAGCTCTTGAGCCTGCCGGAGGGTGGAGAGGCAGTGCACGCTCTTTCTCTTCCATCCCTGCATTTCTGCCACCTCTGAAATGCCCCTTATCCCTTTGGATAAGAGAGCTGGGTTTATTAAGGAAAATCCATCTGAGAGGAGAGTTGAGAGGTCTTGGGCTGTTCAAGCTGGCCTGGATCCAGTTGAGGTTTGCAGATTTCTCCAACCCTCAAACTTTCTGGGCTTTGAAAGGGGCAGCATTGCAGCAGCATGGACTGGTGGAGATTCGGGCACATTTTCAGTGTGTAACTGAGTCAGAGATTCCCTGGCATCTCCAGATGTCAGTACCCATGATTTTCCAGACTCTTATCCGCCTCTCCCCCTCGCCCTTCCCCAGTGACTGGTTTAATTTTAAATTAAAAGGAAATACCACTGTTTAAAATGATTTATTCATGAAGGAAAAAAAGACTCTTCCTAGAATGTTGCATGGGGCAGATTTGGTTTGATGGAATAACAAGCTGCTTGGACTCAGGTACCCCCCAGTTACACTTGCTCACTCTTGGTATTGACTTGAACCCCAGCAGCTGGAAAATTCCTTTAAGGAAATTTATTCATAAGGCATCACGGCCTTGTGAATGGCACTCGGGCACAGGGACCTCTGTGCAGGTTGTGTTGTTCGTATTTCAATAGGACATGATCTCCCCCATGCAACTCTCACAGCAGCAGCTCTTGCACCTCCCCTGGTGAGCTCCCTGCAGAAGATGAAGTCCATTTATCCTTCATGAGCTGTGAAGCTGGAGTTTCTAGAAAACAAAGACACCAGTGTGGCACCTGCAGTAGCATCTCTGGCCTTCCAGAGCCCCTTACTAAGGTTCCTGGGTTGGGAGTCAAACCCATCTCCTCTTACAAGCCATCTCCTATGGCAGAGCTCCACATCTCCAGGTTCAGCCTCCCCACCATGCCCTCTGAAATTCCTGATTGGAGTCCTTGACTCGTAGAGACTCCCGTTACACTGCTGACATGCTGCAGGGACTTCTCAACCTTTGGATATCAGTCCCAGCTGGGACACTTGTTAGGATGTACAGGTTTAAGCTGAGTACTATTTAACTACAAATGGACTGGTGATTTTATCCATCTTCTTAAGGAAAATACAGTCAAGTGGTTAGGTGAATGTGTCCTAATAGTGTGTACAGCCTCAAGGAGGTATGGTCAAACAGTAACAAAAAGGTCTCGGTGGTTTGGAAATAAATTGCCTACATCTTGCTGACCACAGCTTCATTCAGCTTCTGGGAGCTGGCCATGAGGTGGTCTCCACACCAGCTGCACGTCTGTCCTCTGGGGCGCTGTGGATGTTAAGGAAGCTGGTGGTCAGCTCTGCTCTGCAGCATGGGAATATCTCAACACCAAGACTTGCAGGCAATTAAAAGGGAAGCTCAAGAGCTCCTTGTTGCATGTGTAGTTGATTGAGGAGAAAAGCAGACCTGTCCCTACCAGAGGTGATGTTGGCTTCGTCCTCTCAGAAGGATGCCCCCAGGAAATACCAGAGGATAATGGTTGGGTGCCACTTGTGCATGTGTTTGCTACCCAGACCTGCCAGCGCATTCGGAGCTGCCACTGCAGAGCTGTCATCGGGGAGCATGGGTGCAGATCCTCTGGAACAGGAATCCTCTGCTGCATTTCGTTTTCAGTATTGGAGACTCTCACTGTTGGAAGCTGGGTCAGATCACATGCTTGAGCCCTGGATCCAGTCTGCTGGAGGCTGGTTCTCTGCAATTCAAAACCCTCCACAGTGCATGTGGCCAGCTGAGCAGTGGTGTGGCTGACGACGCTCTCCTGACCATCCCTGCGGTCAGCCTGAGCAGTGGTGGCTGTAAGTTTGGCTGAGTGCAGGGAGCAGAGGTGCATCCGGCCTTCCAAACAAGGCACCTAGGAGTTAAGGCTTCCCCTTCCTTGGGCCACAGCACCAGGCGCTGCATCCCCAGGGCCCAGGATGCAGGGAGCTCCCAGGGTGTGCTGTGGAGAGAGCAGGGGGATTGTCCTCAACAAAGGCCCTGGGAGCAAGGAGGCACACAGGGACGGTACCAGGGCCTTTCCCAGCTGGAGCTGGGAGCCTCCCTGTGCAGATGTGTCTTGTGCTCTGCTCCCTTTAGCAGAAACACTCGTCAGAAGCAATCAGCTCAGAGCAGAGAGGGGAGGAGGAGGTTTGAAGCACGCAGATGCTTTTTGCAGCCCAGCAAAGAGGTGTTGGAGCCCGGGAGGCAGATCTCGTCCTCAGCGGGAAGCTGTGTCCTGGCTTAGGGCACGGTGGCCGCTCAGTGCGAGGGGCTGTGGAGGGCAGGACTGTGCCTGCGAGCAGGAGGGGCTCCGGGCAGGAGCGTTTGCTGTTTGTAGCCTTGTTTTTCAATCATTTTCTGCTGTTATTGGTATTCATAGCTCACATTTTTCCCGTTACTGTCAGCCTGGGCTTTCATCCACTTTAAAGAGCTATTTTTTCCCTTGTTGATGATGATGATGGTATAAAGACAGATGGTGTAACTGCTTATGAATGTCCTATTTTATTCCCCTCGAACCAGACAGTGCACTTGAAGACGTGTATTATTTCCACATGCTCAGGTTAGTGCCCAGACAGTGTCTGAGCGGCCGCCGGCTCGCCCTTCCTCTTCCTCCCATGCCAATGCTGACACCTCCGGGTCGCAGCCGGGAGTGCCGCCGCGCCAGGCACCCTTTGTTGTTTGGGGGGCTCCGGGATGGGGGGCTGGGCTGGGGCATACCCATCCCAGAGCAGCGCCCGCTCCCCAGCCCGGTCAAGGTGGTTGGATTGGGCTGGGACAGGTTGGGATGGGTTGGATTGAGCAGTTTGTTGAGTTTTTTCCCTAGAGTGGAATTAAAAAATGCTGGAATTTTAATTTCTGAAACATGAATGCAGCTGCTGCTTTCACAGCCCTTCTCTGAACAAACCTGAGCACTGGTCTCACAAGGCAGATGCTCATCTCACCCCTGCATCAGTAATTTGTGCCTTTGCCTAGCGATGCCACCCACTGCACTTCTTGCCCTGGGATCCTGCTTTCCCAGGTGAACACCATGGGGATCCCTGCAGCTCTCAACAGTTTCCAGCTTTTAGAAGAGTGAAAGAGGGGTAGAGTATAAATCACAGTGCTTCCACTTAATGTCAGTGCTGGTCTCTGGGTGCTTTTACAAGTTCCTCCCTGATTTAGGTTGTCACATTCTCAAAGGGCACTGCTGAGCATCTGCAATCTCCTAATACACATTTTTAATCCTGATTTCTAGCCCTGTCTTTGTTAGGGTGAGGCTGGGGGTGAGGAACTGGTTAGGTAGTTCAGATAAAACCTCAGGATAGCCTGGGATTTACCATGACCAGATAATGCAAGTTAAAATTATGAACTCTCCTGCTAAAAGAGGATATAATGGCTTAAAAGTACCCTTCTTCCCAGTGCTGATGTAGCCCCCATCAATTACGTGGTAGCTGTCGAGCTGCTGCACTGTTCATAAATACCCAAGATATTAGATGATAATGCAGTGTTGGACCCTGGTGTACAAGGTCTGGCAGCTGCAGCAACACCACTCCCAATATCCCATGTGGTGAGGAGCGGCCCATGCTGTGTCGACACGCTCTGTGCCTCAGCACACCGGTGCTCTGGTTAATGGTGGGGCGCTGGCGTTTTGTGTTTTGTTCTGAATCTTCAGTGCGTTACTGAGTGTTTTTTACCCTTCATGCTTTTGCACCTGTGTGATGCTGCCTGTGTGCTCAAACTCTTCCCGTGACTGGGATGGAAACAAGATCCCAGCAGCTTCATCTCATGCCTTGTGTCAGAGCCATGTCTGCAGGACACAGTGCTGCTCCTTGCTTGGCCTGAGCAGAAGTGAGCAGTGGTGTTTCTGTGGTGAACTTGGGGGTCTTGGTGACCAGGGTCAGTACCACACGGTGCTATTCAGTCCAGACACCTTGAGATGGGTACGAAGAGGCTGAAGGTGCTGGAAGCTCTAGTCAGTCCTTGGCACTTCTCTAATCCATGATGTAGTTGGTAGAACCTTCTCATATTGAGCAGATCTTTTACTGTACAGTACACCACAGGGGACAGCAATAGCTGTAAGTGGCAGAAGCGGGTCTTCATCTCTCACTTTTTTCTTCTGTAGTTTCTTGACCAGCTAGCAGGGAGTGTTGGGAGAGCACTGGGTGATGTTGATAACTACCACTCAACACTTGTGCTTCAGCATTGGCTGTTGTTCAATGGCAGTTATTTGCTCTTCTGTTTGACTTCCATTTTTGTGTTACGCTTTCTGCTTCTGTTCTTGCAGAAGAATCCACTGAAGATGCAGAAGGGCCCAATGAAACATCTGGTGATGCTGAAGAGCCTGCCAAGGACCAAGAGAGTGGAGGGGACAAGGACCAGAATAAATGGACAGGTGGGTTTTGGCCACTCTTTAAATTCAGGAAATGAAGGTGGGAATAGCCGCGGCCTGCAAAAGTGTTTCCTTCAATGTGTGTGCCATGCAGCACTGTCAGCATGACACAAGTGTTGTGAAGTCTCTGGGTGTATTTTGTGACACACTCGCACAAAATGGTGCAACCACCAGCTCAGTGGTTGGTCGGTCATGTGTCCCCCCACGCAGCCCCAGGCTCGTGCTGGAGCAGTGGGCTGGAGCTTCCCTGTGCTCAGTGGTGCCAGACCTGACCCGGGCAGTGGGATCGGCAGCTGGGAGGAGAGCAGGGAGAAGGGCATGGCCCTTTCTGGCTGCAGCCAGCACTTAGGTTGGATTAAGCATATCATGAAACTCTGCCCTATGTTGTTAAGACTTGAGAGACTCTTAGCCTGCTTTTTCATCACAGTCCTGGCTCTGGTAGCAAGGCTGTGACACAGAAAGACATTGCAGAGAGGCAGACCCTCTGTCTGTGTTCTGTTAACTGCTCTCTTTCTGCTGGAGCCATGACATCTTGAAAGAGGAACTGCAGATGTACATCAAAACTGACGTTGTTGCAGTAGAATCTGAAAGGTTTCTCTCTGCAAAATCCTTAACTGCTTAATTACGAAGGTATTGGGTTATTCTGTCTTTCCCACAGGATGGTTGGTATCTTGCAGAGGGGAGTGGGAATCTTTTAAGTGTTCCTTGCCTTTGAGCAGAGAGCAGCTGAAAGTTGTCCTATGGAGAGGGCTGTTCCCCTCCTCGGCTGGCACTTGCTGACCCCTTCAGTGTTGTGCACTGGAGCTAGTCCCCATTTTCCTCGCCCTCAGATGGAGCAGTTCTGACTCTCCTTTCCGGCACAGTAGCCCAGGCGTTTTGCAGACCTCGCTGCTTGGTGTGATGCCTCTCACACTAAGCACAGGGACCCTTCTTCAAGGTAGCCTTCTCCTACCATGTTTGTGGTTGCCTCTTGGTGAGCCACAGCCAAAGAGATATTTTGGCTTGCGCAGTCTTCAGAAGGATGAAGTGTGGTCTTTCACCTCAACACAGTTTTAATCTCAACCAGTCTCAGCCTCAGTCAATTGGAAGATTTGTCCAAACTGGTGAAAAAAGCAAGCTCTGCTTTAATGCTTGGTGAAGCTCCTGTTCTCAGTCTAGACTGCACTTGCTCAGATTGCTCTTAGGTCACTCCCTGTAAGTGCTAAGTAAGGGTAAGTAGGGCCCTTTGCCCAAATCCTGAAGCACTTCCAAAAGCTGATCTATGTGAGAAGATTATTTTTTATATATTAAAACATGTAAGAAAGAATGAAGGACCTACTTTTTGTACCCTTTACTATCCAGGTGGTTTTATTTCTTCATCCTGCCAGTGACTTTCCTGACCCGTTTTTGGTGTTTGTCAGTCAAACAGCAGATAAGAAACAGGCAGCTTCATCAGGTCTTCAAAGGAAAACACACAAAGGAATATGCAGACTATGTACATAAGTCCACAGAGTTCTGGCCAAGCCTTGTCCAAAGCTATTGCAAGGCTGAAAAGTACAGGCTGAGCAAGATGTGTGCACGTGATGTTGTTGAATTCAGGTTCTGCTTTCAATCATGTAACATTACCCTGAACTTTAAAGCAAAAAAAAAAAAGTTATCCACTATTTATATACAGCAAAGCAGGTACCACACCTCGATCTTGTATTGTTTCTCCTTTTGAGGTCCCTTGAGGAACATGGCTGTCCTTCTGGACCTCAGACATGGAAAGGAACGGAAACTAGGTCAGGTTATTCACGACAACCACAGAAGAGCAATGTCTGCATGTACAGAAACATCAAAACGCCACGGTACAAATTGAGATGTAAGCAGGGAGGGAACAGGCAGCACCAGGGCAGCACTCCCTTGCTGTAAAAGGAGACTGCAAGAAAAGAGCTGGTCTGCAGCTCAGAGGAGCAGGAAGGCAATCAACCACAGTCGAGAGCACTGAAGAGCAGAAAGCCGCCTTTGCATTCATGCCCACTAAACAGAGGAGTGTGTGAGAGGCCAGAGCAGCCCATGTCAGCGGCACTGCGAGGAGAGCTTGTCCCCCAGCTGGGGACGAACAGTCTGCAGAGTCCTTAGTTAAGCTGAGTGTTGTCACATTAGTGACCTGCTGCTTCATACCTGGGTGCTCTGAGAATGCGACTGAAGCATCCTCAGACTTGTCAGCTGCTGCTTCTGGTGATTTCACAGAGAACAGGGGAGGTCCCGCGAGAGGCCAGGCATGGTGCTTATCTTCTGAGTAGCTGGGGAACCACACACCTGCCAGCTCCGATTGCCCCAGATTTCCCTGGGAATTGACCAAACAACTGTTTGTAAGTACTGACGGGAAGATAATGAGACGTGGAACAGTCGGCACGGATTTGTCAAGAACAAATCATGTCAATGCGACCCGATTCCCTTCTGTGTGAAGAGGGTCCTGTTTGCAGTCAGTATCTTGCATCATTTTTTTAGGAAGACTTTTGACTCTATTTTTCAGGACAGTCTGAAAGCAAAGCATAGGCATTACGGTGTAGGTGAAAATACTGTGTGGTGCGTTCATTTCTTCAGCACTGGAAAGCTGTCCATTTCTGAGCTTGGGGTGTCAAGAAAGCTGATGAACAATTTCAGAAAGCCCAAACAGGAAGAATGACCCAGAACAGAGCATGGTCTGCATAGCATCAGCTGGGAGGAGAGCATGGAATCAATGGGCTTATTTGACCCAGAAAAAGAAAACCAAAGAGGAGGGCAAGATAAGTCTCCTTGTGCATAAAATGCTTCTGAAAGTAAGGAAATTATTTGTTCTCCATGTTCAGGATATAGACAACAAGAAGCAATGGGCTTAAATTGAAGGGAGAAAGCTTGAGGTTAGGTAATAAATTTTAAAAAAAAAATATCTCCTGGTACAGCTTGTGAAGCACTGGAGTAGATTTTCTGGGAAGGTTCCTCAGAGATCTTTCAAGAAGGTGAGATGAGATGAGCTGCTGTCAGAAATGAAGCAGGTACAGATTATCCTGCTTTGGGTAGACCTTTGGAGGTGCCTCTGAGTCAGGCAATTCCATACAAGTGGGAGATAGGCAACAAAGAAGTATGGGCCCCAAGTCAATAAACAGTGTGTTGAAGCGGACATGGATAGATCTGTTTTCTGTTCATCATGCTGCAATGTGATCGTTACAGTCCATAGCAATTTACTCACCTTTTGTGCCTCAGTTTCTTGACTGTGCACTGGGTGATTGTTGCTTCCCCTTTCTTAAAGACTGTGAGACCTCTAAGGGCATGTCGAGTGTGTCCCAAGCTCCCTCTGCCCAGGGGCAGCAGTGATGCGTCAGGGCTGTTCGGCTGCTCTGTGGTTCGCAGGTCCGCATGTGTCAGGCTGCGCCTGTGTCAGTGTCAGCTCTGGAAGGAAAAACTTCTCTGCGTCCATCGTACATTTTTTCAGAAAGTCTCAGCTGCCAAATAAATCTATCAATTAGATTTTATTTATTTTAAAATGGAATAATCTTAAGCAGAACATTTTCTTAGGCCATACTTTCCATCAAAATACACATGTGGAAAACGCCACCCCAAGTAGAGATTCAGTTTCCCTTGATTTTCACATACATCTTTGTGACTCCTCAACAGTTTCTGGAATGCGGCAGTGCCGTCTGTTTTCAGCAGTGCTCCCGCTGCTCCTCTCAGCTCCCACAGCCAGCCGTGCTTCCAGACACCAGCACTCCTCTGTGACTCCTAAATGCTGCATGGAGAAGAAAGGGTTGTGATCCCTGTTTCTAGACAGGACCTGTTTGCTTTCTCTTTTTCCTCTCTCTCCAGCAGCAGGACTAAGCAGCTCCCAAGTGCCAATGGATGCACTGGAGCTGCCTCTGCCCTGCCAGCTTCCCTCTCTCTGCTCCATAGTTGTTCCCTCTATGCAGGAGAAGGAAGATGCTCTTTGCCTGATGGCTGAGCTTTAGAAATTAGCTCATTGTGGCTAACGTGAGATTTATCACAAGCAAACCAGCAAGGAGGAAAGAAATCGTGGCTATTCACGACTCCATTTTTGAGGCAGGATGTGAATGATGAATATTCAACACCCTGGTTTCCAGCTAAAGCCTGAATCAGACCGGGGTAGATCAGTACGAGACTTTGGAGATTTGGGGTGGGGCTTGTATGTGTTTTCTGACTAGAGAGAAGCACTTCCTCTGCAGTGACCCAGCGATGAAAGGGACTTTCTTAATGCACTCTGCCAGTTGTATAGATGTAGAATATCAGATTTTTTTTTCCACAGAAACAAGAAGCAAACTCTACTTAAAATATAGATTGAAATGAAATCTTTCTAGAGGACTAGCCTGAAGGCCTTTTATTTTTTTTAATTTTTTTTTTTTTTTTTTTTAATCCATGATGCTCACCTAACAGAGCAATTAGTGCAATGGAGCGTCCCTGATTCGAATCCGTGGTAGATTGCTATTAAAGGAGGTATTAATGGGCTGCCGAGAGCTGGGAAATTGTTGCAGAAAAGTGTGTTTATGGAGTATGGTGCTGGCAGGCATGATTTCAATCGGATTTGACATGTTTAACATAAATGTATACTGCACAGCTCCTGCAGTTTATGAATAATTCCTACAGGCCTACTGCCTTTCTAATTACTGAAATTGAAAAAAACAGGTCAGGCACATCCTGACGGAAATCTATTACTGCCCCTCCCCCACTGCTGCTTTTTTCTGTATTTTTAATATATGGCGTTTGTTGAGCACTTAATGGCTGGGATAGTGTGTGGAGCAGAGTAAAGACAGAGAGAGAGTGGGCTGCGAGGGATGGAACAGCTCTCGCCCCTGGCTTCTGCGTGAAGGAGGCCTCGGAGAAGGGGTGTCCTGGTTTTGGCTGGGATAGAGTTAACGTTCTTCCCAGTAGCTGATACAGTGCTATGTTTTAGCTTTAATCTGAGAATAATGCTGATAACACTGATAACACTATTCTCGCAGTAAATTAGTTGATGTATTTATTCAGTTGAACTGAACAGTAACTTTCACACAGATTGATAGCTGGCTCAAGACCAAAAAAACCAGGTAAATATAAAGGTTTTTGCTTGTTTCCTTCCAGCCACTTTGTAATTTAAAAATCGCAATATTTCCCATGGTCCTAAAGATACCATCTTAAGACACCATTACTGGTAGAAAAAGTGCAGTGCTTTAGGGTACCACTTTGTAAAAGTAGGGTGATGCTAGGCACAAGATGGGATGTTCTTCTGTCTTTCCCTCTGCCCTGCACAGGTCTCTGAGCAGCAGAGAGGGAGCTTTTGCTCCTGGGGCAGGGAAACCTCCCAGCTTTGGTTCAGGCCTTTTCTTTTGCCTGCGTTTGCCAGGGTGTTGTGCTACTTATGTGCCAGGTCACCTTGTGCCAGAGCCGCTGCCACGTGCGTGCGTGCAAGCGCCTGGGCCCCTGTCCCAGCATGCAGCATGGCAGGGCCTCACCGACTCCTGCTCCCCGGTCAGAGCTGGGATGCTCAGGACCTTTGGGATTGATCCATAACTTCATGCATAGAATCATAGAATGGTTTGGGTTGCAAGGAACCTTAAAGATCATCCAGTTCCAGTCCCCCTGCATGGGTCATTTTCTCTCCCCTAGTGCCCTGGCTCTTGGTTCACAGCACAGCACTGCACTAGAGCGCTGCAGTAGGAGCAGCATCTCCTGGCAGGTCCCAGGGTCTCCTTCAGGAGCTGACAGGAGATGGGCTGATCTGCAGGGCTGTGGAGAAGACCTGTGGTACTCATGATGACAAGCCAAGCACTGCCTCCACGTGCCCCTTGTGCTGCCTGGTGAGGCTGTGCTGCCTGGTGTCTCACTGTAGGGTTTTCTGGGTGCTCTTTGTTTGTACATCACATGGCAGAAAAGTCTGGTGGTGGCCGGGGCTTGTAATATGAATATTTAATAGTAATTCAGTTGTTCGTACTCACTGCAGGCTGGAAGGTATGACACAGCATTAGAAAAACAAATTATTTGACCATTTTCAGGGCCACATCTCTGAAAGGTGGCGAAAAAGGCCTGGGTACAAAAGTGTGCTTGCAAATCTCTGTGTATTTACTTCTGTCTATCATGCGATCGTGCTATTTATCAAATACAGAGTTGAAAAAATACTGTAGAGCAACAGGCAATATACAGGCCTGTTAGTATGGCTACAACATCTTATTAGAACAAATGGTACCTTCAGGGAATAGGGAATGTAAACAGACAGTATTTCAGAAAGAAACATTCAACCATATATTACTGAGACACGAGGTAACAAACGGGCAGCACTGCAGCAGTGCCCAGGTGCCCTTTCGGGGAGGCTTGAGCAGGGCTCCGGCCAGTCTCTGTGGCCTCTCAGTGGCATTACCTTCTTGCTCTCTTAACACAAATTGTGTGTTTCTGCGGGATAGCAACTGTCTGCCAGGGAGCCTGACACTGAACTTTGTACGCCCTCGTCCTGGGCTCCTGAGCTGCTGTTGGTGGAACTGCACAGGGAGTTCTGACCTTGCCCTCACCCCGGATGAGGGCTGTGTGCGCCTGAAAGCAGATAAAACGGGACAGTCCAGTCCCAGGACTCAGGAGGAGAGCCACAGCCCTTGGAGGATGCTCCTCCATAAGGTCTGTGCAGCAGGACGGCAGCCGTCGGGGCATTTCCAGCTGCAGCACTCAGCAAGGCAAGTCAGGCTGGTCCATGGGCTCGTGGTGCTGGGTAATCGCTACAAGAAAACATTAGGGAAGGTTGAGGAGGGAGGCACCACCAAATATGGAATTTTGCTTTCCATCGGACACTGAAAGCACAGTTCCCTGGTCCCACAGAAAACTTTTTCCCAGGCTGACTGCTGAACTTGGTAGGAAGGACTTTGTCAGCAGGCTGGGGGCAGGGAGGGTGGTATTTCTTAAATCAATGGAGATAGCAGAAACCCCACTGTAAATTTCCAGGGCAAGTGGCAAGCTGGTTTACGGAATGCAGGGAGATGAGAACCTCTGGCTTACGGAAAGCAGCATGAATTAATAATAATTTAATTGGCTTTTCCATTATGTTGCTGGGTTGGGAGATGGAAGTTTAGATGAAGGGGCTGTCAGTGGTACTTTAGCTAAAAGAACCTGATGGCTGGGAGGTGGGGTGGCGACTTCCTTCCCACCAGGATGGAGAGCAGGCAGCTTTGGGGACCTTTGCCGGTTTTGCCTCTGGACCTAGCAAAGGAAAGGATCTCCACTTCCAAGGGAGTGTCCCATCCCACCTCTGAAATAATGCCTGGGAGGATTTCTTCTCTGAAAAGCATAAGCTGCTGAGGTAGAGTGAGAAGACAAGCAGGTCTCTGAGCAGTGCTGTGTCAGGGCAGTGTGCCTGCAGCAGCAGCATCCGATTGAACTTGGCTTTCGCGTACGTTTATTGAGAAATGCAGATTTTTCTCTAAGATCAGCAAATCTGAACTAAATCCATTTAAATAGTCAAAATAGTAAAAATACTGGTACATTGTTGTACATCATACTTTAAACCCCAATTCCTTTTCTTTCCTGCAAGGCCTGGACCTCTAAGCATGATGCTGGATGTGGTTAGGGTGCAGGCACTGGGCTCCACCTTCCCTGGTGCTGAGCTGCCAGTCAGGGCTGAGGCTCCTTTGACATTATCAGCCACGGACATTCTGTCCCGTCCCCTCAGTGCAGACGAAGGACCTGGCTGCCCGGAGCGCTGCAGGTGCCGTGCCGCATGCCCTCGTTTCTGCAGGCAGAAGAGTTCTGAATTCCTGTGATCTGTGACATGGACTGAATGTGTCACTTTGTAGCTGTTTATCAGCGATAAACTGCGGTCTCAGTGTTAGAATTCCCACTTGAGCTGTCAACTCAAAAAACAATACTTAGAACAAATATTCCGCATGCATTTTTCAGAACTCTGCAACAGAGCAGTTATTCTGGGGTCTGGATAATCATTAATAATTCTGGGTCATGGGTTGGATCAAGTGCATTTAATAAAACTGGGCACTTTGGAGATGGTAAGTAAAAGTAAATTTTCATTACTTTTGACTTTGCCCTAATTCTAAGCGGGCTGCTTTGCAGTAGAAAGGAAATAAGGAAACGCCCTGTTGTGACTCCGGGGGTTACAGCTAGGGTCCAGCAGATACAGGACCACTCACACCACACAAGGCTTGGTGCGTTCAGGGTGTTTTAAAGCAGGATATTCCTCCGCCTGCCATGGTGCTGGCTCCACTCGTGGCCTCTGCCTCCCCAAACCCACCCAGAGAAACTGCTTTCCTCAGCAGAGGAGCAGCTCAGGCAGGTCCAGGGTGCTGCCGTGTTTCTTGTGCTCCATCCACCTTTCATTAGTAGGAAGCAATGAAGGTCAGCTTTGGTCCTGCAGGCATCTTTAATGACTTTCCAGTCCTGAACCCCAGGGAGGCTGTGGGGTTCAAGCTAGTGGATTGACCAGAGAAGCAGCCTATCATGCTGTGTTGGTGTCCATAACCTGGCACTGACTGCGCAGACTTGTTCTACACAACGAAACTCTCCGTTTGAACATTTTTGTGGACTTGGAAGGACAGAGGAGTCGCATGGGTTTGGATTCAGGTACAGCCAGGACTTTACAGGGTGCATGAAGGCTCAGAACCAGCCAGGGCTGAAACACCAGGCATGTGGCAGGGCAGCACTGCAGGGAAGGAAATCGCCTCTAAGCAGGCTTTGGCAAGGCCAAGTCTACCAGGAGACAGTCAGTAGTACCAGAGCTTCTCTGATCCCTACCTCCCTCTGTCAGTATTGTTATCTTTTGCAATGCCTGTTTTCCATGTCCTGGAAGTTATGTTGCCTCTATTTATCTGAACACTTATTGTTGGGGTCTGGCAAGGAAGGTGGTTAGAAATGGGGAGTTCTTCCTGTGATGTGGTGCTTTTTGAAATACAGCTCCTGCCAGTGGATGGAGGTTTGTTTGACAAGGAAGCAGTTTGCCTGTATCTTACTGTGACAGCATCTTCTGAAACAAGGAGTAGGTACCAGTGGGTTCACAAAGAGATAAGAGACAAGGGGAAGAGTATGGGGGGACTGGTCTAAGAATGCTACAGTGCCTTGTTAATCGGCAGCCGATCCATCATATTAAATATCCAGCTGTCATATATTACCTTTCAAGTGAAAATGAATAACTCCCATTAAGGGCGAAATGGGTTTGAAGTCGATTCGAGACAGATTAAAGTACTGTTATGAATGTGTGTTCGGGGAGGAGGAGATGGGGGCTGTGTATAATATACTTGTCCTTACAGTTTTTAAATAATAGATGTCCCACAAATTTATGTACTGCAGGCTGCCAGGGTTCGGGGGAGGGGTAAAGGTCAGGGATGCGCTTCTCGGAGCGCCACAACTTGCCGAGGGCTTTGCTGTTGACTTCTGGGCTCATTTGCCTTTTTGTGTTTTGCTGAAATAAAATCACCCTTCAGCTTGTTACAGTATGAGGATGTCCCAGTCCCATCACAGCACTGGCTCTAGGCTGGATCTCTGTCACCATGGTTTTGGTGGGACCCCCAGATGTGCATTTTTCCCTGGCCATGTGCCAGTGCTTCCAGCACAGACCACACGTCACTTGTGTTGATGGCCACAGCTTCCAACCACCTCCAAGGCAAACATATTCTAGAGTGTTCATATGCAAAGCATTCGGTGAGCTGAGAGTATGAGTTCTGCTTTGTCGAGTCAGTCCAACTGCTCGTGGAGCTGATGTGTTGGCCTTTGCGTCTGGCCCAGCATTTGTGTGTCCAATGTGAACACAGAACAAGACTTTTCATGGATGGCAACACCTAACAGGTTGTAAGCAGCCCACAGAAATAGCTGATTTCTCTGCTTCTAGCTATAAATTACTCAGTTCCCTTACTATGAAAGATAGTCAAGAATGAATTTATTTTGGCCAGGCGTGCTTTGTAGGATGTAAGTTAGTCTACAGACTCATCCTCCTCCAAGTCTTTGGTATGTGTTTGAAGCAACAGCAGCGGAGTAAATGAAGTACTGTCTTTGTCCAACTTCAGCCTCTTTGGGGATGTCCTGATATAAATCTCGTTTTGTTGCAGCACCAGCCAGCCAGGCAGAGAAGGAGCTGACAGAGCCTCCAGCATCCTCTAAACGAATATCGTTTCCCAGCAGCTCTGAGTCGCCTCTCCCCTTTAAATGGTCAAAAACTTCAGAGGAGACCAAATCAGAGCAGGTAAGGAAGAAGAACCCAGCTTTTTGAGCATCTACAAGCAGGTAATTCGTTTCATATGTGCCAAAAGCAAAGAATACAATAGGAGAAGGAGGATGAAAGGTGATAACTGGTGGTAGGAGAAGGCATCGAATTATTAAAGTCTAGCTGTAAGGAAAGAGGAATGCAGCAGCTGTATCAAGTGCATGATTCATTTGTCTTGCTCTGCAGATGTATCAGTGTCCATATTGCAAGTACAGTAACACAGACGTGAATCGGCTGCGGGTGCACGCCATGACCCAGCACTCGGTGCAGCCCATGCTCCGCTGCCCGCTCTGCCAGGACATGCTGAACAACAAGATCCATTTGCAGCTGCACCTCACCCATCTGCACAGTGTGTCGCCTGACTGTGTCGAGAAGCTCATCATGACGGTAAGTGCTGCGTAGTCAAGCATGTCTGCTGCCTTCCTAGCCAAGATGAAGAGTAAAGGAGTGGCCTGACCTGCATGGGTTGACTTTGCTGTAGTGGGCAGCTCCTTCATCTGTCAGGGCTCTGTCATCTAGGTTTTTGCCATCCCTCTGTGTTTTGTCACAGAGACTATTTTGTCCATGCTTGAGCACTGTGGAAACTGGCAGTGTTTCAGCATTGAGTAATTTCCCTGTGAAGAAATTAGAGTAAGTATGATTTCCTTTAACTACTGAGGTCATTTCATGGGATCGCATTTTGCACAGAAGCTTCTGGGAGATGCAGTAGCTGACGTGCTGTGCTGCTCCTGCTGCAGAGGGAAAGTGCTTGTGTGTTGTTGAGCACTTCCCAGGAAGGGCAGCCAGGGTGATTAAGGTAACATTACAGGAAATCAGATTCCAGGTTTCTGCCTAAAATGTGATTTTAAGAACCTATAGAGTAACTTCCCTTGATAGTCTCATCACATGGAGGGGAGATAGTCCTGTTGTGCAGGCAATGTTCTGTGCTTCATTCACTTAATGAGGATCATTGTTACAGTTGTGTGAGATAAGTTGGGTATGTGAGGAGCTGCTCCGTCCAAAATTACCATGGGTTTGTTGTGTAACAATTCTCTTTTCAGGGTAACCTGAACGAGCAAGAGACACGCTGCCACTGGCCCAGGGGAGGTGGAACCTTAAGGGACTCTTGAACACTAGAGCTACTGCTTTAAGTGCTGTTTTTAAAGTGTTTGTAAATGCCCGGTTTTAACTCAAAATCTAAGCATAGGCATTTAAAATTCTCTGGAGTAGGAAGTTAGCCACTGAAGCATGGAGTGAAAGTTCACTAAAGTGATCTGTCTTCTTTTAGAGCTCAAAACTTGTAACAACTCCGCTTCTGGAGCTGTTTGTCAAACAACTTTGTGTTTGTGTATGGGTTGTTGATGGCTATTGCTTGTGCAGCTTCCGATGGGGAGCAGAAGCTTCAGATGGCAGATTGTGGTTCAGCACAAGTATGTTTGCACCAGGCTTTTGTTCTGCCCTGCATCCTTGTTTTAGCACCTAGCATGGGAATACTTCTCCAACACCATCTCCAAGGAATTGAAATTCATCTGACTTGAGAGCTAGTGCTTGGTGAGAAGTAGCAAATTAACAGTACAGTGTTCAAGTTCTCATTTGTGAGACCTGCGTTCGCGCTCTGGCTTTACAGAGTGCTGCTGACCCAGAGTCCCTCTCTGCTGCTGGCATACATGTGGAGCCGCTGGACCTCTTCCGTGGACTAGTACGTGCTGTCGCGGTGCAGAAGTGCTCGTAACGGGTTACTGCACTCTCCAGCACTCAGGCACTTGCTTCAGTAAATAACATTCTGAGTCCCAGAACGTTTCTTTCATTAATTCCCTTTTCATAGGTTTCACATGAGTGCGCCTTTCCATTTGCTAGTCTCAGTTTAAGATACAGGTAGAATTAAAAAGACATATTTTCAAAAACCCTTCTAAATTCACAAATGGGATGTCTTGTCAGATTTCTACACTGTTATTTCTTTGGTATAATCTTCAAGGCAAAATTGTGTTTGCATTTAAGAACTTGTCACGAAGTATATTAAAAAAGTGTTTATTCCTGTCAGTTCTTTCTCTTTGTGATTTCTTTTTTTGCAGCCCATTTCTGTTTGGTTTCCCACTTCTTTGCCTATTTCTGACAGTGGAGGTGAATAACACCATGTTTGTTGTAGTACCCATGTTCTTTATCAACTCCCCTCCTGTGACATCATCTGAGCAAGAACATGCAGCGTTGCCCAGGTTTTCTCTTACAGTTCTCTCATCTTCTCTTTCTATCACTCTCCCAGTCCTGCTGCAGCTCCTCAAATGCCTTTATGCTTTTTTATCTGCCTGCTTTACTTTACCAGCTCCCTGTTGTCTCACTGTCCTGCCCTCTGCCTGGGCCCTGCCGAGGTGTCCTGCACTCTGTGGGCTGCAGGGGCTGGTGGTGGCCACCGCTTGACTGAGTGCTCTCGACTGAGTGAGAGAACTGAGCGTGCCCCAGGTAGGGCACATTGTAAAACCCATTAAAAAACGCAGGCTGACAGGCCCCAAGTACTCTTTGAGTAACAAAATACAGGAAGATAGGTAAGAAGAGCACCAGCAGATCACTAACCCTGTGAACTGGCGGTGCCCAGAGGCTCGAGCAGGGCGCAGCTCAGCTCTGTCCACCACTCATGTACCTGGATCACGAAGCTGTTCCAGCACAAAGACCTCAGTCTCTGCAATCTGTATCCCATTTGATTCCTGGTTCTTAGTGTATAAATACCTCCTGAGGACTTTAACAAATCTTACTAGCTTCTAACAAAATTGGTGGAAGACATCTTGACCTTACGAGAGCAGTGGGCAGAAATTGAGCCCCTTTCTTAGGCCAGCAGGCGTAACCAGTTTGCTAAGGGTGTCTGTTACACTGCTGTGAAACGGGGTGTCTCTGACCTGGGCTGTTGGCAGAACACAGTCTGGAACAGGTGCGATTGGGCTGGTCCATCTTCTCTGTGTAAGCAGCACTGTGTCCTGCAGGATACAGGGAAACCACTCCACTGGGTGCTGGGGACACTCCACAGAGGATGTGGCCAAAGCAACTGTAGTTCCGTGGAGGACAGTCCCCATAGGTGAGTAGTCTGCTGAGCTGGAGCAGGGCCTCATCCTGCTGCTGTGGAGCACAGGACTTCTGCTGAGAACTGTGGAGACTGGCTTAGCCACGAAGCTCATCCTCTTGCTCGTTCCTGTTTTTCCGCCTAGCCATTGCCACTGGCCCTGGGCAGCTGTTCCCTTTGGTACCCAGAGATATGTCTGGGGAGGAAGATTGCTTCTCTTGCTTCAAGTCAAATAGCATGTGGGTCAAGAAGGTGGTTCTTTTTTGCATTAAATGACAATATTTTGAAGTCAGAATGGCTTCATGAAGTCATGTGGCAGAATGAAAGGTTCCTAATATTGCTCATTCTAGCTGAGATTCCTGTCTCAGTCTGACATGGGAATCAGGTCTTGATGCCACCACGAGGGAATTGCAGTCCAGTAAATGGGAGCCAGGTCCCTTTTGACACAGCGTCTTTGCGCTGGGTGTTTGGAGGAGGCTCCAGTTAATAATACCTTATCAGACGCCTTTCAGGAACCTGCAGTGTCTAATATGTCTGTTGCCATAGTAACGCTGCTTGCTTGTGCTCAGCATCCCAGAGCTGGCTGCTCCAGGCTCCATCCTTTCCTATCAGTAAGCAGCCGGGCTGGCTGTCCCATGGGATGCCTGAGTCCTCCCCGCCAGCCTGGCCGCTGGGACTGGGGCTGCAGGGAGGGGAGAGCCACGCAGGATGCTCCTACGTGGCATGGAGCCCGGGATGCACCGTGGGGCAGGGGCTCCCAACACCCCCCATCTTCTGCAGCTTCCCTTCCCCGGAGCTGGTGAACGGATGTGGTCAAGTTCATTTCATGTGGCATCACAGCTGCTCCGAGCAGGTCTAATCGCCATCTTTCCACATAACAGCCTCTTGGCTAATCTTGGGCCTGCACCGCTTCAGCAGAGAGCCTCTTAATGAGGGTGAAGTGCAGTTCGCCGGCACAGTCGATTGACAAGACTGATGGGCTCGAGCTGGGAGAAGGGACAGATTCCCAAGAGCCTCTGGGAGCGGGGAGCTCTCCCTCCTCCCACGGCCAGCTTTATCCTTCTGCACATTTCTCTCCTGTCATTTCTGTTGTCAGTTTTCTCTTCCTTGGTTTAAGGCGTATTCCCAGTGTTTCAGACATCATTCCATCTTTCTCTGTTCTCCCTTGGCTTTAAGAGTAATTCTTGCCCATCCCTGCCATCCTCACTTCTCCCTCTTGCCATCTTTACATTTTTTCCCTCTTTCCTATTGTCTTTTCTTACTGCTCTCTCCCTTCTGCTGTCATTCAATTTTTCTCTCTCCCTCCTTCTCACCCCCTCTCACTCCCCCCTTTCCCTCTCAGTCTGTGTCTCATTCTCCATCTCGGATGAAGGTAATGAAAATAATCGGGCTTCATTAATTCTGAGCCCTGTGAGATGATAGCCATTTGGAGCCATGTTTGCCAATTAGATGGTCTAAATTAGAAGTGACCTTGGTATACTGCCATCGCTTTGCCTCTCTGAGTCTAATGAAGCTTTTCACTCCAGCACCCTCTCTCTCTCTTTGTAATGGAAATTACCTCCTTTGTCTGGTTCAGGAACCTTGCATTGCATGTGTGTTTCCCCCTGGTTGCATGGACATAGGGATAGTAATGTATCTCCTCAGACCCCTTCGAGAGATTTGCTTTTCAAAGCTGCATGATTTCAGCATTTTGGGGCATTTTCAGAGGAACTGCATAGACTGTCCACACCTGTGGTCACTCAGTGCGGAGGAAGGTCAGAGCAGGCAGATCCAGGGCACAAGGGGAGCTGGCTATTCACCATGTCCGAGATTAATTCACTGAACGTGCCAGGAATATCCTTGTGTCACACCGCCAGGGCCAGCATAGGAGGGGTGTTCAGCTCAGAGCCTCCGGCCTGTGCTGATAACAGCTCTGCAGTTCATCATCTTAAAGATCTGGTAGATTCAGTAGTGGCAGGAGCCATGCGTGTCCCTGCTGCAGGTTGTCTCCAATGAGGAGTGGACCCGCAGGTTGTTCTCCAGACCGGTGACAGGTCTGTAGATGTCAGGACATGTGTGATCTGCTGGGGATCCTCGTGGGGCAGGAGGGCTGGAAACGTGGTGTGTCCTCCCTTAGGTGTTTTGTACAGTCACTCACTGGACCATATTGTCTATAGAAATGGGCATCAAATTGGGGTGCCCATGCGTGTCACTGAATCTTGCCATCATAAAGAAATTTTGTCTCCTTGAGGGGGTCTGAATTTCGTCTGGAAGGGAGCGTCCTTGGAAGCAGAGCAGCTTTTCCCAACAACTTCCCATCTACGGCAGTTATTCAGCTTCTCTGCAGTCTGCTCTAGAGGGAGGTTGCCCAGCCAGCATTCCCATCTCCAGTACAGACCAAGGGGAGATGTTTCAAAGTGGGGTGCAGGAGGGGCTGCCACATCTCTTGCCCAGACTTCCCCTTCCTTTGCTCTTTTCGCTGCAAAGGGGGTACAGTTTAATGTTAGACAGAGCAAAACAAGTATGTGCAGAAGGAGGAAAAGGGAGAAGCCAGTTGCATTTGTCGAACTTACATCTGTAGGGCTGTTTTTTTAATAACAATTCACAGTGACTGGCACGTTGCTACTGGGAAACAGTTGGTGTTGAAGAGGCACTGAAACCGGGGGATGGAGGATGCTAGGATTTTATGCCAGGTGTTGTCTACTCAGGTGAGAGGGAGGTAGAGAGCACTGAACAACCGCATGCGCTAACACATGCTGTGCTCGAGATAAACACGTTCCCCTCTATCACCAGAACAGTTAATGCTGTTTAAATACATCTGAAGTAGGAAATTCTGTGTTGCAGAGCACTGCTCCTTGTTTATCTGTCAGTGGCCGTGGTCTACTAAACCTTCCTGCCCCCTGGTACTTCCATCATTCGTTTATATTAAAAACAGACGCGATGTGTGAGACATTTTCTGCATGAACAAGGAAATGGTGTATCCGCGGATCGGTTTAAAGTGTAAAAGGACAAACAGTTCAAAATGGGTCTGGAATCCAGTGTACATGCAGAACGATTGAGACGTGCAGCAGCCTCTTGTGACTGTTTCTATTTGTGCTATGTGTTTAGGGGTGGTTGTGGGATGGAAACAGTCGTCCTGCCCTAAACGGTGGCACAGAACAGGCAGCACTTTGAGGAGAAGGCTGAATGGTGCTTAGCAGATAGAAGACTGACGTGATCTAGTTGCTGAAGCAAGACCAGTGCCTTATTTTCAAGGTTTTGTTTCCCAGGGCCAGCTCTTGTGGCTGGCTGGACAGCCTGCAGTTGCCCTACATTGATATCCAGAATTTTATAGTTTCCTGCACTTTTTTCCAAGGCTTTTCTCTGTTTGCCTTTGGGGATTTTGTGCCTGTAGCAATTCAACGCACCACAGCGTCTTTTCTTCTTCCCACCTTTTTCTTTTTCCCCTTTTTTATTGTGGAGGGAGGGGTAGAAGTAGGGTGAGAACTAGCTATGGAGATGCAGGTAGATAAAGGTAATTACTTAAACACATATAGGGCAGGATTTACTGTTTGGAGCCCCAGATTAAGATGCAGAGGAGCATGTGAGGTTGATGATTATATTTCGGGGAGAGTTAATTGACGGAAGGTGAAGGCAGACAAAGAACCGCTGCTTACTGCCTTCTTGAATCCCAATCAGGAATTATGATTAAAGACACGGCGAGACAACAGAGGCCTGATGAATTGGTGTCTTTTTTTTTTCTTTTTTGCCGTCATTCACACTTGATTGACTTCAACCTTTCAAGTGCAAAAGTCTCTCTTTTCCATTATTATTCATAGCCATCTGAGTTTTTCTAATTAAAGTGTATGAAAACAATTACTGATCCGTCGTACTGAGTGTGGTAGTGGGGATGGCTGCCTTACTGTAATGCGTATAAAAAGCCCACAGTTTCTATAATGATGTGCAGCTGAGGTGTTAGATAATTTTATTCTTTTTCTACTCTGTTGGGGTTTTTTTTAATTTCTCCTGATTTATTTTTTGTAATTCCTAAAGATCCTAGGAAAGCGCTCTCCCTGCTGATAAAGCTGAGAGGGACGGCTCCTTCTCGCCTTCCCCCCTCTGCATCCTGCTCGTCCCCCTCCTCCGAGCCCTGCTACTGGGAATTAACTGGTGACCTTTCACGTCTTCCAACCCACCACCCACAGCCGTCAGATGCTCCTGCTTAGAGTAAAAGGTGGAATGAACGTGGTGTGCTCAGCTTCCCTCCCGGTGATTTATCAGGGTCAGCTGCCCTTCCGGCAGGTGCCAGTGGGACCCAGTGCTCACCTCTATGCACCAGTTGCCCCAGTAAAGGGGGGAGCTCAGCAGCCCTCCCCATCACAGGTCAGATGGCTGCAACCCGTCTACACCAACATCTGTTTCTGAGGTTTTTCATGGACTGTTTTTGCTTCCACTCACTTAATGAAGCCGAGGTCTAGACTGTGTTTGCTTGGATTTGACACATGTATAGATAAGGAAGATTTCATGTCCTGCACATAGGTTTAACTTCAGCTGCACCACAGATTTGCTCATTTAGTTCAGTCAGAGCCTTGTGGTCCTTGACTTTGCAAGGTAAACGGTGTGCAGATAACAGCCTCACTCTCTTCTGTAGTCCAAGGTTCAAATGCCCTCTTAGTATCTGACAGAAGGATGGAGAGATGTGTTTTGCTAGGATACATACCCATTTAGGAATGTTTATTTACGCCTCTCTTCCCCAGCAGCCAGAGGCTGAGAGCAGAAGCACCACTAGCATTGCAACTCAGTGTTGGTTTCTGTTCCTTCAAGTACCACAGCCCTGGTGAAAGGACAGTGCTTCCTGAGCATCGGTGGGGTGAGGCATGCAGCTGCTCCGAGCTGTGGAGCTGTCTTCACTTGCCACAGGCATCTAACCAGTGCTGGCAGCCGTGCGCCTGAATACAGCACGGATGTTGGCAGTGATGTGGGTCTGTCTGCCCAATTGCTGCTCTGGGAGAAGAGCTGTGGGCAGCTTTTCAGGTGGTGCCAGGTACTGGTCTGGATATTCAGAAAGGTATACATTGTTCTGTGTCCGTTGCTAACCGTGTGCAAATTGCTGGTGGGGTAGTTTGTATGTTCTGTGTGTGACTGGGTGCACCCAGAGGAACAGTTTTCCAGAAGAAGGTGAGCATGTGCATTTGACTCTTTCAAAGAGCGTCTCCAGTTGAAGCATGCGTACCCTCCAGCTCTTTGAAACTGTTGATGTTCAAGCACTGTGTTGCTTATGGTGGTGCAGGTTATAGACAAACACTTGAAGAGAGGTGAAGGGAACACATCAGTCAGGGCAAGGAAAGGATTACCAAAAGCTTTCCAGTTTGTAGACAATTTGCTTTCTTTTCAGTCCTCTCTTATTCATCCTTTCCTTTGTCACCTCTCTCCTTATTTGTATTTTTCTTTCTCATGCCCCTCCTTTTCCTGCAAGGATACACTTTGAAAACAGTGCTGCAATGCTCCCTAGTTCAAGATTACAGTGTACTTTACGAGGTATGATTTAATTAGGGGCCTTATTATGTTTTCAGCAGCTTAAGGTGGGCCTTTCAACTTATCTACCTAATTGGTTGCACAAGAAGTTTCACAGCCCATGACAAAACATTGTCAGTGATCAAAGTCTGAATTCTACATAAAGGAAAAATATTAATAATAAGATTATTCTTCAAGTGTGCACTGCTAATTATGTCCAGAATGTAACTGTAGAAACACTTTTGACTGATGTGAGCTTTGTCTAATAAATGTGAGTCTTCAGTGAGCCATGAAAAGTGACGCCTCTGACTTTACAATTCTGGTGTCTAATTTTGCCACTGAAGATGTGTAAAATATTTTCCTCTGTTTCTCTTCTCCCCACATCCTTTCTTCCCTTTCTCCAGGTGACAACACCTGAGGTGATGATGCCCAGCAGCATGTTTCTCCCAGCAGCCGCTCCAGAGAAAGATGGGAACTCCGCTGCGGAGGAACTGGGGAAGCAGCCTGGTGAGCGCTGGTCACTGAGGTCCATGAGTCCCACCACTCCCTCAGCTTCCATCACCTGGTCAGGGGCTGTATCTGGGGACATCTCCACATGGATGAACTCCATGTGCCCAACTGTCTCCTGAAAACTGCAGTGGAACAGTGCCCAGTAGGGCCATCTCCCTTCATCTGTGCCACAAACAGGCTGGTGCCTCGGGAGTCCACATGGCAGGGCAGCTCAGAGCTGAGGAGCACAGCTCACCCCTGTGGCCATTCATATGAAGGTGGTGTTGAATCTTTGCAAAGGGAAGACCAGGTGTGAGTGGTGAAAAGCAGAGGTGCTGGAGGGCTGAGGGGATCCATAGAGAAATGCCGAAGGTCGCAGCTGCTGGCTGCAGACTGTGCCGCCATCTCTGCTGTACCTGCTCCGCTGCAATCACAGCTCAGTACAGTCTCTGGGCATGCACTCTGGGGAACTTTGAACTGCTGGAGTCCTTCTCCAGCCCAAATCTCAGCCTTTTTCATTGCCATGCTGGGTTAGGAAGGCATGGCTGTAAATCCATGGCTATTTAGTCCTGGATTTGTTGTGTGATATGAGAGCATCCCAAGAACATAGTTCTGCATGGGCAGAAGAGTCTGATGTTGGACCTGGCAGGGAAGCAATGCTGGTCTTCCTTCTGTAGCCTCCTGGAAGGTCTGTAAGGAATCAGGGAATGAAGACGATGTCATTTCCTTTCAGACAGACAGCCCTGAGGCAGTGATGCTCGTGGGGCAGCACTGGCACAGCCAGGGTAGCTAATTCTGGGCAAGGGGATCTCTTTTTTGGCCTCTACCCATATCACGCTGTCTTTTCCAGCAGGACTGTGTGCTCTTAGACCCTGGATAAGTGGCACTGCACTGAGTGTTTGTTCCTTCTTCTCCCATCTTCCCTCAAACAGCACCCTTTGAGCTGCTGCCAGAAGGACCCAAATTTTATTCCTCTTGTTTCTAGCTTTGATAGGACCAAGACTCAAGTACTGCATTCAGTCTGATGAACTTTCTTATTGGAAAATAGGCAGGACATCAAAACAAAACAGCAAAGACGCACAAGTGGCTGAATGGCCTTCACTTAAAAGGAAGAATTAAAGGCGATAAATGCACTAAGGAAATGTGTGTGTGTGTGAATAATTTCCACATATTCAAAGTGGGCAAAGTAAATTGTGTAGGTTTATGCAATGGGCCATGATGAGGGTAATGGGCTGTTATTAAAATTAGTGAAAGAAGATAGAGGAGAAGTGTTAGAAATACCTTGCAGAGAAAACACATGGACATATTAGGGACAAAAAGAGGGCATTGATCTGCCCCTGTGTGCTGGTGTAATTGTCAGGTTTGCTCTCGTTCTGTTTTCACAGAGATGATCCCTGAGGACTCAGGAAAGAGTCTTCTGCCATCGGACAGCACAGAGCACAGTGGAGATCCCAAGCCGGTTCCAGCCGATCCGAGCTCTGCCAGGGAGGACTCTGGCTTCCTCTGCTGGAAGAAGGGGTGCAACCAGGTGTTCAAGAGCTCGGCAGCCCTGCAGACACACTTCAACGAGGTCCACGCAAAGCGGCCTCAGCTGCCGGTGTCTGATCGCCATGTCTACAAGTACCGCTGTAACCAGTGCAGCCTGGCATTCAAAACCATTGAGAAGCTGCAGCTCCATTCCCAGTACCATGTCATACGGGCGGCCACCATGTGCTGCCTCTGCCAGCGCAGCTTCCGAACCTTCCAGGCCCTGAAGAAGCACCTGGAAACCAGCCATCTGGAGCTGAGTGAGGCTGATATTCAGCAGCTGTATGGTGGTCTCTTGGTCAACGGAGACCTCCTTGCGATGGGCGATCCTTCGCTTGCAGAAGACCACACTATCATAGTCGAGGAAGATAAGGAGGAGGAGAGCGACTTGGAAGATAAGCAGAGCCCAACAGGTAGCGATTCGGGGTCAGTGCAAGAGGACTCTGGCTCAGAACCAAAAAGGGCCTTACCCTTCAGAAAGGGCCCTAACTTCACTATGGAGAAATTCCTAGATCCATCTCGCCCGTACAAGTGCACAGTCTGCAAGGAGTCTTTCACACAAAAGAACATTCTCCTGGTCCATTACAATTCAGTTTCCCACCTGCATAAACTGAAAAGAGCCCTCCAAGAGTCTGCTACTGGACAGCCTGAACCAACCAGTAGCCCAGACAACAAGCCTTTTAAGTGTAACACCTGCAACGTGGCCTACAGTCAGAGCTCGACCTTGGAGATCCACATGAGGTCTGTCCTGCACCAAACCAAGGCTCGCGCTGCCAAGCTGGAGGCAGCTGGGGGCAGTGGCAGCAGTAACGGAGCTGGCAACAGCAGCAGCAGTAGTCTTTCTTTGGGTTCATCCACACCAAGTCCAGTGAACGCTACCAACAGTAATACTTTTACAGCCACCAACACAAGTAATTCAGGCCCGGTTCCCATTCCCAGCCTGCTCAACCAGGTATCCAGTGATAACATGGGAATTCCTACATTAGGTAACCCTGTAAGCGCTAGTATCTCCTCCCCTTCAGAGCCCAAAGAGGTAAACCGAAAGAAGTTGGCAGACATGATTGCATCCAGGCAGCAGCAGCAGCAGCAGCAACAGCAGCAGCAGCAGCAAGCTCAAACCCTGGCCCAGGCCCAGGCCCAAGTCCAGGCCCATCTGCAACAAGAACTGCAGCAGCAGGCAGCTCTCCTGCAGTCCCAGCTCTTCAACCCAGCACTTTTGCCGCACTTTCCAATGACCACTGAGACCCTTCTGCAGCTTCAGCAACAGCAGCATCTTTTGTTTCCTTTCTACATCCCTAGTGCCGAGTTCCAACTCAATCCAGAAGTTAGTTTGCCTGTCACCAGTGGTGCACTGACGTTGACTGGTACAGGTCCAAGTTTGCTGGAGGACCTGAAGGCTCAAGTTCAGATCCCTCAGCAGAGCCATCCACAGCTCTTACAGCAGCAGCAAGGGCAGCTCTCCTTGTCACAACCTCACTCCGTCCTTATACAGCAGAGCCAGCACCCTGAGAAGAAGAATAAATCCATAGTGAAGGAGAAAGAAAAAGAAACCCCACGGGAAAGGGAAAGTGCAGAGAGGGGAGATAGTAATGTAGCATCTAAAGAGTCTCTACCTGATAACTTAAAGCCCAAAGAAAAGAAGGACTTTGTACCAGGCAGTAGTTCAGAGCCCTCCTTACTGCCGCCACGTATTGCCTCTGATGCAAGAGGGAATGCCACAAAAGCCTTGCTGGAAAACTTTGGCTTTGAGCTTGTCATTCAGTATAATGAGAACAAGCAGAAGGTGCAGAAGAAAAACGGGAAGACAGAGCAAGGTGAGAACTTGGAAAAGCTTGAGTGTGACACATGTGGCAAGTTCTTTTCAAACATCCTCATCCTGAAGAGCCACCAAGAGCATGTTCACCAACATTACTTTCCCTTCAAGCAGTTAGAGAGATTTGCCAAACAATACAGAGAACACTATGACAAACTGTACCCACTGCGGCCTCAGACCCCAGAGCCACCACCACCACCTCCTCCGCCACCACCTCCACTCCCTCCAGCACCTCCTCAGCCGGCTTCTACTCCTACCATTCCTACGTCTGCCCCACCAATTACCTCTCCTACAATCGCACCAGCCCAGCCATCTGTGCCACTCACCCAGCTCTCCATGCCAATGGAGCTCCCCATCTTTTCACCACTGATGATGCAAACCATGCCACTACAGACGTTACCTGCGCAGCTGCCACCCCAGCTGGGTCCCGTAGATCCTCTGCCTGCCGACTTGGCCCAGTTGTACCAGCATCAGCTCAACCCTAGCCTTCTCCAGCAGCAGCAGAACAAGAGGCCACGGACGCGGATCACCGACGACCAACTCAGAGTCCTTCGGCAGTATTTTGATATTAACAATTCCCCAAGTGAGGAACAGATCAAAGAGATGGCGGACAAATCTGGACTGCCCCAGAAAGTGATCAAGCACTGGTTCAGGAACACTCTTTTCAAAGAACGCCAGCGCAACAAGGATTCCCCATACAACTTCAGTAATCCTCCCATTACCAGCCTGGAAGAACTGAAGATAGACTCACGGCCTCCTTCTCCAGAACCTCAAAAGCAGGAGTACTGGGGAAGCAAGCGGTCCTCCCGGACACGCTTTACTGACTACCAGCTCAGAGTCCTACAGGACTTCTTTGATGCCAATGCTTATCCAAAGGATGATGAATTTGAGCAGCTTTCTAACTTGCTGAACCTCCCAACACGTGTTATAGTGGTGTGGTTCCAGAATGCCCGTCAGAAGGCTAGGAAAAACTATGAGAATCAGGGAGAAGGCAAAGATGGGGAACGACGGGAGCTTACAAATGACAGGTATATTAGAACAAGCAACTTGAACTACCAGTGCAAAAAGTGCAGTCTAGTCTTTCAGCGCATTTTTGATCTCATTAAACACCAGAAAAAGCTTTGTTACAAAGATGAGGATGAGGATGGACAGGATGATAGCCAGAATGAAGACTCTATGGATGCAATGGAGCTCTTAACTCCAACCAGTTCCTCCTGCAGCACACCAATGCCCTCGCAAGCTTACAGCACACCTACATCTTCAGCCAATGCAACCTCTTCAGCTTTTCTGCAGCTCACAGCAGAGGCAGATGATTCCTCCACCTATAGTTCTAAAGTAGAAGCTACAGAAGAGAAACCAAAGCAGCCTGAACCTCCAAGTACACAGCAAAACCAAACTCAAGAGAAGCAAGTGCAACCAAAGCAAGAGTCTCAGCAGCAACAGGACCAAGGAGAACAAAAGACAAGTTCAGCACACCAAAAGATTTCACAGTTATCCTCCCCTTCTTCATTGCAACAGCCACCTCCCCCTCCTCAACCCCCTCAGTGCTCCTTGTCACAGTCAAGCCCAAGTCCATCTCAGCTCTCGCATCTCTCCCTCAAACCCATTCACACATCCACCCCTCAACAGCTGGCAAACCTACCTCCTCAGCTAATCCCATACCAGTGTGACCAGTGTAAGCTGGCATTTCCTTCCTTTGAGCATTGGCAGGAGCATCAGCAGCTTCATTTTCTGAGCGCACAGAACCAGTTTATCCACCCCCCATTCCTGGACAGAACCCTGGATATGCCGTTCATGCTTTTTGATCCCAGTAATCCACTACTTGCAAGCCAGCTGCTATCTGGGACATTACCACAGATTCCAGCAAGCTCAGCCACTTCACCATCAACTCCAACATCCACAATGAACACACTGAAGAGAAAGCTGGAGGAAAAGGCCAGTGCAAGTCCTGGAGAAAACGACAGTGGTACTGGAGGAGAAGAACCACAAAGGGATAAACGTCTAAGGACTACTATTACCCCAGAGCAGCTGGAAATTCTTTATCAGAAATACTTGCTTGACTCCAACCCAACGCGAAAAATGTTGGATCATATTGCTCATGAAGTGGGCTTGAAGAAACGCGTGGTGCAAGTTTGGTTTCAGAATACGCGTGCACGGGAAAGGAAGGGGCAGTTCAGAGCAGTAGGGCCTGCCCAAGCCCATAGACGGTGTCCCTTCTGCCGAGCTCTCTTTAAAGCAAAGACAGCTTTGGAAGCTCATATCCGATCCCGTCACTGGCATGAAGCCAAGAGAGCTGGCTACAACTTGACGTTGTCTGCTATGCTCTTGGATTGTGATGGGGGCCTGCAAATGAAGGGAGACATCTTTGATGGAGCAAGCTTTTCCCACATGCCACCAACAAGCAGTGATGGACAGAGTGTTCCTCTCTCCCCAGTGAACAAGAGCATGGAACTGTCACCTCGAACTCTGCTGAGTCCATCCTCCATTAAGGTGGAAGGGATGGAAGACTTTGAGAGTCCCTCCATGTCCTCAGTCAATCTGAGCTTTGACCAAACAAAGCTGGACAATGATGACTGCTCCTCTGTCAACACTGCAATCACAGACACTACAACAGGAGATGAAGGGAATGCAGACAATGATAGTGCTACAGGGATTGCAACTGAAACCAAATCAACATCAGGACCCAGTGAGGGTCTCACAAAAGCTGCCATGATAGCAATGTCTGAATATGAAGATCGGCTGTCTTCTGGCCTGGTCAGCCCAGCTCCTAGCTTTTACAGCAAAGAGTACGATAATGAAGGTACTGTGGACTACAGTGAAACATCCAGCCTTGCAGACCCCTGCTCACCCAGCCCTGGTGCCAGTGGTTCAGCCAGCAAGTCTGGAGAGAGTGGGGATAGGCCTGGGCAGAAACGCTTTCGCACTCAGATGACTAATCTCCAGCTAAAAGTTCTCAAGTCATGCTTTAATGACTACAGGACACCTACCATGCTGGAGTGTGAGGTCCTGGGCAATGACATTGGACTGCCAAAGAGAGTTGTTCAGGTCTGGTTCCAGAATGCTAGGGCAAAGGAGAAGAAGTCCAAACTCAGCATGGCCAAGCATTTTGGTATAAACCAAACAAGTTACGAGGGACCCAAAACAGAGTGCACTTTGTGTGGCATCAAGTACAGCGCTCGACTGTCTGTACGTGACCATATCTTCTCTCAACAGCATATCTCCAAAGTTAAAGAAACCATTGGAAGCCAGTTGGATAAGGAAAAGGAGTATTTTGACCCAGCTACTGTACGTCAGTTGATGGCTCAGCAGGAGCTGGACCGGATCAAAAAAGCCAATGAGGTTCTTGGTCTGGCAGCTCAACAGCAGGGCATGTTTGATAACACCCCTCTGCAAGCTCTTAACCTTCCTGCTGCATACCCAGCACTACAGGGCATCCCTCCAGTCTTGCTCCCAGGCCTCAACAGCCCATCCTTACCAGGCTTCACTCCATCCAACACAGGTGAGTACGGATATTATCACACTGCTCAGAGACGCAGCGTAACTTGACACATCTTTAGCACAAGCAGATGTTCTGTTGAGGAATGACTGAAACGTGTCCCTTTAGAGGAGCTTATTTATTTGACATCAAATGAACAATAGGTATTTTATCTTTTAATTCCTGAATGTGGGTTTTCTAGCCAAGTCTGAAATAGAGCAAGATGTAGACATTTTGTGTATTTCTGTTTCCTTAGCACAGACTAAAAATGCTGAAGCACCTTTGAGGAAATGAAGAATAAAGGGTTTATCAAGCAGAACAGGAAAAGGGCTAATGTGCTGAATGCATTGTTCATTCTACCTTTCCTTTTGCTATTAAATTCAGTTTATGTAGCGCTATCCCAAATTGCCACTAACTGTGAACTGTTTCTAGGAAAAAGTGTGACATGCCTGGTGGCACTGATGACAGACTCCTGGAGCATCTTCATGTAACATCCTTATGGTGACCTCCAGGACTAATCCCAGTGCAGCTGTGGGTTGGTTTCTGAGTCATGGCTGGGTAAAACCTGGAAGTACCTTCTCAACAAACAGCGGTGTAGTCATGGGTCATATCTACTTTGTATTTTAGTAACATTTTTCTCAACAATACTACATAAAAATAAAATTTGTCACAGTCCTTTGGGTGGCCTAATCCCAGATAACGGACTTCGTTTTTTTGAGGATGCACCTTTCCTTTGTACCTGGTGGACACGTAAGGTGGAGGGTATAGGATGTGTAGCAAACACTGACAGTGGAAGATACTGCTCAGTAGACTAGCAGTGGCTAGAAAACCTGATCCAGGAGCCTTGTTTCCCCTCTGTGCATCCATGGCATTCCAGGGGCATGCCTCTGTGTGAATTCCACTCATAGCAGAGTAATCGATGTTCTCTCCGAGACTTCCTTTCACTTGGAAGACTTCCCTGTTTGCTTCTGATTATCCTTTTTCAAGTTAACTTTCACCAGGGCTGATCTACGTTTACAGAGATATCCCAAGAACTGATTCCAGTGTCTTGTTTCCACAACAGGCTTAGTCTGTCTCGGGTTGGAAAGCCTGTGGCACCGTAATGCCTGGTGCAGTTACACTGAAATGTCACTGTACCTCCTTGTTTTCTGCTCTGCAGCAGTACAGGTCTGCCTTTATTAGAAATAATAATGATATGAGAGTTCTCCAGAACGAGGGTTCTCCAGGTTCAGAAACAGGAGGCAAGGTGTTGGTGGCTTCAAGAGAAACAACTGGTTTAAGAATGGAAACTGAGGACATGCTTTTAACAGGTCACTTGAGCAGCCTCTGGTACAGATGTGGGACTGAGCTGGCTTCTATCAAAAAGTAAAAGCCTGATCGACATTCCTTTTTGTTCTTTTTCCTTGATAAAGCAGCCTGTCTTTGCATATTCCTAAAAATCATGTTTGCTGAAATGATAACTTTCTCTTACTGTACTGAACTGATTGGCTAATGATAAGTTGTAATCCGTAGTGTGAAGCCTAAATAGGATCTGAGCATCTTCCCGGCTCCTTAATAAGAAACTCAGTCTCCAGAAAGACTTTCTGATGCTTTTATTCAGCAGGCTGACTCTGAAGCTCCTTTTTCAACAGATTGAAAAACTCAGTGCAGATGCTACCAGGTAACATGGTTGTATCATGTTAATAAAATTGCCGTTGTCTTTTGTCATCCAGGAAGTAAATCTTCGGATAAACAAATCAAAGCCTTAGACAAAAGGATAGTAGCCAGTGTGAGCAGCTACATGGCGCTTGAGCAGCTCATCTGGATTCACAGGGGGACTGGCTACTGAGGTGCTCACTGTAAATCACATCATTAGTGCCTGGAGTGTGTCTGTGGTGTAACACACTTCAGGTGTAACACCCTAAAGAGAGCACTAGAGACCCATGAGGCAAAACAGGCTTCTTTCTCTCCCCTTACAAGTGGCTGTGTTCACCTTTTTCTCTGTTGCTGCTTGTCTCTGGAGTATCTTCTGTTGACAAATGAAGAAGAGTTAAATTTCACTGTATTTTGGGGGCTCTGAAAAAGCATTCTGCTGGGAGTTAGGGCCTCTGTGAGGCTTTTCACATAGTTATAGAACTTTTCCCATGACCCCCAAAGCAAAGTAAAATTATTCTTGACTACAGTTGAGGGATAGGTCGTTGTAATTAAACCATTTTTAAAAACAGTTGCTGTTAGAAATTCTGCTGTTCGGGCCTGCTGCCCATTTCTGCTCCTTGAGTCTAGTCCTAGCTACACAGTCCAGGGGCATTTTTCAATTGCAGGACTTCTTCATGTGATACTTCTGTTATTGCCTTAAGGTGTTGTTTCAGAGGCTAGAACTAGGCAAAGAGAATCTCTTTGGCAGATTGTGTTGTCAGCCTATCGCAGACAGTTCTGTGCTGTTTGCTTAGTACCCCAAATTTGTAACAAGATCTAAAATTACTTTTTTGCACTTCAATCTATATTGTTGCTTTTATTTTCCTCCAAAGACTGGTATGTGTCCTGGGGAGATGGGGCTACGTACTATGAATGTTAAAAGCAATCAGTGACTGCCTAGACAGGACTAAGCTATTTAGAAAGTCAAACAGACTGTTTGTGGCCTTTAGATAAAGCTCCAAAGGTCAGGCCATCTCTGCTCAAAGCCTGTCGAAGCAGATAAGGCTGTGCATCCAGGAATGTTACGAATTAGCTGCTGCTCCCGCACTTGAACCTCTTGGGGTGCTTTCAGCTAGGGAACATCAGTTTCAATGGCATCTATCTATAATATGCCCTTATCTGAAATCTACAAGGCTGCTGTGTGGAGGCTCACTTCATACACTTCATACCTTCACAAATCACTATTGTCTTGATACTGCATCAGGAGCAGATACAGGATTCTGATGGGCTTTGCGTCAGCCAGGCTGAACTCTAGGCTCTTGGCCACCCTGCTCCCAGCCCTCCAGTGGGTCCTGCAACAGGCCAGCCCCTGAAGACTGTTGGCCCCAACCCCTAGCTGTGTTTGAGTCCCTTTACACTGCCTTTGCAAGGCAAAGGAGCCCTGTAGCAGCTGGATTTCCCTGCCAAGAATCACTGCCTGCCCTGTTTGCAGCAATGGCCCTGCTGGCATGCTTCCCTTCCTATTCCTGCTGTTGGGAAAATGGATGGACTTCACATTCCACCGTTAATCCATCTCCTTTGTGAAGAAGCATCGTGACCCTTTCAGTTCCACCCAAACATGATGTTCATGCGCTGGGGTTTGTCTGAATACCATGCGAACTCTGAAATAATTACCCAGAAGCTGTGCACCCAAAGCCTCTTACACTGGAAAGAAGGAAGGGGTTGCATCACAGGTTTGTGGATTGCTGAACGTTAGCCTAATAAGGACAGAATAATTTAGATTTAGTCCTCTCCAGTTGCTGTGAGTAGGGCTTTCTAATCTGTGGAGATTGTAACAAGATTGACAGTATCTAGCGTTGCGGCATTCAGCATAGCACCTTCCTCCTGCTGGAGTTCTTTGGCCAAAGGACGAGTTAGTGCAGATATAGGAAAAGTTCCCATCCCTGACGTCAGCTGCTAATCATTTGGGAATTGCAGAGGGGTCAGTAAAGCAACAGCTCTGCTGAGCATTCCAGGCAGGTGGTGGGTGTCCCTGTGCTGCTGGTGATGGGGACTGACAAGCACATCCGCATGGCACGGGGCCTGGGAGAGCGGGGAGAGGAGCGGTTGTCACACCGTGTGCTTTCTGCCTGCCCAGCGCCGAGTGACTGCTTACCTCTCTCTCCTCCTTCTTGCAGCTTTAACTTCTCCCAAACCCAACCTGATGGGCCTGCCCAGCACAAGCGTCCCTTCGCCCGGCCTCCCCACCTCTGGATTACCAAATAAGCAGCCCCCAGCCACGCTGAGCTCGCCCACCCCGGCACAAGCCACTGCGGCCGTGGCCCCGCAGCAGCTGCCGGCAACAACGCCGCAGCCGCAGCAGCCACCCCCGCCACAGCGTAAGGAGAAGGAGAGTGAGAAGGCAAAAGAGAAGGAGAAGGCACTCAAGGGGAAGGCGGAGCCCCTGCCAGGGCCCAAGAAGGAGAAGGGGGAGGCGCCGGTGGGTGCCCTCTCGGCCCCGCTGCCCGCCATGGAGTACGCCGTGGAGCCCACCCAGCTCCAGGCACTGCAGGCCGCCCTGAATTCAGACCCCACCACCTTGCTGACAAGCCAGTTCCTTCCCTACTTCGTCCCCGGCTTTTCCCCCTACTACGCCCCACAGATCCCCGGCGCCCTGCAGAGCGGGTACCTGCAGCCCATGTACGGGATGGAGGGGCTCTTCCCCTACAGCCCCGCGCTGTCACAGGCGCTGCTGGGGCTGTCCCCCGGCTCCCTGCTGCAGCAGTACCAGCAATACCAGCAGAGTCTGCAGGAGGCATTGCAGCAGCAGCAGCAGCAGCAGCGGCAGGCGCAGCAGCAGCAGCAGCAGCAGAAAGTGCAGCAGCCCAAAGGAAGCCAAACCCCTGTCCCTGCGGGGGCTGCCACCCCGGACAAAGACCCTGCCAAAGAACCCCCCAAGCAAGAAGAGCAGAAGAACGCACCCCGCGAGGTGTCCCCCCTCCTGCCCAAACCCCAAGAAGAACCCGAAGCAGAAGGCAAGGGCGCGGACTCCCTCTGCGACCCCTTCATCGTCCCGAAGGTGCAGTACAAGCTGGTCTGCCGCAAGTGCCAGGCGGGCTTCAGCAACCAGGAGGCGGCCAGCGACCACCTGAAGTCCCTCTGCTTCTTCGGCCAGTCCATGGCGAACCTGCAAGAGATGGTGCTTCACGTGCCCACCGGCAGCGGCCAGGGCAGCGGCTCGTACCAGTGCGTGGCGTGCGAGAGCACGGTGTGTGGGGACGAAGCCCTCAGTCAGCATCTCGAGTCAGCCCCGCACAAACACCGAACAATCACAAGAGCAGCAAGAAACGCCAAAGAGCACCCCAGTCTATTACCTCACTCTGCCTGCCCCCCCGACCCCAGCACCGCATCTACCTCGCAGTCGGCCGCTCACTCAAATGACAGCCCCCCGCCCCCCCGGCCCCCCCCGGCTTCTCCCCATGCCACCAGAAAGCCCTGGCCCCCGGCAGCCCCCCGCGCCCCGCCGGGGAAGCCGCCACCGCCGCCTTTCCCTCCTCTCTCCTCATCTTCAACGGTTACCTCAAGTTCATGCAGCACCTCAGGGGTTCAGCCCTCGATGCCAACAGACGACTATTCGGAGGAGTCTGACACGGATCTTAGCCAAAAGTCAGATGGACCGGCGAGCCCGGCGGAGGGGCCCCGGGACCCCGGCTGCCCTAAGGACAGTGGTCTAGCTAGTGTAGGAATGGACACCTTCAGATTGTAAGCTTTGAAGATGAACAATGAAAATGAATTTAAATAAAAAAAAAAGTTAATAACAAACCAATTTCAAAAATAGACTAACTGCAATTCCAAAGCTTCTAACCAAAAAAAGAAAAAAGAAAAAAAGAAAAAGCGTGGGTTGTTTTCCCATATAACGATGCCGGTGGGTTTTACATTTCTTTTTTCCCTTTCCTTTTAATAAAACTCAAAAAAAAAAAAAAGAAAAAAAAAATCTGTTACATTTGTCCTTTCGAAGGTACTGTTGGTCTGGGAGACGAAAGCCCGTGCTGCCTCCTCACTGTCTTCGGAGCTTGAGCCCCTTGTATATTGCCCCTTTTCAACCGCCCCACGTCGATAGCACAGCAGAGGCCGGCACGCACTGTATGGGAAAGCAGCCCACCTTGTTACAGTTTTAAATTTCTTGCTATCTTAGCATTCAGATACCAATGGCTTGCTAAAAGAAAAAAGAAATGTAATGTCTTTTTATTCTCAGGTCAATCGCTCACACTTTGTTCTGTTTTCAGAATCATTGTTTTATATATATATATATATATAATTTCTTTTGTTTGTTTTGGGGTTTTTTGTTTAATTTCGTTTTCGTTCCAGAAGAGGATTTTTTTTTTTTTTTTTTTTTTTAATTTTTCTCTTTCTCTCTTTTTTCTTTCTTGGTGTTGTTTTTTTTGGGGGGGGGGGTTGTTTTTTTTTTCTTTTGTTTGTTTGGGTGTTTTTTTTTGGTTTGGTTGGGGGGGTTTTTTGTTTGTTTTGGTTTTTTTTTTTTTGTTTTTGTTTTTGTTTTTTTTTTTTTTTTAATTTAAAATGGGCAGAAAGTATTCAAGAGAAAAACAATGTGAACTGCTTTAGCTTTTTGGGGATCTTAAGGGTAGCTTTTCTGCTGAAGCCAATTTCAAGGGGAAGAGTTAAGCACTCCCGCTTTTCAGAGAAAAAACCCACACAAAGAGTGTTGAGGACTTGGAGCTTAAAAAATAAGTTTTAAAGCAACTGACTTTCTGTATTTATGATAGATATGACCATTTTTGGTGTTGAGTAGATTGTTGCATTGGAAATGAACTGAAGCAGTATGGTAGATTTAAAAGAAAAAACCCTTTTGTGTACATTTAGCTTTTGTATGGTCCAGCTGACGGCTTCTCATTTGATGTTGTCTTGTTCATTCCTAGCCAGGTAGATTGCAATCCATTGACTCGCCTAAGCTTTTCTCCCCTTTGTACCTTTACTCCCTGTTCCCCCATCCTGTAATCTTCCACTTATGGTCGCTACCTTCATTTCTTAGAGGGTGGTTGCATAATTATTTTATAAAAACTAAAGAAAGAAGTTCAAAGGGTTTTGGGGGGTCAGTAGGATCCCTTGCAGAATATTTTTTGTTGGGGGTTTGAAACTTTTTAAGGCGTATACATACTATTTACCTATGTCTGTTACCCTTGTGCACTTATCTCTTTCTTAATTTCTATTTTTCCTTTTTTTTTTCTTCTTCTTCCCTTCTTTTTTTCCTCATTTTGTAAATGCTTCAAAGACTCTGTTCCTAAACTATAAGCATTTGTTTCTGTTTGTGTAATTAGGCTGCACTCTGTTCCTTCTTTTAAAAGAAGTTTTTGTTACATTTTTTTTCTCTAAAGAAAATTCATGCTTTAAATAAAATCCAAAGACATACCCTTTCACCACTGGTGCAGAATGAGCAAAAAGGATTCTTTTTACTTGAGAATTTGTTTCTGATTTAAACAAACAAGTCTAAGTTTAAATAAAGAATAAAAAAAGTACCCAGGTTGTTATCTGTGCTTCTTCTGCAAGCAGAGAGACAACTTTTAGCGAAACCCCAGTGCACCAAAAGGCAGGTTTCTCTTTCCAAGTTCCCTCCCGTGGCGGGCACTGGTGTCCCCGTCCTGCTCCATGCCCTGCTCATGGAATGCATGGACGCTCGCACGCGTCTTGTACGGTCCGGACTTTGAAAGGAAAACTTTGTGCTGCTAAAATGTAGGTTTTGGAGACAAATAGATGTTGTTTCACTCCCGTAGCCAAATGTCAACAGAAACAATCTCCTTTCTCCCACCCCGCCCCCTGTTTCCTCCACCCCGAAAGCGCGAGAGCCTTCTCCCCATCATCTTCATCTTCCTCCTGCTTCAAAAAGGAACTTCGAAGACTGTGAACGCAGGTTCCTCCCGCCGCCTTGACTTCTCCTCCCTGTGCTGAAGCCGCTCGTCGACCCTGCGAGAGACTGGAGCATTGGAGAGACGAACATGGGGTTCATTTTCTAGCGGGACGCTTTTATTTTTATGGAGTTTTGGTTTTAGTTTGATGAATGACTAGATCCTGAACTGTTGTACATATTTCTAACTAGGCTAATGCACAGTGCAAATTCCTTTTTTAATTGTTTTTTAAGTAGACAATACTAAAGTGAGTACCATCTGATATTCCTACCAGTACCCAGTTGTAGCATAAGGTGTCAAAAACGGAAACAAGTACACAAAAAGCGTTCGCTGTTTTAACAAACTCTTTTCTTTTAACAAAAGTTCTTGTATTTCTCCCTGTGTTTGAGATGAACATTTTTTAAATTCTAAAGTTGTACAGTTTTTGTTTTCCATTATTTTATCTTGTTTGTAATTCTATGAAATATATATATATATTTTTTGCCATTTAACTGTTGTATGTTACTCTGTCTGTATCATATAGAAATTTTTTTGTTTGTTTGTTTTTGATTCTCTGTGTGATACAAGTTAACAATTTAACACTAGCTTTATCTGTCCAATCCCGCAAGGTCTCTTTTGGAAATCCTTTTGTTTTGTCTTCTTTTGTTTTGTTTTTTTTAATTATATTGCTTGGTCATAGTGCAATTTCTCTCTCCTTCTTCTTCCCCCTCCTCCTTTCCACCACTAAAAGGTTTTATAAATTCATTTCCTTGTATTTTTTCTAACCGTTTCTAGAGACACTCGGTACGAGGTTGCCGCCTCCTTGTGCAGCGCTGGGACCTGTGCCCCGGCCCCGCCAGCTGTCCTGGGCTGAGGTGGGGACCCCCAGCCCTGCTGGGACCCCCTGGCCCTGTGCCCCACCGCCAGCCTGGCCACCCTGCTTCGGGAGCCCCTGCGCCGCCCCGGAGCTTAAGCATGGCCTTTCCAGCACGTATCAGAACAGGGCTGGGACAGGCGCAAGGAAAAGATTCTAAACTTGGCATTGGACGGGTTTCTGTTTTATTCTTAATAAAAAGCTTTTCTGAGTGGTGAAGATGGCCAAAGTTTCATACAATTGAGAATCAAGAGTAGGGTGTGTTGGGGCTGCCCGTGCCCGGGGCAGGCGCTGACACGAGCTGGCACACGCACTCTCCATTGGAATATATTTTGCTTTAAAAAGAAAACCTAAACTTTCAAATAGAAGCAGAAGTTGGGTTGGTTGGTTGCTTGCTTGGATGGGTTGGTTGGTTGGTTGGTTGGTTGGTTGGTTGGTTGGTTGGTTGGTTGGTTTATCAGCGCTGAGATACTACCCACTGTGAAACATAAAGCTTTGACTATTTTTTTCACTTTTATTTGGGGGGGAGGGTGAGGTCGGGTAGAACAGAAAGCATAAATGTGGTAAAGAGGGATACAAACAGCCTTTGCAATGTACAAAAAATAGAACAAGTGAAACCAAAAATGATGTTCTTGGTGTTTTTCTATAATGTAGTCTTGTTAGCTTTTTTTTGTTACTGTAACAATGCTGATCTCGAACTGTACCAAAATACATGGAGATAAACAGAAAACCACGTGGGACTTTCAAAACTTTACAGAATTTGTCACAAAAGACTTTGTTGTCATAGTTGAGTTGACTGTAGATGGTAATCGAATATACTCCTTTGGAAATACTTCATCACGTATGTTTCCTGCTCATTGTGATACATTAAAGACAAAAATGAGCAAAAGCTCTCGTCTCTGATGTCCGCGCTTGTGCGGTGCAGGGTCTCTGTTGGGGTGGGTGCGTGCCGTGCCGTGCCGTGCCGTGCTGTGCCACTCAGATCGGCTTGAGCTCCTGCATCCTGCAGCCCTTGTGCACCTGCCGGCACACGCCAGCACACGCCAGCACACGCGTGTCTGTGTCCCCACACGTGGGTGCCCGGGCTGATGCCTCGAATTGATGCTGAAGTGAAAGGAATGAGCCAAATGGCACAATTCATTCATGGCTTCGGGATGCATTGTGTATGAAAAAGACATTACAAGTGCTTTAATTTTACTAAATGATTGTGTGAGAATTCTGGGCACGCCGCTGTAATTAATGGTTAAAGGGAAAGCGTGATGCCTTGATGGGTTGAGGTCATCTGGAAGCCTGTAAGCCAGAAGTGAACTAAAATCACCATCTGTTTTCTTCTTCTGATCAAACCAAAAGGAGATGAAGGTAAGAAAGGTAAGTGGCTGACTCACTGCTCTTCCCTTTGCTTCCAGTGCCTCTTGAGCAGGGAGGAAACCTTGATGAAGTGCTGAGTGTTAAATACACGATTCTCTCACCAAAAACTGCCCCTTGCAGCAGAAAACACTTGAAATTCATTAATAAGGACCACATCCAAAAGAAAGCCATGGGGGCCACCGTTCATCTCTAACTTATTACAGCAATAAATAATTAAATAAACAACAGAGCAGCCCAGTGCAGGCAGGACGGGCAGGCTGCTCAGTATGGGCAGCCTTGGCCATGCTGCTGCCTCCCCAATAGTGAGGGGCTTTCTCCTCCTCCCTGGGGAGCAGAGCCTGAGCTCCGCTGGGTCATTCAGCCAGAGCAGGGGTTCCAGGGAGGAAATCTTGCAGCTGGCAAGGGTGTGGGACCATCCTTTAGTTAATCAGGTCAGGACACTCACTGGAAAGCTGGTCAGTTCAGTAACCAGATTGCCGATGCACCTTCACGAGCAAAGAATATAAAAACCAAGAAAAAACAGCACTCAAACGGATTCAGGCCCAAAAGAAACATGAATTCTGAAATAAAGTGGGTCAAGTTTGCCAAGACCCCAATGGCTCCTCATGCTGCGGTGTACCCAAACCAAGGCAGCCAGGCCACAGCCCTAGTGCACAGCCCTGAGAGAGACCCTGTACCTTGGTGATGGGAACGATCACACCCGACCGCATGCTGCAACTCAGCACCCCAGAACTGCCCCCGCACCAGGCTGCCCAGTCCTGCGCGAGGCTATTGCGCTGCTCTCCTGGCATGAGCCTGGACGGGGGGGAGCTCTGGGTTTCCTCTGAGCTGTTTGGGAGTTTTTTAATGGGAAAAATCCATCCTGCGTTTCCCGCAAGTGGACGAGACTGCGGCAGTAATGGGTTTACCAGCACGACCCTTCCACTGTCATTCGCACGGTGCCGCATTAATGACTTCAGTGTTGTTCGAAGACCTTTGTAAGTTTATTATGTAACGTTGCTATTTATTCCTGGGTTGAATTCCAGTTTAAAACAGCTACGCTTGGGAAAGCACCTCTCTAATGCTCAGAAAGGTGTAAATGGCCTCTGGCAGCTGCATAAGCTGCAAACTAAAAACCTCTGCGAGAGCCCCTCTATTCAGAGCTGTGCACCAGCGGAGATTGTGCAAACCTCTAACAGAAAGAGGGTTTTCCATGCTGTGATTCGGGTAAGAGCAGACTGAGAGTGTGATTTTTAATAACCTTGCATTGCCATCACCTAAAAGACAAGAGATTTAGCTCTTTCTAGTACACTCTTGCAGGCCAAAATATACATTTTTTAATCAAAAAGAGCAGTGTTGGGGTGTCTGCTACAGACTCACCTTGCTGATGGATTTGGAGCAGCATTCTCATCTGGAGCATGCATCTGCCCTCACATGCAGCCTGTGTGTTGCTATCGTCGAAGCAGCAGGAGCAGGGGCTTTGGCCAGCTGCCCTGGGAAGGTAGCCCGGGTGGTCCCATCGCAGCCGGTGTGTGGTGCCATGGGACACCCAGCATGTGCTGACAACGAAGGAGGAAACGTTGCTCTCACTGTTGTCTCCAACTGGCTTTTCCATAGGGAACCTCACCTGGGTGCACAGTGGAGGTGAGTGGTGCACGAGCCCCGCAGCAGCCCATATCAAGGTTACCATGGGAGCCATGGGTGATGGGTGCAGGAGCTGGATGCTGGTACAAGCCACATCCTACCTGACAGCAGGGCCCTGCAGCCCTCAGAGGCTACGATGGAGGATGCCTTCAGGAGATGGTCTCCCTCCTGCACCCACTGCCAGTGCACAGCCCTGCAGGACATCACAGCAGCCATGGGCTGCCCGTGCCAGGGCTGAGCCACTCTGCTCTTGGGCGCCCTGCATGAAGCACTGTTTCCCAGCAGCACATTTGGCTCCATAGGGGCTGGAGACAGGCACAGCAATGCCACCATCAGCCCGGCGTGCAGACACACAAGTCAGCACTATGGAGGGGCCATTCCTGCACCAGCAGCCATGGGCACCAGCTTCCCTCCCTCACCGCAGCCCAATGCCATGGTCAGTGCCGCCAAATCCCTGCACAGGTGCAGCATCAAGGGCACGCTTTCCATGCCACCAAGTGACAGAAGAGCTGCATTTGTAAAGGTGCCCAGGGCATGAAGCGCAGATCACTGGGACTAAACCAAGGCCAAAGGAAACCCCAAACCTTGCCAGCTGCCAACTTGAAGTGAGACCAGTTTTGCAGCACAGGGCAAGTTGAGAGCGTGGGGCAGCTGGTCCTGCACCTCCCATGGTCACAGCAGCCCATGGAGAGTTTGGGCCAGGCACAAACCCGCTCTCCTGAGAGCAGCGGCTGCAGCCATGTTGCTTCTGCAGCCAGGTCCCTGCTGAACTGAGTGGGGTCCCATGTTAACGTCTTTGCTAAATGACATCTGAAGTCTGCTAAGAGAGTCGACTTCTCTAATGCAGACAGATGCTCTGAGAAACTGCCACCAGGCTCTGGCTGTGCCAGCAGTGGTGAAGGGTTAACTCCATCAGCGCTTAAACTACAAATGTGGAGCCCATTCTCTCCTCCAAGCTCGTTAACAATGTACACCTGATGATCTAAAGCACTAGAGAGTCATTTTAATTAACGCTCTGCCAGAGGGGATGTGGTGGAGACACTGATTTCACTCCAATGACTTTCTATTTTGGTATATTGCAGAATTGGTGCATTAGTTCCCCAGGCTGACGTGGTGAGCTAATCCAGCTACAGCAGCGTGGGCACTGCCTGGCTCCAGCAGCTTCCTGCCCCGGCAGGACCTGGCTGATCATCCCCATCCCACTGTTGCAGTGCAGGTGGCATCACAGAAGCAACAGACAAAGCCCCGCACGACGGAGCCTGTCCTCGTGCCCAGAAGGGCTGGTGGCCGCACACCCACCCATGCCCAGCATCCCACCCCAGGGAGGGCACCAGCACAAGCTGCAGCGGTGCTGCTCCGGGTCTCCTGCGGCCTCCGCGGTGATGGAAGAGAGACTTCACGTTGCACCCCAGAGAAAAGAGAGCGGTACCTATAAATGGTATTATGCTGTTGGTTAGATGGTAGCATGATGTTACTTAATTAATGTTTTAATACCCTAGGCATCTTCTGTGCCGTATAATTCATATCGATTCTGCTGTGAGCATGTTCAGTTAAAAAGACTCTCTTTCCTAAGCAAACTTTCAATTATATTGAATTGTCACAGCGAAAAAGGGCCTTTTCTCAGCATGGGGGAAGGGATTCTCTGCCAAACCGCTGCCAGCCGGGCCAGGCACAGACCTGTCTTTACTGCAGGCTGTGGACCCCTGGCTGCCTGCAGCACATCACAGGGATGAGGGGCTGCAGGTCGCTGGGGCCTTGCTGCTCCCAGCCAGCCTGCTGGGAGCCAAGAAGGGACTGGAGGATGGGCTGGAGCCTGCATGGGTTGAAGTCGTGGCTCTGGGCATCACTGCTGTTTTCTGAACCTTTGCTGGTTTGGTCTCCGTGTCCTGTTTTGTAGGGCCCTGCACACATGGCGCCACTGGGCTTCCTGGGGAGCTGCTTCCCGGGAAGCTGCTTGCCCCCTTTCCCATAGTGTTCCAGAAGCACCATCTCATGCACTGTGTCTCCAGAAGTGGTGGGCCTCTGCTGAAAGCAGGTCAGTTGGGGCAAACCTTGCTGTGCCAACGCATGGGGTGGCTGCTGGCACCTCCTGATGACATGGTGCTGGTGAGCTGGACACACCAGGGCTTGGAGGGAGGTGAAAGCCAAATCAGAATTGACAGAAAATTATTAGCAAGGCAGAGATAACAAAAAGGCCCCCTTCCTCCCATAATCAGGTTAACGTGTGCATGGAATGCTGAGTGTTTCGGCAAAGCAGTGCCTTTTCTTTCTAAAGCAGAAATTCAGTTTTCAGTATATGAGCTGTATCCCTCCAGCTCCAGCAGCAAAAGGGGTGGGTGACAAGGACATAGGCTGTGAACAGCCTCATCGCATGTGCCGTGGTACTTCTGTGCCCTGTGCAGCTGGAAGGAGTCCCCTGTTCACCCATGGTGAGGGAGGGCCCAGGGAACAGATCCCTCCTGCCAGGGCACCCCCAGCTCCCACATGGTCACATATCTCAACAGGCCACGTAGCACTGAGGGGATGCAGGGAGTCAGTGATGCCCCACACAAGAGCAAGACCATGCATTAGGGGCCTCGCCCCATACTTGCAGGGCTTTCTGGGGCTGGGATTCAGCTCTGGGCACACGGGCAGCTTCTGGAAGGAAGCCTGCAAAGCCCCAGCTGCTAGTGGGACCCCGTCACAGCAAATAGGGCCAAGCAGCCACAAAATGTACCATGGATCCAGTGCCCTTGACAGCACTGTGCACAGCAGCACTGGCCCCCAGCACAGTTCCAGAGCGGGGGTGAGTGTTTGCTCTGCACCCTTGGTGGTAGCAGTAAAGGCGGTGGCTGTGTGCAGCTTGTCCCCTCTCGCCACACCCCACTGCAGTGTCCCAGGGACACAACTCCATGGCAGCTAGTTCCAGACCTGCCGTGCTGGCCAGGGCACTGTCCCTGCAGTGCGGGAGCATGGCCACGCACAGGGCTGGGCGGCACAACCGTCACAGCCCGGCCTCCCTGGGAACCTGCACATCCCTCTCCTGTGCTGGCTGCCTCCCCGGCCAACTCTGCTTTTTTGGGCTCCTCCTGCTTTCCGATGGCACCAAGAAGAGGGTCACGGGGAAGCAGTGCAGGGAGGTGCTGGCAAAATTTGTAAGGAATTATGTTTGCTTCCGGCAACAGAACACCTTGACATCCTGGAAGGATTACATGTGCCTTTGAGCAGAGGGCCATGGCGCGTCAACTCAGCCGCGTGCATTGAGGCAGCAGGCAGCTGCCAGCTGTGTCACCAGCCGCTGCCACAGTGCCGCAGCCTTGGGCCATCCCTCGTCTCCCCAGCCTTGCTGAGCCTGTTGTGCCCAGGATGGGGGCACATGAAGGCTGCTCCCCACACGGGCTCTTCTACAAGGAAAGCTTTATTAAAGATTTCTGTCCTTTTTTTTTTTTTTTAAATAATGAGGCAAAGATAAAAATTCTGTATTTTCATTACTCCCTATTTTCACAGCCCGCTGAACAAAAACACAAAGCGCTTCTCCTGCTGCCCCTTGCTCCCTGGCCCTGCCTCTTTCTCCCATGGAGTTCAATTAAAGAAAGGCGAAAATTGAAGCTGTTGAACGCAAGGCGATTGCAACATGCATATTTGATTTTTATGATGGATCTAAATTGCTGAATAAGGCCATGGAACAAAGGGAGACTGCGGCTTCCTGCCCATCACAGCCAGCCAGCCACTGAAGAACAAAAGCGGCAGCCATTAGGGGCTCAGCAGGGAGACACATTATATAAATGACTTTGTTTCTCTGCCCCTTCCCCCCCACGGGGTGCTCTGGACGGGGCTGGGGTCTCCTGATTTGCACATCCTGGGGAGGGCTGGGGCACAGCCGCCGTCGTGGTGAAGCATGGAGGGAGCCGAGCTGGCCCAGCACAGGTCCCACAGCCACGCCAGGGCTGCCGGGTGTGGGACACATCCTGCCAGTGCTGAGCAGTGCCATGGGGATGCTGCGCAGGGACCCATCAGCAGCCGCAGCCCTTGCTGGTACCTCAGCATGAGGCCGAGGTTCTGCCATCGCTTTCTTCTGGCGCCATGTGCGGATCAGGAACAAAGAGATGCAGGGCTGCACCCTCCTGCCCCTCCCGCACAGCCATGGATCCCTGGGTGCTGGTGCTGGACAATGGCAGGTCCCTGGGTGCCAATGTTGGGCCACACAGTGCCGCAGGAACTGTGGCCTCCATGGTCTGTGGGTTCACCTGGGCTGTGGGAGGCCTGTGCCAGTGGCTGAGCCTTCATGAGACCATGATGGCCTTGTCACCACGGGGACACCCCTCAGGCGTTTGGTGACATGTCCCTTACCAGCGCATTTTGCAGCCCAGGCTGCAGTGCTGTGTGGCAAGTGATAACACTCTGGTGACACTGGTTGGATGTCCCTTAGCAAGTAAGAGGGAGCTGCCTCAGCCAGGTGTCGGTGCAGCACCAGCGCCGTGCGAGGACACATGGGCAGCGCCAGACAAGATGCCTCGAGGTCCCACAAATGTCCTCGCAGCGCAGGGCAGTGCGTGCCAAGCAGGCAGGAGGGCTCGCGCCCAGCCAGGGAGCTGCTGCACTGGCCTCCCGCTCGCAGAAACCACCTTTTATGTTTAGTAAGAGGCATTCGTTAGGGAGGCTTCAGGCAGAAGATCTGTGATTCCTCAGTCTGCAGCGGAAGGTGCTTGACAAGGGCAGGATCTGGTTAGGATCAGACTGGGTTGGGGAACGGGTTTCCTGCTGGTTCCTTGAAGCTGGTGCAGGGAAGAGCTGGGTTCATGCCAGCCATGCCACGGGGCTGCACGTGGCTCTGCACAGGCAGTGTCTCTGCACAGATGGGCTCTGTGTCCCAGCCTGACGTGATGTGGTGATCTGGAGACAACCCTCCACAACGCACCTGAGTGATGGGCATCTCCATGGAACACCCATGTCCCCAGCACAGGCTCCAGCAGTCCATGGCCTGCAATGCTGCAGGGACACAACAGGGCATAAGGCTGCCCACCCTGCCTGTCCGAGCCCCAAATGTGAGCCATGGGATGCCCTGGGAGGATCCCAGTCACAGCCTGTGTGTCATGGCCACTGGCCTCTGAAACACCTGAGCCAAGGTGGACCCGAGCGGTGCTGCAAATGGCTCCCCAAGTCCTGTGGGCATAGCAGAGGCTGCCCGTGTCGTGCTGGAGAGGATTGGGAACCACCACTGTCCTGCTGCAGGGGAAGGGCTTGAGGCTGGGCAGGCGCTGGCCCCTCTCTCGCTGTGTGAGCTGCTCTGGCTGTGCTGTGGGGTGCCGGAGGGCTGCTTGAACTCAACAACTCCTGCTGCAGATGTGGCATACCGATGGAGAAAAGAAAACAACAGGCCAGACTGAACACACGCTTTCCTTCTCTAATGCATCCCCTAGGTCCTCTGCCCGTCATCTCCCCCTCTGCGCTGCACCAGGGAATTGCATGCTCCTGTAACAGTGTCCTAATGGATTTCCCCTACCCCCACTCCTGTGCTTTTGTGGGCGGGAGGGAAGGGCGGCAATGCCACCATGGAGCTGCTGCGGCGCGAAGGGTACCAGGAGCCCTCCACAGCCACGGTCCTGCCCTGCCCAGCACCGCCCTCCATCGGCTGCTGCGGACGGATGCGGCTGGGCGGGCTCGTGCCTCGGTTGTCCTGGGAGGGCGTTGGCAACACCTGCAGCAGGGAGCAGGGGCTGGCTGGAGAGGCTGTCCCAGGTCACATCCTGGGCTGGCTGGGAGGAGGTGGTGGGTCACTGCCCAGAGACAGACCCGCGGCTGCGGCTGCAGGAAAGGCTGCGCAGAGCCTGGGAGCAGCCTGGGAGCCAGAGGGGTTGGGGTTAGCTTTGCAAAGTTTTGCTTCCGTGACCTTTTTTGCTGTTGGCAGCAGCTTCCCCATTGCCACTCCCAGCACTGGGTCAGGTTGTGCTTCCCTGCTAAGGAGCTAAACTGAGATGCTGTGTGTAAGAAATGGGAAGTGACAAGATATGACCGAAGCATTGGAAATCAATCCAAACTAAATGTGCTTCTTAACTATAAGTGAACAGTTGAAAACAATCCTCTTTTATAGCCATGGAGATAAATACTCTGTTTTTATTAGGAAAAAATTGCTTTGGACTGAATAAAGTCGTTTGATTAACAAGTCAAAGCAGATGGTTTATTGATGTTTCAGAAAGGAGTTTACAAGGTCTAGTGAAAAAAGAGACCCAGCTCTGAATTAACAAATTACCCTGGTATATGGGACATTGACAGTTCACTGCTAATAGATTTATGGGCTACTGCTGGATTTTTCGTCCCCATTTGGTTTATTATGATAAAATATTGGGGCAGGGGTAACCTATAGCCTCATTGCAATATACTGTATCGACCCCTGACCCTGAGAACCTGACAGCAAACCTATATATTAGATTCTTAATTTGTCTTAATCTAACAGGATCGGCTTCCATGCTGTAATTATTTTCCAAAGGCAATGGTGTGAGCATGGGAGTGTGTGTAAGATGCAGGTGAAGGTGGATCACTTTGTCTATTGCACTGGACATACAGTTAAACTGCTGAAGACTTAAGAGATCGCAGTAGGAACAATGCAGGAGCATCAATGTCCTGTGAAGCAGGATATGACATTGAGAAATAGTAAAATTCCCAGGTGCTGTAAATTACTCTCATAAAAAAAATTTACCATGAGGCCCCAGTGGCATCTCGAAGTATGCACAGGTCTTGTCTGGAAATGCAGGGAAATGGTGCAACAGAGCCTTTCCTTTTTCTGGAGAGTTTTGCAACCACTTTGCACTCCATGCCTAGGGCCACAGCAGCATCCTGCAGGCAGCAGAGGGACCAGTGGCTGACACAGGCCCCGTTGGATCCACAGTGGCTGAGTCTTCATGTCCGATATTTCAGGATTAAAATGCAGTAATTGCATGCTTGTGTGTGAGAGTAGCGGTGCATTAGCTAACAGTTTAGGCATGTGGACTGTCATCCTTCATACTTCAGGGCTAACACACTGGCTGTAATTATAGGCCAGTCTCGGTGCTCAGAGAGGTTGACTCAGGCTGGCTGCAGGTCCAGGAGTGCTCGTATCTGTGCCTACGCCCTGGTAACAACTACTGACTCCTGAGAATATGTTCAGACTTCAAACACCCGCAGCCCAGGGTAGCATGCAATTAATTGCACGCCATGTCCATCCACACCGCAGGCACGCTGTGCCTGCTGCTCTGCCGTGGGCGTGGGCAGGCAGCACTATGCTAGGCCCTGCCAGTCAGAGTGTCAGCGAGGACAACCAGGAAGACAGTCTCCAAATTCCCCTCCATTTGCTGATGCAATTAATTCTGAGGACCTTTTGTGAACCCTTTAGTTCTTCCTCCTCTGATACCTGTGTTAGTTTGCGTACCGCACTTCTGGTGCCAGCGTGTGCTTACCTGAGCTGCCCTCTGCGAAGGCAGCTCATTGAGAGGAGACAACTGGGAGACGCTACTGCCTGGGACTTGCAATTTTTTGTGCCCTGACAGGGTACTTGGGGTGCCTGGATCCCAGATCGGAGACACCATGTGAGAGCAGCCTCGGGTCACGCCTGTTCCCTGGTGCTGTGCTGGCCAAGCACCATCCTGTGCCCTGCAGGGCCTGGGGAGCAGCAGGGCTGACCAGGGCCCTTTTCAAGGACTCGGCAGAGAGCACCAGGGCAGATGCTCCGGAGTCGGGGACTGTGTTCATTCCCACCTACCCCCAGCCCTGCTAAGCAATAGCTGCATGCACCCAAAGATGACATGGTGATGAATGGGGGACAAATATGTCTTTTATTGCTTCCACCGCACACATGCGTTTTCTCTCTTTTTGTAAAGGACTGTCAGACTGCTGGATACAGGAATTCATATGATTTGTTCTGCAGCCATTTCTCCTTTCTCTCCTGTAATAGGACCTGCAGAAATAATTTCAAGAGCTGAAGGTAATTTAGTATCTTCTTTACCTCTCTCCCCATACTTCCTATGAGTTCACCAGGTACCCTCTAGATGAACTAATCCTACTGTAAAATATTATTTCTAGGCTTTATTCATCTAATTTATTAACTGTCTGCAGCTTTATTTACCAGGTTCTGGATTAACTCTGAGACCAGTCACTATTCAGAGCTGCTGCTTGCTTCACTGCTGTCTTTCATTCTGTTTATCTTTTCTTAGTAAAGGAGGGGCTGAAACATATACAAATTGTCCTGAGGTTTCGCAGATATCCCAGGGAACCCCAGGGCTATATCTCATCTTCTCTAGTAATTAGTTACTATCTCACACCTTACAAGAATTGCAGCAAACTTTCTTCTACATGCCGCTGCTCCCCAGGAAGCAGAATTTTAATATTTTAAGAGCTGACATTACAACTTTTAATCTCACCCCAAATGCAGGGGGTGGAGTTGCTCTGATTTACATCTCTTGAGATCTGGCCCCAAGCACCCACCTGTAACTGTGGCCAGCCCTGATATCACAGCTGACCCTGGATGGTGGGTTTTGTGCTGTCAGACTGGATCTTGTTGGAGGAGCTGTGGTGTTGCTGTATGAACCAGCTGGGGAAGGCAGCAGCATTTCTCCATCCCTTACAAAGGTGCTTGCAATGTTAGAGGGGCTTTTTGGGTGCTCAGGAAAGCTGAGAGCTCAGCTGACGACAAACAGGTAAGTGACTAGAAGAAGAAAATGGTGTGTAGTAGTTAAAAATGAGCTAGTTCACTGTAGGCAGCGTGGTAGAAGTGGACTTGTGAGAGAGAGTGAAGCAGGACGGAGCAGTGGCATACGATTCAGTTTGAAAGTTGCCAGAGCTGCCCTCCCCATACTTGCACCAGAGCCCTGCAGCCCTGTCCATGGCCAAGGGATGGCTCAGTGTGTGTTGCACTGGCTGCAGCTGGAGTGCTTCCCCATCCACACTGGTGCTCCAGGTACCTTGGAGTGATACGATGTGGTCTCTGCTGGCTGAGAAAGAAGCCACTGAACGTGCGGTGCAGAGATGTGATTGCTGTAGGCCAAAGCCAAGCAAGCTGAGCTCCAGAGATGGGCATTTTAGGATGCTGAGTTATATCAGAGATGATGAGAATGCGGTGCTTTGGCCCTGAGGTGTAATCAGACTTGTGCAGGTCTGGCAGAGGTCTGGGACCTTGCTCTTCAGGGCGGGGTGTGCACAGGGCTGCCTATCCTGAACACATGCACATCCAGCTCTGCAGTGTCCCAGTGGCAGTAAAAACACAGCACTGGCATGAGCACTTGTTTTAAATAGGCAGTTCAGTGCAGTTCAGGCTGTGCGTGTGGGTACCCCACCTCAGCTGACACAAAGCAACCACTAGTTGATGGCACTGCCTGATTAAGCCAGAGGATCACTTTAGCTGTAAAATCAACGTATTCTTAAGAAAACACTGGAGACTTTTAAAAGTCATTATAAGCACATGCTCTGAATTCTCACCATCTTTGTGGGGTCTTGCAGCCATGGTGGCTATCCCTTCCTTTGTGTTAGCCCTGTTTCACTCCTGGCATCCCACTTGTTTGCAGTATGAGGGCTCACTGCCCTGCGCAGCAGCTCTTGGCACACTGGCACCCCAGTAATGCGGTGGCAGCCTCACTCATGACAGGGGCCCTACATGCCACCAGAATGCAAGCAAGTCACACCAGGAACAAATATCATGCATTATATAAATAGTACATTGTCAGAAACAAAGCATTTGTGTTAGTAAGGGGGTCGTTGGTTTCTTTTATCTTTTTTATTTTTTTCCCCTTCTTTTTTTTTACTCTCGGAGAGTGGCACCACTGAAACAAAAAGGCTGGTGGTGTTGACATTAAAGTGGTTAACATGGTAGTCTTAATTCTAGGCTCCTGAATGCAGTACCCTATCCTCACTATTATTCTGTTCTTTTACTTCACCAGTTGTATATTGTCTAATTGTGATTTACAGCATATTTTTCACATAAATTACTTTAATGGACTCTTTGTCTGGGCCACGTTGCGTGGTAGAGAGTGCTACGAGGTGTCATATGAATAAGGTTATAGGAAAGATTAAAAAGACTACAAACTATTGTATAAGCTGAGGAATAGCTCGTGTTGTAATGATGCTGACACACAAGGGGCAGAGTTAAGGGCTGTGTGTACAGTCTTGACTTTATAGCATTTCTCATTTTGAGTGTGACTGCAACCCTGGTATTTTTGTAATGGAGTGTTTTCTAATGGAGTTTGAGGGAATTTTGTTCAAAATGAAAAACATTAAGATTCTGGAGCACTACAGATGGGGCAGGGGGAGAAGTGCTCGAAGCGTGGTCCATCCTCAGCTGACTTAAGCTCTGCCTGTCCTGTGTAAAAGAGTTGAGTGCTCACTCATCCCTGCCAGTGTGCAGCCAGCTCTTCTGATGCTGTGCAAGACAAGCAGAGTCCCTGCTATGGACCCACCATGGTACAGTCCCTGCGGGAAGCTGTCACATGCCACAAACGGGCTTCACCAGAGATCTCCTAGGATACTGCTCAGCACCAGCACAGCCAGGCACCTTCTCGCAGCTGGATCAGTAACTCATGTCTGTTTGTGCATCCTGCATCCGTTAATGGAGAGAGAAGGCACACGAAGTGTGTGCAGGAAGGAATGAGCCTGGCAGGCAGCATGGCAGCTTCCAGGGTTTTCTCTGCGACCCCTCCAGCACTTGCAGGAAGCTCCCTGGTGTCACCTCCCCACTGTCCTGGCCAGAGGTGCCACGGTGGCTGCTGAGCCTTGCAGTTGGGCTTGGTCATGTCATAGTACATGAGGCTCCTCCAGCACCAGGAGCAATGGGAGCTGTTTGAGAGCTTAGGCTTAACAAGCATTCCCAGCACACACCTAGGGTACGGCACTGGGGCTGTCCAAAGAGGGTCCTGCCTCCAACCTGGGCAGACAGGGTGCTGATGGACAGGACCTGGTGTGCTTTTCATTGCCTGTCAGCACATCCTCTGCACTGCCTGAGGTCAGACCCGCTGGTCTCCACACCTTCAAGCTTGTTACGCCTCAGTGATGGGACAATATGGCAGCGGAGTCGCATCCTTCAGGGCAAACAGTCAGCACTGTGTCTGGCTCTTTCCAGCACACGGAGTTGTGTTGCTGGCTTGCAGGTTCACTGCAGTTATTGCAGGCTCCTCCAGCAGGGTGCCTGGCCAAGGTGCAGCTCCCGCTGAAAACCTGTTTGGATGGCTTTCTCCAGCAAGGAGAGTTTTGATGCATTGTCCTGGCATCCTGCCACTTCTCCGTGGTCAGGGTCTATTTTATCAACATTGCCAAGACTGTAGGACGATGAGAATGGAAGTCTTCTCTCGATTCATTGACTGGAGCAAATCACTTACTAGGAAGCAATTTCAGCTTCAGGCCTGGCTTGATTCCAAACTATGATGGGTCTTAGTCTATTACTTGCAATAAAATAAACTAGGAGTTGGCCTCTGGCGGGCTTCCTTACACCCTTGCTTGGACACATCGGGCTCTTGTTTGACATCGGGCACAACAGAACAGGGCACACCCATGGTGCATTTCTGCAGACTTGGTTGAATTACTGTGTCCTTGAAGGAGAAAGAAAAGGATCTTCCCTGGCTGAGGCATTAGGTACATCAGCTAGCAGCAGATGTCCCTGACTCTCTTAATCAGCTTTAGTAAAAACAGTCTGAATTTCATACACTCATGAACAGCAAATCACAGCTGAATGACATTCAGGCATGTTTTGCTCTTCAGTGTGAATCACTGCTGTGCCTCATTTCAGATCTTTGACCCTTGCACATTTCAGATGAAGGATTATCAAGAGGAAAAAGTTCTAAATATATTTTTCAAGGTAGGAAAGTTTCTGGTTAGAAAACTGTTAGAAAGTTATGAACAATGGGGAAAAGAGTTGTAGTGGAGATTATTATGAAATATTATTATAATGACCAGTGCCCAGCATTGGCCGTAATTGTGTCTAATCCCCACAGAACTCTTCTTGCTTTCTTGCTTTCTGACTGCATTTCGCACATTAAAATGACATCCTATTCTGGAAAAAGAATGGGGACTGGACCTCCATTCCCAATACCATACCACAGTGTTATCCCATTCATGCCACCTTGTATTTGATCAATATACTTGGGTACAGGCATGTTTTACGTTTGAACTCCTTTCTATTTTTCATGTGATGGTCCATTGAACTTGGGTCTTTTGCTTGGCCTTATGATGAGCTAGAAAAAAAAATTTAGAAGTTTCTTCTGTAGTAGGAACTGCCTCATTATTTCATCGCATCTCGTATGCCCGAGGCCAGTAGAATTAGTGATGGATTACTATGCATGCGTGCATGGCTTATAAAGCTGCTTTGATTACAAAGTCAAAAAAAAAAAAAAGTATATTAAATTTTTATTACAAAAATATTTGTTTTGCTTCATTCCTCTTCAAGCAGAAGACAAAGTTCCAAGCATTCTCGTGCTTTGCAGTCACAGATCAGTTCAAAAGAAGGAAAAGTGAATTTCCATTGCTATTTCTTTTTACTAAGATCACAGCCCGCTGCTTTTGGCTCAGCTTCCCAGTTCTGTGGGCAGTCCCCTGGACAAGCAAAACTTCATCCTGCTGACAAGGAGCTATTCCTGGAAGGAACTGCGGCTCCATTGTCATGATTTATGCCTTCAGGATTTCAGCCAGCCCGACTCATTCCCCGCTTCGCTATCAGCAGTGCTGGGACAGCCTGGCACTTCCTTGCCTCCTATGATTTAACATTTCTCTGTAAAATTTTAATTTTTGCCTACAGCAATTGGGTTTTCTCTGTGAACATGAACAAAGGTCTGAAGCTGGCTGCTGTTGGCACAGGAAGAGCGAACCAGTCTCGGCATCTCCTGCATTTGGATGCTTTCCCGTCTCTAGAATTGGCTTAGAGGCGGCAGTAACTCCTCCAGCTGCTTGCCACAGACATCATTCAGGTGCCTGCCGTGGAGCTCTGGCCTGTTTGCAGCTCGGATGTGAGGTGGTTCGGTTCGGTTCGGCGCGGGGCCGGGAGGGTCCGGCCGCTCGCTGCGGAACATGGTCCGTGGGACCGCGGAGGGCAACGCCACCCGTCCCTATGGCAACGCGACTCTCGCCCGCCTCCACTGAGCTTGGTTTGGAGCCCCCCCCGCTTTCCTCTGCTGTCCAATCGCCGACACGCAGGGGCAGAAGGCTGAGCTCCTATTGGGCAACGCTTACGTTAATCAACGCCTTGGGGCCCAACGGGCTCCTGCGGCCTTCCGAGGCGGGAAGACCGTCCCCGCCTTTGGCGAGTGTTGATTGGCTAGCTGGCGCCTCGGGGAGGGCTCTTTTCTCTCCCGCCTCAGGATTGGACGAGGGCGCCGTCAATATAAGGGGGGGGGGGCGGGTGGCTTGGTTCTTGGAGCTTTGGAGTGTACCCCCTCCCCTCCCCTCCCCTCCCCTCCCCTCCCCTCCCCTCCCCTCCCCTCCCCTCCCCTCCCCTCCCCTCCCCTCCCCTCCCCTCCCCTCCCCTCCCCTCCCCTCCCCAGTCGCGCAGCTCAGGTAAGGGCGGGCCGCTAGCTCCGGCTCCAACCTGCCCTCTCGCGTTCCCCTCCTCAGGGGAGGCAGAGCTCCTTGCTCGAATTCGTGCTGCACGGACGAGCTCTGCCCCACCTTGGCCGGGGCCGGCCGCGCTGTTCCCTCAGGCTTCTCTGTGGCTGTCCTAGGGAAGGTGATGGCGCTGCGCCTACCTCGGCAGGGGAAGGAGCCTCTGCGCTGCCAGGGACCTGGGAAAACATAGCACTTGACAAGCTGTGTGGGAGGTTAATGCTCGGGAGGCTTCCATCTAGGCAGGAAGCTTCCCGACCTCTTCGTAGGCAAGAGTGGTTTTAGCAGCTGGGTGCGAAGCTCTTTGGCCAGGCTGGCTGCGCTGCAGAGATAATGGGAACTACGGTTTGGTCTGTTTCCTCCGGGGAAATAGATGCGGGGGATCAAATGTATCTATGTATTTTCAAAGAAATGTATGCCAGACCTATTATTAAAACCCTTCAGGAATGGAGATTTAAACTGAAACACCAAGGTGCTAAAAGCTGAAGTGGGAAATGAGATGGGTTCCTGTTTATGTTGATCCTATTTGACCTCCTTAATTCAAAACCTTTAGTTTATGTTTACATCACTGAAGAGAGATTAGAGGTAGAGAATTGCTTTTACTGAACCAAGCTCTTGAAAAAAATTACACTTATTACTCAGGAAACTAAATGCACAGTTCCCTAACTCTTAGCCACATTCCTTGTGTCCCTAAAGTGCTCCTAGCCCCACTGGTTTGACAGAACTGAAAGGAGAAGAAAGATGTATATCTTTAGCATTGGGTAGATCAGGATGCTGTGGAACATCAGCTGGTTTTGTTTCTAAATGGAAGCAATGATGCAATTGTGTTTTAGAAATGCCGGTGTTCAAGAACAAAGAATGTGTTCTACCCTGAAACCCTGTGTGCCAGGTCAGACACAGCTCCTGGTCCCGGGCTTGGCGGTCTGGGGACATGAGCAGCTGTGCTGCCACAGTGTTTATTGCACAGGATTTAGTGTGGCTCAACAGATCAGTTGCTATTGTGAAACGTGGGTTGTTTTGGTTTTTTTTAGTTGATATACATCAGGTAACCTGGTAAACTGTTTGTTTAGAAAAACCCAACATGTACTTGAGTATGTATTTACTCTTTTGATTACAACAACCATGAAGGAGCAACTCTGAACTCTCTGATATGTAATAGTGAGAAATCAATCCCTATTAAACTGTGAAATCTGTGTAGCTTGCTTCAGAAAGCATTTATATTCCTGTTATATTGCCTTCACGAAAATATTCTAGTCTTTACTTTTATAAGTTGTGTGGCTTAAAACTAAGTGAGAACTGAAGTGAATGATTAGACAGGCTTGTTAAATACACTGAGGAGCCCAAGCCTGCGCAGTGGGCAGAGGCTCTGTTACCTGTACTCCCATGCTGCTCCCTGTCAACTTCTTACACACCAGTCACTGAATTGCCAGAGCCCCTGTGTCATAGATCTGCAGGCTTCATCCTCAGGTGTTACCTGGGAGCATGCTTCCAGATTGGCTCTTATTTCTCATTTGAAGACAGCACAACTAGGTTCACGATAGGTGTGTGTGGGTCACATCTCATTTTAACTAGATTTTGGTCTGAATTATAGTTTGAACTGTCTATCAAAGTCATGCTCTTTGTGGGTGACCTGGTAATTCTCTGGTGAGACCTCTTTGTAGCTGATTGTATGTTTAATAATGAATGCAGGGCAGATATAAGCACAGTTGGCTTTGTGGTATTCTGTCTGAGACAATGGCATCTTCTGCAGCGTAAATGGTTTTGATTGAGTTGAGTTTATGTATGTTTAAATTGTGTAAAAGAAAAAAAATAATAACTTTGATTTTTAAATCCCAGATGTGACTATGTGGCTGCTGTGACTGAGGAGACGTACAGCATCTATCGCAGAACTGGAAGTCGTAGGGGCAAAGCTGCTTTTGTGTTACAGAACTGAGCAGGTAAAAGACAAGTAGCCCCTTAAACTTTTCTTAATTGTAATTGACTTCATGTTTTGGTTTTAGAGCCTCAGAATTTTTCTGTCTTCTCTTTCTATTCAGTTTTCCTTTCTTTGATTTACAATTTCGCCTTATATTCGAATCAGGAACTGTTTTTTCATTTGCTGATGCTAGTGGCTTACGTATACTTTCAAAAGTAGCTTAGAAGATCTTGACATTATCCATAAGCATTTCAGAGAGTGAAATAAAATTCGTTTGCTGGTGCCACTGCTCAGTTAACATTGATGATTAAATCCCATAAATATTCTCTTACCCTTAATGTGAAAACCCTTGAAGGTGGGTTGACAAAAATCATTCCCTTTCCTGTGGGTATTTGTAACTAAAATAAGGCTATAAAGTGCTGCTGAATGCATCCAGGGAGTCCATACTCACCTTCCATTCAAGCAGAGCAAATGCAATCACCAGTGCCCTCACCCTTTTTGAAGGCTTGGAGCACTTGAAAAGAACTGAATGATTTCTAGACAGATTCTGTCCCAGGCCTCAGAGTGTTAGGAAAGGGCAGGTGTGTTTTTTCATGCTTCTGAAAATCAAAACCATTATGTGCAGTTCAACCAGCTTTGATTCATCAGTCAGTGGTGATCTGGGGGTAAGTATGGCCACTGGTGAGGAAAACGAAGAAGCAGATCTGACCTTGGTGATAGAATCCCACTTTACAAAGCCAGAATATTCATCATGTTTGTAAGAGGCATTTCTTGGGGAAGATATGTGGGTTACAGTGAAAATAACTCTGGTGGAAGCAATGAGAAGTTCGGCTTAATTTTTGGATCACTTCACTCATGGTATTAGGGTGAAGCAGAGCTGGAGAAAATGGAAGAAACTGCCTTATTAGAAGCATAAAAACTAGTGGCTGTATCTTGGCCAGTGTTCCCGATTTTCCAGTAAGCTGTCTGCTGTACGGAGGTGTATAACCCTAATGGCTTGTTGTATGCCATTAAAAGGTATTGTACACTCATAAAAGAATGACATTTTGATCAATGCTGTTAAAAGAATTACTGTCTTGACACAGAAAAGCTTTCCTGCTGCAAGTTTAAAAATATGCCTTTAAAAGCTTTTTATTGAATACCTTTGCATCCCTCAGAAATGTGCTATTTTGGCACAGGGCTGCTCTGAAGTATTCCATGTTGTAACTTAAATGCAAGACCTGTTTACCATCAGAAGGGAGCGAGGCAAGGCAGGTGTATTCACTTAACTACTGTCATGGGGACGAAAGAAAAAGCACCTTGAGCTACTTGTATGCAGCCTAAAAATAAGAGCGCCTCATTTCTAGAGTCCAAAATCATTTGAAAGCTATTTGGTTTTGTTTTGCCATTGATTCCTCTCTGTCCCTCCAGCTTTGTTTCAGTGTCCCTTTGGACTTTGAAGCTGTATATTGATGTTGGAGGGAGGCAGGTGGTGGATAGGAAAAGCACAAATTTCTTCATTATAGTTGGATCCTGGCTCTTGGGCGGGCGGCCTGTGTTGAGCGAAACTTGTTTTGGAGATGTTTAGGTGGGCCTGTTGTGATAATGCTTCTTGTAGCAGAAATTTCCTCTTAGTGTTATTAAAAGATCTTGTATCAGAACTATTGTTTAATCAGAGCTGCTGAAGTGATGTTGTACCTGGCTTCAGTGTTCTAGAATTACAGCTGAACCATTCTACAGTTCTGCTGCAACTGTTGCTGGCAGCTGCTGAGAGGTGGGGACCTGAGGAATCCCATCACTGGGCGCACACTGATGGAGGCCATGTCTCTGTCCCTCGCTCAGAATTTGTAACAGGCTGTGTTAGGTCTGACTGCTTTGAACACAAGCATTACAGCCGTGGCTTGGGAATCGGGAGGCAGGGCTGTCACTCCTCAGCTTTGTCATGCTCCTTACATGTCCTCATGCATTTTATATGTTCCTTGAGCTTTTGTAATCAGGTCTTCAGTGTTTTTAGCTGTGTGTGATGTACTAAATGCAACTTTGTATAAAGATGGAGGGATTAGCAGAAAGAGCATGGTGGGATGGTTTTTGATATAGAGAGATCCTAGGCAAAATTTTGTGAGGTTTTTTTCTTCCTTTCCTGTCTATTATATATTTATGATGAAAACAAATAAGTGGATGTTCATGATGCATTTAATATGCTTCATGTCTTGTCATGGGATTGTCAGCAGCTGGGTGGGTTCCAAGGGTGCTCACTAAGTAGGTTTTGTAACAGGTGAGTAAGATCGTAGCATATAGTGGTATTTCTATATATCAGATGAAAAAACCCTGAAATTTAGTGCTCGAATATTATTGCTGAAGAAAGAAAAATGTTCAGTTGTACCACATATAAGTGGTTCCTCCTATGTACACCTTTCCAAGATACGAAATTTCTGTCAGGAAAAAGAAATACTGATACTCTGCATTATATGCAAAGGCAAGGTACAAAAAGAAGAAACAGGAGAGCCTGAATACGTGTAATTGCCATGTGAAGATGTTACTCAGAGAACTGTGGTTAGAGTTAAGATGCACACCATCGTAACTGCTTCCTAATTGTCTTTCAGATGCTTGAGTTTTGTCCAATTTAACCTTCAAGGAAGACACGAAAAGCCAAAATACTTCCTTACCTCTGTTTCAGTTAAACTTTTGGTAGCTTTCTAGGGGAGGGGGTGGTTTGGTTTTTTAATTATGTGAGTTTATATTGAATTTTAGCTGTAACTTGCTAAAGCTGATGTCAAGCAATTTCAAAGTTCCCAACTCTGAGTTTTGTTATAATGGTGCGGGAATAAGGTTCATACCAGCACAAGCAAAGGCTGACATGTGGCAGAGAATTTGAATGTGGTAGGTGCATGGTAACTTGAGAAACTTACTCTGAGGTGTGAAAAGGAACTTGAAATATATGAAAGGACACAAGGAGAGTTCTTTTTTGTGTATTGTATCCTGCAACATAGCATTTTCCACCAATGATTCCAGCTTATTTTCCCATTTTGAGCCAAGACTGAAGCAATTGGTGCTTTCATAGTCTTCGTGTTTAAAAAGGAGAATATGCTGCATGTGCTACTGGCAGTAGCTTTAGATGATTACATGCTTATTTTCCAAGTCCTGTCTCCTTCAGGAGAAGCTGCACACTCAGGCCTTCAGCTAGGTCATTCCATATTCTGTCTCTTCATGGTTTAGGTCAGTCCCCAACCCCCACAAATAGTATATTCTTTAACTGTGTTTTTCTCGTCGTGTGTTTTGGTTTGGTTTTTCTCCTGAGGTTTCCGTTTGCATCCAGATGCTCTGGGGAAAACTAGAGGAAATTAGAACCTCGCAGAGTCAGCATCACCCATATATTTGCTTGTCCCTTGAAGGGGGACAGTGGGCAGAGCGCCTTTCGGACTCATGTGCTTGATTATTGCCCACGCCAGCCTCCCAGGTCCTCTTGCACCTTCTGTACACCATGTGGCCCTTTCTGCCACCAGCTGTTGTCTGCTGTTTTCTGACTAAGCTTTGCTTGTGTAATTTTAGCTTTGGAGGAAATTTGAAAGCAAAATTATCTCCATAGTCCTGTTTACCCACAGTATCTCACTGAAGCTCCGTTCAAATGTTTTTCTACAATGACCTTTTAGAATACCTGCTTTCAGGACAGGCTTCCAACCAGTAAGTGTGGCTTAGGCATGTTTTCTTATATTTAGCTATATTAAAAACTATGATCTTTGCTTGACTCTTCTTTACCAGGCAAACTAAATGGCTTTCTATCACTGATCCTTGTTTTCTATCACTCTAATCTGTAAATTTGTTCAGTAATCATCTTGTGCCTTTTTTGAGAGCATAGGCAAAACTGCTGAATAACATAGGGTCAAGCTCTCGAAGGTGGGATAAAAGAAACCATTCTTTTCTGTGTTGATATTTAATTGCTATAAGCTGGAAACATTTATTTAGTGTTTGGCCTCATCTGCAATTACATTTTGAGGCCTATCAGTCCCTAGCCCACTTGATGTGTCATGTTGATTTTGAGTTCCTTAATCAAATGTCATTTTGCATCAAGTCAACTGCCTCACAAAAATCTGCTATATCTGTGTTATTAATTAGCAATAAACTTTTAATTACAAGTCAAGCTAGTCCAAGAATGTTTTCTGAAAATTCATGTCATTAATATTATATTACCCTCTCCATTTCTTTCTAGCTGGAGTCTTGTATTGGCCTATTTGAGATCTGTTGCAGCCTGACAATATTATAGTTACTCAAGTCACCAGATTTAGAAAAAAAAAAAAACCCAAACTGTTATTGTTTCTCTCTGCCCTCTCAAATATTCCGTGTTTTCGAAAGGATACTAAAAATGAGCATTAATGATCCAAACAGCTGATCCAAACAGCAATTCAGACAAGCTCTTTTCTTCTAATCACCGTGGAAATTGAAACCTAGATCTTAACTCTTTCCCATTTGACCTAGTTCAAGCTACTCACTTAATTTATAAATGTCCTACCAGAGTCATGTGACTTCCTGTGGGACTTCAGCTCACATTAATCCTTTATCAGTATGATGTTTCCTAGAGGTCTTCTGCTTAATAGGCCACAATGACAGCATTAAATGGTTGATTTTGACCTTGAAGGCCTTGTCACTGTTTTTGGCATCTGTGGCTAGATGAAGGTGGGATAGAGGCTGAAGGTCTAAATCTCTTTGGGTTGTTATTTTAGGTGAACTGCATTGCTTTGGTTTAAAATTGATTAATAATTTGATGTTAATCTTTGCAGCTGTGAAATAGAGAAATTCAACAAACTTTGACAGCTAAAACCAAATCCATAGAAATTGATCATGCAAGTGTAGTAAGTATAGTATTGTAATCAATCCATCTTAGCATCGAGGCTAATTGTTTGATGCCAATATCTACATCATATAGTTCTTAGACTGATTGATATTGCATTAAGAGGACTATTGGGAGAGGTTCATTCGGCAGTAGAGGAAGGTAATCCACTTTTTTTGTCTAATGACTTTAAAAATCAAAGTTCTGTGTTGTCAAATGTATAAAACATGTAATTCTCCTACTTTATATGCATAAGACAAGTGTTAGGAGAATAAAATGAGAAAAATAGCTGAAGGATGTGTATTACAGAAAGAGGAATAAAGGGTGTCATAGAGTAAAATGGTGTCCCTTTGTGGGAATATTTAAGAAGTTTGATAACTTGACTGGGAAATAAGATGGGTGAGTGATACCTGTTGAATATCTCTTGGGAATAAACAGATCAATAAAATTGGAAACATGAGACTAGGACAGTAAGTGTTTTATTACTTGCTGAAGTCAGGAGAAACACCTTTACACATGTGAAAAGGGTATATTCTGAAATCTGGAAAGCTCTTGCAGAGCTTTTCTTACATTGTACAAAAGTTTTTGAAAAGGAGTAAATCAACTAGTAGCTCAAAGTAAGGTTTTCTTTAAAGTCTAGAACTTTGATTGCAGTAAAGGTATATTTTCTTGTTATGGGCCTTGCCTGAGGACTAGTATGCATGGCGATGCTTTAGTGAATCGCCTATCGAAAGAAGCTGTAGTTCGTTATGCTTCCCTTGTAGTTTGAGAAATGCAGTTTGTAGGATGTTTTCTTTGTAGCCTTAGTGTTTGGACTATAGGGATTTCAAATCTATTGGAGGAAGAAAGATAGCTTCAAATTCAGTTCAGAGTCTGATATTTGTTTTATTAGTGGAAATTTTTGTCTCCTGTGTTTTTCTCATTCTAGATAACCTTTTCTTGTCATCTAAGAAATTAATTTCTTTGTTGGAATCATTGCAAGTAAACTTGATAGCAGGAGTGCTGTTATTGAAGCAGCTTACACAGTGATTTGCCAAGTACAGCCTCTTCATATAATGTGAAGCAGAAGTCGATTTATTGACCACTACTGGGATTTCAGGAATCTGTTGAACTATCTAGTTTTTATCCTTCTCTCATAAACTTCACTATTGAATGTCTTTTTTCTGGTACCCTTTTGGAAAGGATTCTCTTTGATATGCAGTCGTACAATAAGAGCATTCTGTTTGCTACCTGTTTCTGTACTGTAGAGTTTGGCTTTTTAATGAAGTGTATATAGGGTCATTTAATGTAGCTTACATGACATCAGACTCTTGAAGGCTTTTTCTGAAATACTTTCCCATGCAGGAGGCCATTGACACTTATCTGGGCTGTGAAGATACTGGCTTTGTGGCTATGCTGCCAATCCCCTCTGTAGAACATGCTTTAGATGGAGCAAAACATTACAGAAAAGCCAACTCTTCCATGAGCACAATATTGCTTATGCTGTAGTACATCACCTCTGTAAAATATAATCTGCCACTTTTCTGGAATACTAAGAAAATATTTAAGTATGGAATTTGATTAGTTTGTGATATTTGCTGTGATATTTGCATGTCATCATGCATGTCATGATGCATGTCATGCATGCATGTCATCATGCTTTTCTACAACTTCCTGCAAACATTCTTCTCTAAAGTAAGGTGTATGTTAGGAATGAAAACTGGTCTCTCCAGTTGGTAATCTGTAAAAACATGGTTTTAAAAATAGAATCCAAGTGAACTGCACAAAGTGAATTATTGATTCTCAGGGATGAAGAGAAAATGCTTTCTCTTAAGTCCTTTTCATTGCTTAGGGTTTTATATTAATATCTGGAGGCTTGGGGGGGGTGGGGGTGTTTGATTAGCAGACACTAATGGAGAAATCACCTGCTGGATTTCTGACAGCTCTTCCCAGTCACTATTGCATACAGGATACCAGAGCTGATGTACTTGGGAATGGCAACTGGAATATTTGTAGGTTGTGGTATATGGCAGTAAAGGCCTCAACACATTTCTCTTCTGTGAAATGGGTAACTGCTCTGTGATGTCTGACCACAGCATGACACTGCCTGGAACTGAGGGGTCTGTTATGAAAATGTACAGAGGGCTAGTAGTAAAGGCATTAAAAGTGAAGAGACAAGTCAGCACAGAAGATAACGTTTACTTTGCAGTGACTACTACTAGAATTACTTCTCAGAATTACTACTGCACAGAAGAGAACCATTACTAGAATGGGTTAGATTATTACAACCAGCTAGAGGGGAAGGCATTGTGTGTGAATTCTGACGCTGTACCCACAACGTAATGTCTGCTGGCCAAATGCTTAGGTGGGCCAAGCCCATCCAGTTATTTGTTATGGTTAAAAACCCTTATTTTTGTTATTATTTATGTAGAAATTTAATTCATGAAAGGAAACAAATTAGTATTTTCTGGACTCCCTCCTTATGTTTGCCTTATGTATTTATTTTGGAGAAGCACCTTAGTATTTCTGATTAACTTGACTGCTGGGTTGTGAGAGCTTCTTAGCTGATTCGGCTGGTCCCAGATTATTTCTTTTGCTGTCAATTGCAGATTAGCAAGACTCAAAGGGATACAGAAAACTTCCTGTTCTGAAATAGGCTTCTACCACAATGTATGGTATGATTATCATCCACATGGCCAGCTTATTTTTATTTCCAAAATATTTTTCCATTTATAATCTAGATGGAAGTTCTCTGAAGGTGAAAAGCCTAGCCATCAATCTACCTTTGCAACTCAGCTCCACGTTAAGTATTGGAACTTCCGTCTGCATGCTTAGCTGTTGCAGTCAGAGCCCAAACTCTGTGTTTCACTAATGCTTTGTCAGAGAGTTATCCTCTTCAGAGAGATTGAAATGAGTAATAGTCTTTCGACACTATTGGCAAGTGGCTTTCACGGTCCATGGCAGATCTAATGAACTACAGCTGCCTGGCTGGAAAATCCTGCTTTTGATTGTCTGAAAGGACTTCTGAAGTCTCTACTTGGATTCACTGACTTTCTTAGGATTTTTTTTCTTCTCTTTGAGAAGCACCATTGGAAATTCCTTTCTAATTTACATTCACAAATACCACATTTAGTGCTTCTGCGCAGGAAAAATTGCAAAGTTTACAGACATTACAGCTATGCTTGAAAATGGAAATACAGTGAAACATGCCCATCCGCTGAGGAAAGCGGATGCATAAACCAACTTCCATGCTCTCAACAAAGATCCCCAATGAACAGATATTTATGCCGTACATGTGGCTGCTCTTTCAAAAGCTTGGAATCTGTAACTGGGCGAGATTTTCAAAGCAGCTTGGAGGTGAACATGCATCCAGTACACTGAGTTAAGTTGAAAATCTCACTATTCTTTATGTGCCTTAATGAGAGGTGGGTCATTGAGTAGTTTGCTCTTGGGTTTTTTGAGAAACTGGTCAAGAGTGTGAATATATTGTCATTGATGTAAATACCTTTTCTATTCTGTGTGAAAGATGGGTCAGGAAATAATTGTACATACCTACCCATAGAAGTTTGAGGTGAATTCCCACCCAACCTCTTCATCCTCATCTATATCGTTGTTTATTCTCCCTTCTAGATGAAAAGCTTTTCTTCCAAATTTTGGAAAATGGATTGTAACTTGCCTGTGACTTGTAGTACAGTTTGAGTGATACACATCACACTCCAGCTTTATTTTGGACTGGACAATCATAGCTTCATTTAACTGGAACTAGACTGGTGTGATGTTTTACAAACACTAGTAGATGCTGATCCTTACAGCAAAGAACAGTGTTACTACACTTTTTCTTCTGCTTTTTATGTATTTTTCAGTTTCACATCCACTTTCCATTTTGTTGCTGTTTACACAATTCTTCTTATTCACTTTGAATTATCTCCTGCCTTAGGAATATCAGCTAACCTATATTCCTGTCCTTTGGCTTTGGAACTGAACCGTTGAGAGAGCAGGATCAAGCACTAGCAATATTCTTTTCCAGCTAGTGAGTGACAAAGTTGTGAACTGGTATGTTTGGCGCCCTTTTTTTTTTTTTTTTCATTTGTTTGGGTTTTGTTTTGTTTTCATTTTAAAAAGACATTTTGCCAGGACTTCTAGGTACTTGGAGAAGAAATTTGGATGTGAAATGGTAACAAAATTAACTCATTAGAAATGATAAATCTCACTTCTAGTACAGAGTACACTTTATCTTACTCCCTTAATATTCCTGTTTGTAATATTTTTTACTTTTGAATTGGGTGGAGAGAAACCTCATGAGGTTCAACAAGGGCAAGTGTAGGGTCCTGTACCTGGGGAGGAAGAACCCCAAGTACCAGCACAGGTTGGGGCTGACCTACTAGAGAGCAGCTGAAAATGACCTGGGAGTGTTGGTAGGCGGTAAGTTGACCATGAGCTGGACCTTGTGGCCAGGAGGGCCAGTGGTATCCTGGGGTGTATCAGGAGTGTGGCAGCAAGCTGGGGGAGGTGGTTCCTCCCCCTCTACTCAACCCTGGTGAGGCCACACCTGGAGTCCTGTGTCTAGTTCTTCAGTACGAGAAAGACAAGGAGCTACTGGAGACGGTCCAGCTGAGGTCCACAAAGATGATGAGGGGTCTGGAGCATCTCTCATGAGGAGAGATTGCAGGAGCTGGGCTTAGAGAAGAGCAGCCTGAGAGGGAGTCTCATCAATGCACATCAGTATCTCAAAGGCAATTGCCAGGAGGGTGGTGTCAGACTCTTTTCAGTGGTGCCCAATGGCAGGTTGAGGAGCAATGGCTGTAAACGAAAACACAAGTTTCACCTCAACATGAGGAAGAACTTTCCATTCAGGGTGGCAGAGCACTGGAACAGGCTGCCCACAAGGGTCCTGGAGTCTCCCTCAGGACACATTCCAAACCCACCACAGACAAATTCCTGTGTAACCTGCTCTAGATAGCCCAGCTGTGGCCAGGGGTTGGACTAGATAGTCTCCAGAGGTCCCTTCTAACCCTAATGATTCTGTGATTTGCCTTCTTAAACAAATAATACAACACAACACCTTTGGGTAACATAATGAAACTGTAGTAAACGGCTCAGTGCCTGTGGCTTTCCTACTGAGCAAGGAAAAACTGCAGGCTGACTGCATTTGCAGTTTGGAAGAAGGAATTCTCATCCAGCTGATGGCTGCTGGGAAGTGCCTGGTGCAGATCAAGTCTGCATTAATTTTTATACTACTTCCAAGACTTGAACATAAAAGTTAGGTTCCTGATTTGGAAATATAAGTGCCCAAGGGCTGCTTAAGGCTGTCATCTGTGAGAAGTTGTTCTCATGCAGAATTCCGATGCTGTTTATTTGGGAACTACTAGCAGTCTAAACACACACGGGTATGTGAGTCTTAAGGGTGTATTTTTCCAGTCTGCAGTGTCTCACATAATTTGTTACTGGAGATTAATTTTTTGTTGTCTACCTGCTCCTATCTTGCATGTAGCAGCAGAGGTGCAAGAAGCAGATCTGTCATATGATCATAGGATGATTTTGGTGGAATGGTCCTTTAAGAAAACACCTGATGCAAACCCTGCGCATCACTGGAACCTGCTGGGGAGGAGAACTTGTCAGTGGAAATGAGTATTAATTTACAGCATTAAAGCGTGGATCAGTGCAAGCCCTAGCACTGAAGTGGCAGGGCTGACATGGATGAGACTGGCTTCTGTTATACCTTTGTGATAGGGTCATTTGTGCTATGCTTTTACTATTTTTGGGTAAAATTTTTAATGTATTTAAGTCTGAGGTACACGGTCTCACCTTTTGCATTTCCTGTCTGAGAAAATGTATGTGTTTCTTGTCCTTCCTCCTCTTTCTTTTCAATCATCTTTTGTCTGCCAAACAGTTACCCAAAGAGGAAACTGAGCCCAAAATGGTGAGCGAGTGAGAGACTATGCCGTGCATCTTTGTGGTTCAGACACCACAATGCAGCTTCTCCACTCTGTCTTTAATTAAACTTGGGTTTTTCTGTTGTTGTAGCTGGAAGCAGTGTGCTGACACAACTCACTCTTGTATAGAACAGATTAAAATGTCAATGTTTTAATGTTCTCATCTGTGGGAAAAAGAAAATAGTTGGCTGTTTTATTTATAACTTTAAAAGAGACCGTACTATGGAAAAGGTTTACTTCTTCAGGATGGAAAGTCACAATTAAAGATACAGAGTCTCATTTAACACTAAGAATCTGCAAAGGACTGAAAAGATTGAAAGGATGAAATCTCTTCAGGAAATGGGCTATACTGGGATATGGCAGCTTAAAACAATTATAAATTTCCTGTATTGTTAATTATTCACTCTGTTCTCTTTGCATTTGTGGCATGGTGTACGTGCACACATCTCTGACGAGTTAATGTATCAAACAGGCAAATGTGTTTAAGCAGGAAAAGAATGAAAGTATCTGGAAAGAATGATTGAAAGTCAGGGTTGTCCTCGATGCTTTGTGTATGACTCCTTTCTGGGGAAGGAAGCTAGCTTTCCTAGAGAAGAAATGTCACATGAGGAAAAAAATTACAATTCTCTTCATGTCTTCTGCAGATTTGCTCCCTTGGCAGTTTGAAGAGCGACAATGGAACTGGTTTGGAGGTGTAACTTACAGCTCTGCTGTGCAGGAGGCAGATAAGCTGGTCCTGGGGTAGCAGTTATACAGTATGATGCTGTGCAGAAGTATGAGCTCAAGCCCTTGGAGCGGTACCACTTGTTAGCTGGGATTTGGATGGGCCTTTGGCCTGTGGATCAGGAGCCTTGACCGCTCATCACCACAGGGAACCAGCTGTGGATAAACAGGCTGGGTTCCCAGGTTTACAAGCCAGGCCCATTCTGATATTTCAAAATACTGTCGATGGTAGAGAGAACAGAAGTCAAATACAGAAGACACGAGAGATTGTTCCCTGAGTGATCTTTTCCTCCTTTTTACCCATGGAAGTGATGAATTTACTGTAGAATAACCAGGTAAATGTAGAAGGTTGTCTGCTGGACTGGGGTTAAGCTGACAGCCTGCTTTGGAAAAAATGCTGTTTTTCTTCAGAAAGTGCCTTCCAGACCTTATTTAGAGATTTGCTTAATTTGGGCTGTCCTCTGGGTTAACATCTGTGGAATCTGTATTTCTCTGGCAGTTGTGTCTCCCTTGCATGTAAGTTACAGATGCTCACCAATGCCCTTTTGGGCTGTTTCTTTCCTAAGGGCGGCGAGGGGGGGAAGAAACAGTGAATTTTTAAGGGAAATGAAAAGAGCTCCCACTGAACACTTGTGCTAAAAGAGGAGTGCCATATGTCTTTTGCCTTTACTTTCTCTCTCATTTATTTAAACCCATCTCCCAAGCCTCCCTGCTGTGGGATCGATTTGTTGGCAAGGGTTATTCAAACATTAGCAGAATGCATGTTCTGACTGTTCTTGTTGGACTTGGGTGCTGAAGCCAACAATAACAGCTCTCGTGTGGGAACTGGTGCTGGGTATTTGAGTCAAACTGTTCTTGGTGGTCTGTACTTTACTGCAGCAAAAAAATGTGAGGGGTTTCTTTTCCCATAGTGTTCATTTGTGTTCCCGTGGTTCGTTGTTTATACAATCACTGTGCCTGTGGACAGCTGAAATAAATACTTTGATTCTGTGGTTTTCCTCACTTTCAGCTCTTGCTTTGTTTGTTCTTTTCATAGGTTTGGGGCTTTTCCCCTCTGGCTTGGTTTCTCCATCCTCCAACTGTCTGTATGGGGTGTTGGGTTTTTTAGTGTTTTGGGTTTTGTTGTGGTGTTCATTTTTTCTTTCCCTGAGGTAAAACCTGACTGTGGCGACATTTTCCAGGACAAATAAGCTCCAAGAGTGCCTTTGGAAGGCCCCAGGAGCTGGGGGTATGTAGCGTTTCAGGCTGAGCTGTGCTGAGGCCGGTAACATCAGGAAGGTGCTGCAATCTCAGCCTGCTGCTCCCCTCTCCAAAATCAGACTGTGCTTTTCCACGAAAATGTTGGCCTATAGAAGCATTTAGTGCTGTGCTTTGTAATACCCACCCAAGCATTCAATAACCACCACAAATTCCTTGCTGGTTGTGCTTTGTTGCTTAAGTGAAAGTCCAGAATGCAGGGATGCTTGTGGGAGCTGAATGGTTTGAAGCTTTCTGTAATTTTTCCTGTTACCCTCAGGGCACTCTGAAAAAATTACCTCTTTGTAGAGTCTTTGGGATATGATGCAGTCCCAGATCAGACATTTCTCTATTAAATAAAAAGTATGATAAGCTAAAAGCATTGAATTTGGTATTTTGAATCTCTAGAGGCCAATCCCACTGTGTATCTATTTGGGCTGATTTACTGAACTATTTAGTTTCTTCTCCTGCATAACAACCATTCCACCCCCAGCATTAATGAAGTTAGTTTTGCCTCTGTGGCTGCCAGGAATAACTTTACTTTGCATGGATAATTAACTGGATTGAGTAACAGAGAAAAAAAGCCCATTTTATTTCCACACAGTGGTAATAATAAATCTGTTACTACTTTTGGCTCTCCATGTTATTACCATAGTTGGGTATGTCTTAATGAGGAAGTGGCTTCCTTTTGCTAAGCTCAAATACCAGCGAGGAGCCTGCCTCTTGAACACAGGTCCGGGTGTGTGAGACAAGAAGGGCAAAGGGTGGCTTTTTTTATACCAGGCAGTTGTTTCTGCACACAAACATTCCTGCACACAAATAACTAAATTTCCAGTCTTTGTGACAAGGTAAAACTTGAGATTTCTGATTATGTCAATATCAAAGCTTTTCTCACATGGAAGTTTTCCAAATAATCAAATTTTGTTGGTGGTTTTTTTTTTTTTTAGCTGAAGTATTGAAAAATAGGCTTTATATTTGGCTGCTCAGGAATTCCGAAAACTACCCTTTCCAGTGGGGATGTTTGAGCACCCAATTCTGTTTTATTTCTCAAAATGCATAAAATAACAGTATGGAGATGGGACCTGTTGAGCTTAGCACAGAAATTGTCTCTTGAGGGAAGGAGAAACCTGAGGCTTACATAGGAAGTTACAAGTAGCTCACCAGTACAATAATTTCCTTCTCATGACAGCTTATCTGTTACTCTCTTGACCTTTTTCAGAATCATCCTCCTTTTCCCCTTTATTTTCAGCATCTACATTTTGTTTTGTGTTCTGGAGCCCTGTTTTCCATTAGCCCAAGCAGAGATAAACTTGCTTTCTTTTTAGACTGTTCACACTGCAAACATCTGGTGAGAGCATTTTTGTTTGATTTTGGTTGGGAGGTAGGGAAGGTTGTTGAACCTTTATCAAAAACCAGAGGAAGGCAATTTGTCTTCCTCCTTCTTCTCCTGGTGGCTTGAAGCCAAATGTCTGGACTATGTGCAGCTTTATGGAAAGGTTGGTCCAGCTTACCAGCTTGTACCTGATACGGGATACCAGGAGGTGATGGCTTGGTCAGAGCATGGCTCAGCAGACTGTAAGGCTGGATCTTCTGTGTGATCTTGGTGGCTTGCAGTCCCGGTGCCTTTTCTGTAAACTAAGGCTAAGCGTTTTGCCAAATATCTGACATCTTGAATTAGAGTATTTGCTAACTTCTGTGTATGTTGCTGTTGTTACTCAGTGCAAATGTACCAAACAGCAATTTTCCCCAGTTGCCCTTCAGCTTATTCCTGTCATCATCATTGTAGCAGGGAGCCTTGAAGATCCTTGAAAAGGGAAAGTGACATACTCAAAAGATCAGTTTGAGGGAGCTTTGGCATAACGGGTAGCACAATGGAAAGCTAAAGCATCTGGGAAAGAAATGGGCAAGCTTCTCTGGCAGCAGTAAAAACATGGGGGGGTGTTTCTCTTTGCTTATGCCTGTTAACATCTCCTTCTGCCTGTCTTCTACAGCTTCACTGCCTCTGTGCCTCAGTATCTCAGCTGTTTGCTTTCCATCACCCTTTCAGTGTGTAAACCTCCTTACTCCAACCACTGACTGTCCCTGCAAAAAATAAAATGCAAAAATTGTCAGCTGTGTTTAGCACTGTCAAATGCGAGGAGTTTAATGGAGAGGAGGAACATGTAACCATAGAATTAGAGTTGCAAAATTCTGAAGGTTGTAAAACCAATTGCTGAATGTAGAAAACACAAAAGAAAACTGTTCAAGAAAAGCTTTTAATTGATTCTTGGTGAAAAGTGCTCTTTGCCAAAAATAATTTAATTTTCTTATAGAATCATAGAATCATAGAATCGTAAGGGTTGGAAAGGACCTTAAGATCATCTAGTTCCAACCCCCCTGCCATGGGCAGGGACACCTTGCCCTAAACCATGTGGCTCAAGGCTCTGTCCAACCTGGCCTTGAACACCGCCAGGGATGGAGCATCCACAACCTCCCTGGGCAACCCATTCCAGTGCTTCACCACCCTCACTGTAAAGAACTTTTTCCTTATATCTAATCTAAACTTCCTCTGTTTAAGTTTGAACCCATTACCCCTTGTCCTACCACTACAGTCCCTAAGGAAGAGTCCCTCCCCAGCATCCTTGTAGACCCCCTTCAGACACTGGAAGGCTGCTATGAGGTCACCACGCAGCCTTCTCTTCTCCAGGCTGAACAGCCCCAACTTTCTCAGCCTGTCTTCATATGGGAGGTGCTCCAGCCCTCTTATCATCCTCGTGGCCCTCCTCTGGACTCGCTCCAACAGCTCCATGTCCTTTTTATGTTGAGGACACCAGAACTGTACGCAGTACTCCAAGTGAGGTCTCACAAGAGCAGAGTAGAGGGGCAGGATCACCTCCTTCGACCTGCTGGCCACGCTTCTTTTGATGCAGCCCAGGATACGGTTGGCTTTCTGGGCTGCAAGCGCACACTGCCGGCTCATGTTAAGCTTCTCGTCAACCAACACCCCCAAGTCCTTTTCTGCAGGGCTGCTCTGAATCTCTTCTCTGCCCAGCCTGTAGCAGTGCCTGGGGTTGCCCCGACCCAGATGTAGGACCTTGCACTTGCCTTGGTTAAACTTCATAAGGTTGGCATCGGCCCACCTCACAAGCGTGTCAAGGTCCCTCTGGATGGCATCCCTTCCCTCCAGCGTATCAACCGAACCACACAGCTTGGTGTCATCGGCAAACTTGCTGAGGGCGCACTCAATCCCACTGTCCATGTCACCGACAAAGATGTTGAACAGGACCGGTCCCAACACCGATCCCTGAGGGACACCACTCGTTACAGGTTTCCAACTGGACATCGAGCCATTTACCACAACTCTTTGCGTGCGGCCATCGAGCCAGTTTTTTATCCACCGAGTGGTCCATCCATCAAATTGATGTCTCTCCAATGCAGAGACAAGGATGTCATGTGGGACAGTGTCGAATGCTTTGCACAAGTCCAGGTAGATGACATCAACTGCTCTGCCGCTGTCCATCAGTTCCGTGGCTCCATCATAGAAGGCCACCAAATTGGTCAGGCAGGATTTCCCCTTAGTGAAGCCATGTTGGCTGTCACCAACCACCTCGTTGTTTTTCATGTGCCTTAGCATGTTTTCCAGGAGAAACTGTTCCAAGATTTTGCCAGGCACAGAGGTGAGACTGACTGGTCTGTAGTTCCCCGGGTCTTCCACCTTCCCCTTCTTGAAAATGGGGGTTATATTACCCTTCTTCCAGTCATCGGGAACTTCACCTGACTGCCAGGATTTTTCGAATGTGATGGACAGTGGCTTAGCAACTTCATTCACCAGCTCCTTCAGGACCCGTGGATGGATTTCATCAGGTCCCATGGACTTGTGCACGTTCAGGTTCTTAAGATGGTCTCGAACCTGATCCTCTCCTACAGTGGGCCTAAGGTCTTCGTTCTCACAGTCCCTGCATTTGCTTTCCAAGACTTGGGTTGTGTGGTCAGAGCATTTGCTGGTGAAGACTGAGGCAAAGAAGTCATTAAGAACCTCAGCCTTCTCCAAATCCATGGTAGCCAGTTCTCCTGATAGCTTCTGGAGAGGGCCTACATTGTCCCTAGCCTGTCTTTTATTTGCTACGTATCTATAGAATCCTTTCCTGTTATCTTTTACATCCCTTGCCAAACTTAATTCTAGCTGGGCCTTAGCTTTCCTAACCTGGTCCCTAGCTTCTCGGGCAATGTTCCTGTATTCTTCCCAGGCCGCCTGTCCTTGCTTCCACCTTCTATAAGCTTCTTTTTTCCCTCTAAGTTTCCTCAGCAGCTCCTTGTCCATCCATGGAGGTCTCCTGGCCCTCCTGCTGCACTTTCTTCTAGTCGGGATGCAACACTCTTGAGCACGTAGCAGGTGATCCTTGAATACCGACCAGCAGTCTTGGGCCCCCCTGCCCTCTAGGACTGTATCCCATGAAACCTTACTAAGGAGGCTCCTGAAGAGGCCAAAGTCTGCTTTCTTGAAGTCCAGGGCAGTGAGCTTGCTGCACGCTCTTCTCACCGTCCTGAGGATCTCAAACTCAACCATCTCGTGATCACTAGAGCCAAGGCTGCCCTGGAGCGTTACATTTCCAACCAGTCCCTCCCTGTTGGTGAGCACAAGGTCCAGCATGGCACCTCTCCTCGTCGGCTCCTCTACTGCTTGAAAGAGGAAGTTGTCTTCCACACAATCGAGGAACCTCCTGGATTGCTTGTGCCGGGCCGTACCGTCCCTCCAACAGGTGTCAGGATGGTTGAAGTCCCCCATGAGGACCAGGGCCTGCGAGCGTGAGGCTGCTCCTATCTGTCTGTAGAGCGCTTCATCCACAGAGTCCTCTTGATCAGGCGGCCTGTAACAGATCCCCACCGTAATGTCCCCTGTTGCTGTTTTCCCTTTGATCCTGACCCACAAACACTCTGTTACCTCATCACCCGTCCCCAGACAGAGTTCCATACTCTCTAGCCTATCACTGACATAGATAGCAACACCCCCTCCCCGTCTGCCTGGCCTGTCTTTTCTAAACAGCCTGTAACCTTCCATTCCAACATTCCAGTCATAGGAGCCATCCCACCATGTTTCTGTGATACCAATGACATCATATTCCCGTAGCCTTGCACACATCTCTAATTCCTCTTGCTTGTTCCCCATACTACGGGTGTTTGTATAGAGGCACCTTAGCCGAGCTCCAAATGAAGCCGACTCAATGGCTGGGGCAGCTGGAACATCTCTACATCGCTCCAAGCACTTATTACAGGTGCTGGCAACTGACCAGGAGTGTTGGGATGGATCAATGCTCCCCTCCCCCAACACATCTAGTTTAAAGCTTTCCTGACCAGCCTGGCAAGCCTCCTACCAAAACAGCTCTTCCCCTTCTTTGTCAGACCAGCTCCACCAGCCTCCAGTAGATCTGGCCTCCCAAATGGAGCCCCATGTTCTAAATAGCCAAACCCCTGACTATGGCACCAGCTTTCTAACCATTTATTAACCTGCCAGACACGCCTAGCTTTTTTAAGGTCCTCCCCTTTGCCCTGGAGAATCGATGAAAAAACTATCTGAGCTCCAGAGCCCCTAACCACCTCTCCCAGGGCTCTGTAGTCCTTCTTAATGTCCTCCAGGCAACTGCTGTCTATATCTCTAGCACCCACATGGACCACTAGAAGGGGGTAATAGTCAGCAGGACTTACTAGAGCAGGCAGCCTCTCAGCAACATCCCTGATCCGAGCCCCCGGCAGGCAACACACCTCCCTCGAGACTGGATCAGGCCGGCAGATGAGTGCCTCTGTGCCTTTCAAAGTAGAGTCCCCTACTACTATGACCCTCCGCTTCTTCCTGGAGGCACCAGTAGCGATCCTCTTTACTGGTGCATCAGCAGGGTGCTCATTAGGTGTGGTGGATGCTTTCTCATTAGCCTCCTGCAGAACCGCGAAGCGGTTCTGGGTGGGGACATCAGATTTAGGAGGAAGCCCCTTGTCGTTAATTGTCCTCTTCCTCCTTTTTTTGTTCGTTTTTCTCGTGACTAATTCCCAGCTTCTTGAATCATTTAAGTGTTGGGAGAGGAAAAAAAGCCAGAAAAATAAGAACTTATGGAAATCGATGCCCATGCTCTGTCTTTGGACATAAGAATTTGACTTTGTTTTGAAGCATTTCTGTTTAAACATTGTTTAACAACCAAGCTTATTTCAGTTGTCAAAAAGGAGCTGGTTTAGGTTTGGTTTTTTTCAGTTTTCATTTTTTGGTGTCCTGAGTTGAAACTGAAAACTCATTTGCAGTTTTACTCAAGCAGTGGGTAATTTCTTAGCACAAAATTGAGTTGATTGGTAAAGTCTTAATTCATTCCTCTGTACACATTATGGTACAGCATCAGGCAGGGTTTTTTGCAAGGGGTTTGTGACAGAGTGGAGATGAAATGTGGTTTTTGAGGTTTCTAGCCCACTGCTTCATGTCGTAGTGCTGTAAGCTGAATTAAAGTCTTGCACAATGGTGCCATGTATATGACCAAAGAAAAGGAGTTGAAGTAGGACAGGCAACCTTGAAGTGTTCCTGAACTTTTAATATTTCATTTTGCAGCCTTATTGAGTTCTTAATGTGGGCTGCTGCTCATTTTTTCAGGCAAAAATCAGAAATTTAAGGTATGGCAATTCTCCCCCCATTCCAGCTGTGTTTAGCCCATTTTAAGGGTCATGAATAGAATTTTAACCTAGGCCTCTTCTGATTGAGCTTGTGGGTATGACCAAGTGTAAAAATGCACACTTCATCTTCTCTGCAGAGCTGCCACAGTGAGATAAAATGAAGGGAATGTAAAAGACTCTTCTGTTTTAAATGGCTATTGTTATAAAACTGAAGAATGTCTGGAATTGAGACTCACTTGTTTTCTCTGTGGTGAACAAAGCAGTGTGATCTAGCAACTGCAAGAAAGGATGGTGACGTGCATGGTTATGGCCTAAGAGTCTACAGATGCGGGTAGTTAAGCAAGTCTTTTGCTTGCTGCATTTTTATCTGGCTTCTGATACAGGCTGAGGCTAATTTTGCCAAAATAGCACTTGCTGAAGTGCTTGTGAAAGATGTGAATGATATTTGAGGTGTGCCAGTGTAGGACACAAAGGCTATTTGAGATGCACCAAACAGTGAGTATCCGCTGTGGGAAGTCCACAGTTTTCTACCCCAGCTGGAATGTGATGTTTTGATGCCAGAAGCACCTGAAATGGACAAAGGTGGTGGTGATAATGCAAAAATTATAAGCATTAATTTTTTGGTACAAACTCTGTTACCTACACTTTTGGTATATCTAAAACCTAAGAGATGAGAATTAGAAAAATATTACATAGTTGTGAAATATTGCAAGTCTAAGAAGTATTTTTGAACAATGTCCTGGGCATCTATGGAAGGAAAAGATGATTAAAGCTGCAATACAACAACAGACTTAAAGTGAGCTGGGAGGATAAAGTCAATACCAAGGACGTTCTAAATACTGAAGGCAAGTCATTGCACCCATGTCTTCAATATAACACGTTTACTATTCATATTAGATGAAAATAAAAAAGAATTAAAAAAAAAAGATAGGTAAATCACAGAAGTTCCTTTCTTACCTGATTAAGAAAACAAATGGAGAAAGTGAAGTGGGGGAGTGCATGAGAAAATGGGGTTTTCTGAAGGAAGCTGAGACGTGTGGAGCAGCCTGAGGTGGCCAGGGCAGGGTTTGTCACTCCTCCCAGCCAGCTCCAACAACTCGTGGTCTGAAAAGGTCCCAGGAAAAACCTGTGGACTTGGTTCACGGCTGTTGTGGCTGCAAAACACGTTCTAGGTGAGGTATACTGGAGAGAAAATCTTTTTGGTTTAAACATAATATATGTAGTTCTTAATTACTTTTAATCTTGTTTCTATTTCTGTAATTGGAAATCTGACCTTCCTGACTCTGTAAAAATCTGTATTTTATTTTTAACCATTCGGCTCTCTTGTGACAGAGATGAGTACAAATAGCAGTGGCAAACTTGGAACACTTGTATCTTTTTGGAGATAATAAATACAAATAAATTTGTAGACACCCCAAGGAGAAACTTGCATTCTGAGATAAAAGGAACTTATGGCTTGCTGTATGTCTCATGTCAAGCTGTAGAAATCAGTCCCAAATCTAATACTACTACATGCAAGACTGAAGAACGCAAATTGGCGTTCTTCTGCACGGGGTAGGCATCACAGGAACGCCTTCCAGGTCTGGTCACTCCCTTGAAGTGTCACAACATTTGAATTTGTTGATGTCTTGCAGAAACTGGAAGATTCTAATTTTATCTTCTCTAGTCAATGGGGATGAACTGTGTGTGTCTTCACAGGCAGAATCTGTCAGTCTCAGCCCATAGACTGGATGCGCTGTTAGCTCCAGCTGATCACCTCCACGTGATGGGGGAGGGAAAGTCAAAGACAGTTTTGTTGCATCCCCAGTACTTGCAGTAGATGGAATAAGTCATGGAGGGACAGCCAGTGAGTTGGGTCGAACCAAACTGGGTAGTTTGGAGCATTTAGTCATGTGCTCTGAGTCCCCTTTCTTGCAGTATCTCCTTTTCATGACTGCATCTCTCAGTGTGTTTTATATGTTAATAGTATTCAGCTTCGTCTTACTGCTGTTGTGAGCTGGCTGTTGAAATGGAAGTGTTGGTGACAGTGTGAGGCTGTATGAGAACTGGGCAAACCTGGACTAATGCTGGTAGACTGGAAGAAGCTTATACCAAGATCTCAAAGGCAGTAGGAAAAACTGCTTGTGACATAAGTTCTTAATTTATTTTTTTGTTAGCATTTATTCTGCTTCTGGGTACTTAACAGCTATGGCATGTGTGTTGGTTTCCCATCTGCTCAAAATGAGACAAGTGGAATTGTATAGTTGCTTTCATATGCAGACCCCAGTTCAGTTGTTCATTCAGGACTAGGCAATTGGAATGATCTGTAGATTGCCCAACATCTTGAGGCCATCTGAAGAACATCTGGAAACTGAGGCAATTTCAGAACATGACAGCCCAATTATTTAAGAGTTGAATTTGACACACCCTGGTTTCTTCATGCAGGACTCCAGGGAATACTCCATACATTATTTTTGTGTTCGTGGGAGCATTTGTACACACCTTTGTCTTCAGCAATCTTGTCTAGGTTTATTCAGGGAAAGGGTTGATTTTTTTAATTAACAAAAATAAAAGTCTGGCTCACTTGTCCATGCTTTTCTTTCTATTTTCAGCATTGATCTGGCTGTATGGTTGCAAAACCTAGAAAACTGTTAGAAGTGCTGAACCTAAATATAATCCAGTGGTACAGAGTCTTCTTCCTTTCTGAGTCTATTTGTTCAGGTACTGGTACAAGAGTTAAGGCAGGAGTATTGGAAAACATACCTGTTTGCTGCCTTTGTTAGGAAGCTAACTCTGTTATTACACTTCCTACCAAAGGAAACAAACTTTGTGTTAGGAATGTAATCAAAAACACAAGCAACACAAGCCCCAACAAAAAGACAAATACTCTCCCTGAATTACTCTCCAAGATAATAAAAATAAAAGCACTTCGCTGATAGTACAGGATCTTCCAGCTAACTAAACTACTAGTTGGAAAACTGTCCATCACTGAGATTTGGTCTTTGACAATGAAAAGCAGCTTGTCATTCTCTGCACTTTTCTTGCATAAACCTTCTCTGAAGAAAGGAGCTACTTGCCATCGTATATTTTTCCAAAGTGCCTGTTACAGGTGTACTATGTTCTCCCATCTTTGTTACTGCTAATCTTTAAGAATACAGTTTAAAATGTTCTTAATATATTGACAAAGAATAGGGAAAGGATGTGTTTTGTTTAAAATCAAAATCAGAACTAATTTCATTTAGGAAAATAAAGACTAGCACTGAGCAGGACTGTTGCTCCCAGTGTATCTCCACACAGGTGAGGATTAGAGGTGTCATTAGCACTAGCAAATCTGCAGTGTAGATGGGTTTAGCATGTACATAGGATGTATTACCCAGTTTCAGGCTAGGTCTGGGAATGTTGGATCAGAAGGTCCATCTAGGCTACAGCCTGTCAAGAGGCATACATGGAGAACAGTGGCACCAGTCAGAAATGAATTAAAGGTCTCTGAATAATTCTGGGCTGCAGATGTAGCATGTATTGTACATTTATGTATTAAACTTTCTTGTAAGTGGGGGTGAAAAGCAAATACAAACTGATAAACTAAACAAATTCCTAAACACTTCTACTGTGAAGATTTCCAGGGTTTTTTGAATAGCATAAGAACTATGAGTTCTGGTTTTCTTACAGTCCGCTTAAGCTTATAACGCAGTGACCAAATGGTTTGTTTTAGGATGAGTGGAGTAACAATATAATGGTGCTGGGTGAGCAGTGCAGTGTGTCCCTTCAAAAAATTGCATTTCCTCAGTAGAAATCCTCTGCTTAGAGGAATTAGGAGAAATTTATACGCAGTGCCTGTTGGGTCCCACCTGAAGTACTGTGTCCAGCTCTGGACCCCACAGTTCAAGATGCAGTCAGACCGGAGAGGCCACAAAGATGTTCAAAGGGCTGAAGAGCCTATGACGTTCCTCTGAGGAAGGAGTTAATTCTTTTCTCCCTGGCAAAGAGAATGTTCAGGGGAGACCTCATCATAGTTTTCCAGTACTTAAAGGGCGGCAACAAAGAGGACAGAGGCGCTCTCTTCACAGCGAGAGCACAAGGAGCAGCAGGTGCAAGTTGCACTGGGAGAGGTTTTATCGTGGTATAAGAAATACATTTTCTACTGTGAGAGCACTCCATCACTGCAACAACCTCCCCAGGGACATGCTGCAGTCCCCATCACTGGAGGTTTCAAGATGCGGCTGCACAGGGTGCCAGGTAATCTCTACCTGTTCCCATGACAGGTTGGAGCAAACGATCTCCTGAGGTCCCTTCCAAACCTGGGCTGTTCTGTGATTCTGTGTAGCCAAAGGAATAACCAGACAGTTTAGGGGCTGGTGGAAGATGTCTGATAGCATGTTTGTAGGAAGCGGGGGAGGTAAAGAACAGATCTTCTCGTAATTGGAATCTGTTTGCGCTCTCTTTTTCATGGCAGAGCAAGTCAGGCCTCTGTGGACTTTCTAAACCAAATGAATTATGGTCTTGAATAGTAATGTGGTATTGCTAATGATTTCATTGCTGACCACAGCTATTGGCAGTAAGGCTAGCGTTGTCATTTCATTTCTGATACAGTTTTGAGGCATTTTGCTTATTAAATTAGTGGGCTCATTTTACGTACTGTTCAAGCTATAATCTTGAATTAATGAATTTGCATAGTGCAGGTTAAGACCTATAAGCTTAAGTTCCTTCTTGCTTCGTACAGGCGATGACACACCACAGGTTGTTAAAAATAATTGTTTAGATTACTTTTCTGTATGAATTTAGAGGCCTGAAACTAGAAAGAGTGTAAGTGCAAGAAGCCATGGGGGGCTTCTTGATACTGTCTGCTTTGCCAAAATACACTCTGCATGAAACACCAATCTATTCTTTGGTACCACTCTTTCCAGGTTTTTGGCCCTAATCTGAATCTTAACAGGGTAAGTACCGGAGTTAAGGAATGAGGGTTGGAAAGTTTTGAGCCATTTGAAGTTTTTTGAGATCTTGATTTCCACCCCCACCTTCCCCAGCAGCTTTTTGTGCTTTGCAGTGCTTAAGAATCAATGTGGTTCAGACTAGGAGTGAAATGTGGTCCATCATCTACTAATGCACTGGCAAATTCAGGGTGAAGTTAAACTGTGGAAGATGGATCATCTCGAGTTATAACAAGGTTGCCCTGACTTAAGCCCTAACTCCACAACAATGTTTAATTAGAACGCCATATGGCTGAGAGTGCTGGCCCCAGAGCTGCCTTGAGCAGCAGTGGGGCAGCTGCTTGCGCTGCTGGTCTGTAGGCTGGGCTCCAGCTACATTCAGTGCTGATGTTAGTCCTCTAAATCTTTCTCTTAATTGCTTCTCTCTGCAGAGGAATTCCAGCTGAGCACATGCTCTCACGTCACTGGCAAAGAATTTAGTGTGGGCCTGACTTTCTGCCCTACAAATAAACATGAGATAGATCTGCTCAAGCCTAGCAGTGAAATGCCTGCTTGAGACACCAATGTGGTTGGCCATTAGTGTGGTATTCTCCAGAGTGCTGCTTTCCAAAAATAAGCCAACTCAAAAGAAATAACTTGATTGATCTGTATAGTCTAGGCACTTTTGAAACAAAAAACAGCTTTGTGGAGGAATGGTTGGTTAGACTATTTGGACAAAACACTGTCTTCAATATTCCTGGAATTTAGTTTACCTTATTCTCAGAGAGGAGAGCCACAAAGTAAAGTTATCTGTTTGCAGAAACACTGATTTCCTTTGACTCTTTCCTGTGCCTGAAAACACCTTCGTTAGGTCTGTTTCAGAGAGAATATAGTAACTACCTTCTAGACAAATGGACATGAGTTGAAAGCAGACTGTTCCTTAGCTGTGCTGTTCATGTGTTGAAGACCTCTTTTCCTTATTTTACATTCCCTCCACTGTTTAAAGACCAAACTGGAAATTCCCGCCCTGTTTTTAAGGAGGTGCTGCTCACACAAATGGCAATGAACTACCAAACCAGAAAATCAAAACCAAGCCAGCATCTTTTCATTGTATTTGAGTTCTGAGTTCCATGGAATCATGGAGGAGTTAATTCCTATAAGGACTGGAAGGGAGCCTGATCAGAGGCAGATGTGCTGGATCGGAGGGCAGCTGTGGAGCAGTTATGGACTGTGGGCTTTGGCTCCACTGGAGTGCTGGTGCTACAGAACCCCGTGTTCAGGAAACAAGAACAGCAGGTCAGCTCTCTGGGGTGACTTGCACTGACTTCAGAGACATCTGATGTACCTTGTGATGCCTTCTGTGTAGTAGCTGCATTAAAATCTTGCCACTTTCCAAGTGGTGTTTACAATGCTTAGAAGAGAAGAAGGGAGGGTACTTCCCTTGAATATTGAATTACTGGCAATAATAAAGGCCAACTCTGTTATATTAATGAAGTCCAGCCTGTGGACCCAAGCAATTCTGGTTGCTTTTCCTGTAAGTGCTCAGATAGAATCGCTGGTCTCTGTCCTGAGGCTGCATGCTTTCTTTGGTTCATGCGCAGCACATGCAGTCATGCAAAAGCTCAGAGTTTGGTGTGGTGTAGCTGTGAGACTGGAGGTTTTGCTGCTCCCAGAACTTATGTACCTGCTATTGGTGCTGGCCATGATGCACGAGCCCATCACCTCGTCAGCTCAGCAACCAGTCTGCTCTGGGGTTCTGTGGTTCTTTTCTTCTGCATGTGTAGTGCAAAATCGTTTGTGTAGATTTTTGGGTTCCTCTCCCTGACTGTAACTGATCTTAGAAAAAGAAACGTTGAGCAAAATTATGTCCTTGGTTACATCCATGCATCTTTACTTATTCTAATTATATAGTTTGAATGAAAATAGAACAGGACAATTTGCCATGGGCCTGTACGTACATGTAGTGTGCTTAGTCACATGCTGGAAAATATTCTTTAACCTGGGCACTAGTTTATATCTTCCCGGTTTGGCTTTTTCAACACACAGCACAAAAGCCAGGGAATCCTGGCTTTTTTGAGGGGAGGAGTGTGACCCACAAATATTTGATTGGTACTGTTCCTGTCTAACCATTCTGTGTAAAACTCATTTACTGTTTTTCCTTTTAAACTGTTAGCTGACCTTACATACAAATCCCAGCTGTGCATTAGCATTGCTTGGGGATGTGTTTGTATCTTTTGTCTAAAAATACCCAGCCGGTAGGATTCATGATCCATGAAAGCTAATTGAAACAATTTCTCTTCAAGTTTTGGCAAGCGAAGCATGCATTATAAGCATTAATATCTATAAATTGAATTGTTAATGAATCTAGACACTAATAATGAATGCAATTTTGCAGGCTTAACTAGAACCACTAAAATTATCAGGATCTGGAACAGAATTTTCAATCATTTTTGCTTATTAAATAGCAAAGCTATGCTTTTAATAAGCTAATCATTTTTATTTGACCCCATAGGAGTAGCTCAGCTGATTAGAAACAGGTTTCTAAGTGCAAAACAATGTTGTTTTTCTCTCACTGTTTTAACCACCACAGTGCTGAAATTCCAGATCAGATACTTATCTCCCATTGTGAGTATGGCATGAATGCTTATTCTGCAATTCCTCTACAGGAATTTACAGTAGAACATATATATATCCTATTTAATGGGAGAATACATAGATAAACAGTGTGTGTAATTGCCAAAACAATTGGAGCTTTCTTGAAAGATTGTTCAGGCACAAAAATGGAATATATGAGAGTCCCATTCAGTCTTTATGTCCAAAAGAAGAATACTTGATAAAATTCAACGCTCAAGTTAAAACTAACAAAATGAAATATTTTTCCAACCTAATTTAAAATTAGCCATTAGAATTAATGTGTGCAGATGAAGAATATGGCAAGATTCAGAACTACAGCAAGAAAACTCTCAGTTCTGATTTACTTTTAAAACAGTTTTGTGAAGTACATGGTTTCTACTGAATAGTGGCTGGAGACCAGGAGGACATATGGAGACAGATTATTCTTCAGGTCCCTTAGGTAAAGTTTCTTCTCACCAAACTGATGCTGGCAGATCTTGCAGACAGGCTGTCAGACTTTATGGATCACTGGTGCCTTTTAGACAAGCAATTTCTTATACCAAAAGATTTAGTAACCCTACACCATTTGTTAAATGAAAAAATCAAACTTTGTTATCTTGTGAGATAATGGTGAAGAACTGACTGAAATTGTGTGAGGAGATAAAAGGCTGAAAGGGATGTCAAGGATTTGTTGCTGGATATAGGGCTGGAAAAGACAGGAGGGTTCCTACATCTATGGAGACAACTGATACCCTGATGGGAAAGGTATTCCAGTGCTTAATTATGTTTATTGTTTGAGAGATTTTTTTTTTTCCTTTATTTAATCTAAGTCTCCCTTACTACAGTTCATATCTACTTCTTTTTGTGTTCTGTGAACATGGAGATGAGTTTTCACTCTTTGTCAAAATCTTCTAAATATTTAAAAGCTCTTTCCATGTCTCTGCTGCCTCGATAAACAACACCCGATTTCTTCACTTCTTCAGCGTGGACAGACGTGGGGTGGCAATGAGGTTTACTGACTGACTTAATGTGTGCTGGCAAGGGGGAAGTACTAGCGAGCTTGATCAGATTGAGTGGCAAGGAAGGAAACTTCAACAGATGGAACTAAATAGCACAGTTGGGTGTTCCAAAATTCTTCACCAAAATACTAATGGGAAAGGAGTGGAGTTTCATAATTTGATTTAAAACTCAATGGAAAATTAATATTATTTTACGTGACTGTGAAATACATATTAAACTGCAGAGTACTGCATACTTTGACTTCATATAGCATTTTGAATGGTACACTTGGTCGCAAATATTTAGCCCAAGTAGTTTAGCATGTTTTTACTCCTTGGACTTTCATGTTTGTAATTATTTTGTCCATGTGCACTGGAATGCTGCTCCTTCCTCTTATGGTTGTCAGTGCAACTCAGAACGCTTTCCCTTAGGCCCCTCATTTGACAAGTATTTTTCATGTACTTACAGCTATTACAGGTAGCATACTGCAAATATCAGACTTGATGACCATAATCACATTAATGTTGCTGTAACTCGGAGCCTAATCTGGAGGCTAAACACTCTCAGCATTGCTGTGTATGCAAAATTAAATTCCTGAGATGATTTGAGGGGAAAAAGGCCTGTGCCCACTCCCCTCCATAACATCCCCTATTTCTGTGCTAGAATTATCTTTAATAATTGAAATTGAGATTCATCCATTCATGACCAGGGTGCTTGGTTTTATTCTTTGCTGTCTTCTGCGTCCAAAGATCCCTTTTCACAAACCACCAGCATATAAAAAATAAGGTCTCCTCAGTGCTACTGTCTATTGATGTTCAGACAACTGCCCTGAAGTTAATTCCTCCTGTTTAAGTAAGCTGCTTCAGCAGGGGCTGTTAGCACTGAAGGTTCTGGCATTCCTGTTTACTAAGCAGTAGTCTTCTATGATGATTTTTTTAAAAATGAATTTAGCAGGTGTACTTTTCAATAAATGTAATAAATAATCCAGATAAATCCAGGAGACTGAAAGTGAGTTACATACAGACTAAACCAAAAGTACTTTAATCCTGGAGTAAACACTTATGAAGTGTCTGTGCCACCCTTTGCAAAGTGATCAAGTTCCCCAAATCAGTGAGGAATTAAATTAACCTAAATTAAATTTTAGCATAAGTAATCGTGACATGTACTGAGCTACACAACTCTTTCAGTAGCAGAATGTTTTGCGATACGGTACCCCATCTCACAGTAACTCTTGGCAAATGGTGGTGAGTTTTTTTCCACAGGAATATAGGATGCTTCATGTGGTCATGGAAGACCTGCTGTTGTCCACTGCCAGGGATCAATCCTACAGTCTCTAATGTTCTAATATCACAAGAATTTTTGACAATCTTTTAACAGTGAGTGTGCTGCTAAAAGGAGAGTGCTCAGCTGGAGCTGTACTTCTGGTGGGTTTAGGTAGAGAGCCTGCATTTCACAGAATCATCTGCTGCTTTGTTGGGTCTCTTGCGCAGTAACCATGAGAACTCTTCAGCAATTTCTTACCTAAAATTTGCACTGAGTAGTTGCTTCAAGGGTGGTAAAATGCAGTTGTGGTCAGTCAGTGTGCTACAATGGCTCTGCGTGCATGAACTGAAATCATACTTTCTTTTTGTTCTTCAAATATTTTGCTAGCTATGAATAATAGTGTAAATCAGAACATATCAAAGCTTTGCAATCTCTCTCCCTTCCGGTTAGAAGGCCAGTTGTGACAGATGCCAGACATCCTCCTTCAGAAAAGGAATCTCTAACTCTGAAACCTCCACTGAGGTCAGTACACTGACACCACTGGGAGTTAGAGAACACTCCAGCTTCATAACTTGAGATGCAGTTGCTTCAGCAATTAAAAAAAACCCAAAAACATACTGTATTTAAAACAAGTACTAGAGAATGAGGACTTTGCCTGAGTTGTTTTCCTCCTCTCTATAAACAGAAAAATCAATGGGCTTTGTTCCTTTATTGAAGGAAAAAACAGTACTTTTTTCCCCACATGGGAGCGTTAATGGGATAATCTGGTCCACAGTACAATTTCAGTTATGAGGGATGTATCCCCATTTGATCTGTACAAATGAAGTCTCTTCACCTCGCCTTGCATGAAGCTGCTGGTGTGGAAAGTTCCGCATTCTGGCACTCCTTGTCATCACTTTTGTGAGCACCTCTGGAAACCTGTGCAGCACTACTGGAGTATGGTTCCAAATGAGGGTACCATTTGGAAGTCATGGTCTTTTAACTGGCCAAATGGCAAGTGGCGTGGTAGCACACTTGTATACGTTTGATCATGAAGGTTAACTCTTGTGATAGCCACTGACAAGCATCTGAGCCTTTCCAGGTTGCTTCCAAGTCACCAGCACAGGAAATCCACACAATACCTGGGTGAAAAATAAGTTAGGTATTGTTTCCTTGATTTCAGACCAGCAGGATCCAAACCTGTTTACTCTGGTCTTCTGCCCATCTTTCTGAAAAAAGTAAGCACGTCCAATCCTCAGAAATGAGAGGAAATGGGATAACCTTACAATTGCATTGTGACATGGACATGTCTTCTGTCATTCCTCAGTATTTTGCCACTTCATATTTTACTTGGCTTTCTTTTTACGTTAACAAAAGAAACAACAGACATACCCCTTTTTTTTTTTTCTTCCTAAAAGACATGATTGTTCTAGAGCCGCTCAGTCATTTATCTTGCCAAGTATTGAGCAGTGCTAAGTATCTGAGGCTTTTCAGGAAGAGGATAACAATATTTTTCTTTCTTGCTGCCTAGAATTTAAACAAATACAAAGAAATTTAATGTATTAAAGAGGAAGATGAAATAGACTGAGTGTATGGTATTGGGAGCTAAATTGTTTTTTCAGCGATGGATGAATATTGGCTAGCATTCTGGATTCTTGGAGCTACTTAGATGCCAAGCATTCAAGTTACTAAATGCAATTTTTTAAATAATCAAGCTAGCAAGCCCCCCCCCCCTTTTTTTTTTGTCCCCCTGCAATGTAATTAAATAATGTGTCTAAACCTGGAATGTTGTTTTCTTAATATCAAAAGATTATTGTAAAATTAGGGTATCTCAGAGAAGGGTGCTTAAGGTAAATTGGACACAAAGCTTCCGTCATGGTTTCTTATTCAATATTTCTGAGATATAGTGGGAACAACTGAACACTGTCTGACCTGCCAGGTTCAGGGGGCTGGTCAGTGGCACAAAGCCTGGGTGGAGTCACCCAAAACAGAGTGGTGTGCCTCAGGGCTCAGTACTGGAGCCAGTACTGTGTAACATCATCACTAGTGACCTGATGATGGGACTGTGCACTGTCAGCAAGTTCACAGCTGTACGAACCACTTGGTGGTGGTGGGTGGTGGTTGTGCTTAGCAGGCTGGAGAAATGGGCAGACAAGAGCCTCCTCATGAAGGTCACGAAAGTGAAAAGCCAGGTCTTGCAAAGGAAGGGATCCTTCCCCTGTGCAGGCACCAGTGAAGACACACCAGTTCTGGTCTCCTCAGTAGAAGAGAGTCACCAAGATGATTAAGGGACTGAAGTGGGGTTATTAAGCCCTGGAAGAGGCTGTCCAGGGAAGTGCTGGAGTTGCCATCCCTGGAGGTGGTTAAGAGACATGTAGACATGGTGTTTAGGGGCATGGTGTAGTGGGGGATTTGACAGTGCTGGGTTAAGAGTTGGGCTCAAGGATCTTTTCCAATGTAAATGATTTTATATAAATATCTGATAGGCAGGTACAAAGAAGATGGAGCCAGGCTTTTCTCAGCGGTGTCCAGTGACAGAACCAGAGGCAATGGGCACAAACTGAAATAGGAAATTCCATCTAAACATAATAAACCCCTTATTTTACTGACAGGATGGTCAAACACTGGAAGAGGTTGCCTAGAGAGGTGTGAAGTGTCCATCCATGGAGCTAGTCATAAACCCAACCAGGCATGCTTCTGGACAGCCTGCCCTAACTGACCCTGCTTGAGGAAGGGCACTGGGCAAACCAATCTTGTGAGATCCTTTCCAGCCTCAACTGTTTTGTGATTCACTGTGTTTGTTTATCTTCAACCTTATGAATTTCACTGATGAAGTCTCTCTGTTTTCCCGCTCTGTCCTGCCGGGCAGACTGCTTGCTGCACTGAGATTTCACCATCATCTGCTGTCCTGCTAAATATGATTACAACTCAAATTACTCAGGAAGAGAAAATACTGATCTCGCCTCTAAAACTGCAGAGATGGAAGATAGTTCTGGACAATGGTTTAACAGTTAGAAATGTAAATATAATAACATGGGGACAAATAATTCCTTAAAAGAGACCACTGAAAGTGGAGGACCTATCGGCAAGTTGTTTCATGACATGTTATTGTCTGCAGCTGCAGCAGAAGTAGGTAGGTCTCTGAGCAGGGTTTGACACCAGCCCTATCTTTGACATGAAAGTGCAAATTACACTTAAAAACTTTGGAGGAGAAGAGGAGCTTTGGGCTTCCTTTTCTTGGTAGTTTCTTGATAGCATATCGACATTATTTTTACCATCACTCTCTTGTCTACCCTTTGCTCCAAGTAAAGATGCATTTTTGTTAGTAGAGATTTTCAGGTTAGCCAATATTAGAACTGTGTTTTTCAGACTGTTCTTTATTCTTGATTCAGGACTTACAGTCTGTTCTTCTGCAATGTGGTAATGAGATCTGGGATAATAATGTCAAGCTGTATCTAAACAATTGGATTAACGGAAGCCCTTGGAATAGGACAAAGGTTGGTATAACTTACTGGATCACGTGGCTGACTGATAGCCAGTTCCCTAGGGACAAAGTTTTTACTCCTGGCAGAGCTTAGCATCTAGCTTTCAGCTTCTTTCATGATCAGCATTTTGTATCCAATGTTTTAAAATGTTTGGAAAATGCAGCATAAGGGAGATTGAAGGTGTTATCTTTAATTGGACTAACTTACTTAAAAAATTAATATTGAAAAGCTTTCTCCTAGTTTTGTTATTGACCTGGTGTGGAGAATGGCTTGTGCTCTTCTGGAGGAGAGGAGGAGGGGAGTACATTTTGGTTTTGTTTTTTCATGCTTTGTTTTTTGGATTTTGGGGGGACAGAAGAGGTTGAATTCATAGACAAAACTGAGGAAAGAGGTAATGGAAAAAATGGGAAAGGTTTTATCTATAATTTCCTGTAGCCACTATTAATTTTAAAAAATAAAACCTGATCATGAATAGGAAATGTTTTCTAAGCTATTTCTACCTGTCGGGTCTGCCTGTGCCGATTTGTTTCTAGATCCAGCTGTGAAAGGGTCTGTAGTCAGCATGTGGATGTTGGTAACAGCATCATCAATTCACTCTGCCTTGACCATGGTTTTGAAATATATCTCTGCCCCACTGCTGTGGAAGCTGAACTCATTGCCACAAGCACAACATTGGGCTTAAGGAACAAGATTGAGATAATAATAAGCAAGAATGGGTACCTATTTGTCAATTTTAAACCCAGGGAAATCTGAAAGGTGAATGGACCTTTATTTTTTTGTTGGTGAGGTTCTTTTTCTAATCATTGCTAATTACACTTAGAAAGTGGATACCTTATTGAATTATTGCAATTGCTAGCTTTGACCTCAAAATACTACTTTGTTATTCTTGCCTTTCTCTCTCCCTTTCTCCTTGGAAAATTAATGCTAGGTAAGAGTGAGGTAGATTCTTTTCTAGCTTATTCATTAGCAGCAGCAGCAACGTTGTTAATTATGTTTTGATTGTAGAGCCTGTATTATGAGTGGCCAGAGAACACAGAATTAGTTTCATATTTTCATAGCTAGAAGGTGGGAAAATCCTCTTTTGGTTTGCAGACTAAGCAGATTTACTCTGGAGACCATTGAGGCATAATAAACTGCAACTCTGATGCTTTTTCATTATTGCATTGCTTCCAATGCTCAAATTTTACTGTGAGAAATCATACAAGCCACCTCTCAGAGGATCCAATTCTCTTCTTTACATACACCATCCTCTCAGCTTCAGCTGGTATCAGTTTTGGGTCCCCTCCCCCCTCCCTTCTAATAATCTTAGAAAAATCATAATAATCTTAGTCAAAATGTGTTCCTCAGGAACCTTAAATGAGCTGTTTGTGTCTTCATGTGCTTCAGCATTACCAGTTAGAAGCCTGTCAAAGCCCACAAACCACCGCTGGACAGTACTTGCAGCAAGTAGAATGGTTGCTGGGTACTTTGCATCTTAAATTACTTCAACTGTTTGGGTTTTTTTTCTTCTAAGTTTTTTAGTTTATTTAAATTTACAGAAGTTTTAATCAGTTAATAAACACTGTATTATTTCAGTCACTGTCTGTGACTGAAAATATCCAATTCTTCCATTAATAAAAATGCCACCCCAAGCTCATGACTATGAGGGGTTGTGCTACTTGGTCAGATACGCTTCGCTAAAAAATTCCTTTCTCTTGCCTTTTCTTCCCATCCTGAGGTACCAGGATTTCCAACAAAACTGAAATGAAGATATCAAGTTTGTCTGACACTTCATTTCTGACTTGCTGAATCTTCTGATAGAGTCGTCTTCATAGCCTGGATCACATTTCTTCTATATTCTTTTGTTCCTTTCCAAGTGCATGTGGGGTTTTGTTAGTTGGATATGTTCAGCATTGGAGGAGTGTTTCTAATAACCAAATTTTACTCCTGGTGTCTATATTAAACTCCCTCAGGTCTTCCTTGTGATTTCTTCTGAAGAAGTCAGTTTACACATGTTCCTTTGGGCTTTTTGCATCAACACACAATAAGTACTCTGTGTTGATAAAACATGATAGCTCATTCTGGAAGAATCCCTGAAAGCGCACTGCACACATTACATTGCATGGAAACAGCAAACCATGTTTAAGATGATCTTAAGCAGGGCAGACCCTTCTCAGCCCCGATTTCCTTGGAATTTAGTGGAAACTTAAATGCCTGATGAGGAATTTGAGGTGGAACATGAAACAATCACTTTTATCCCCAGTTTAAGTGTTGGTAATAATTTTGTTCCTATTAATGAAATTGAGTTTCTTGGTTTTCTTGCTTTTCCAAATCTGTACCGGTAGAATGTATCGAGCAATTGCTCAGACTAATAAAATGGAAGTAGAACATTAGACTAATCTTTGTTGGGATATTTGTGAGAGGGGAGTGAAAAAAGAGAGAACTTGTTTGTCAGATCTGCAGTGTCTGAATCACATGGAGTCTGACCAGAGGAAAAGCAGCTGTGTCTGAGCTTCGAACACGATCAGTTCCTGAATTCACCCTACGGAATGTATGTAGGGAAGCTGCACATAACAGGAAATACTGGACTATTAAAAATTCAGATAAGTTTCAAGGAACTAAACAACTAGTGAAATAGAAATAGGTGCAAGAAATATTTAAAAAGAAAACAAACGCAAGTAGAGAGAAAAACAGGAGGGATTTAAATATATCATAAGCACATCACAACTAATTCATCTCATAAAGGAAGATACAAGACACAAGAAGTGATTGATGTAGCTCAAAGATTTGATGGTACAAAAGCGCCTTTACTTGAAATGATGAAAGGAAGTAGGGTGAAAATCAGAATTCAGGTTTATTTATGATGTAGAGACGGACAGTAATAAAAAAGGCTGAGTAAATTCTACAGAGAACTAAAAAGAAATAAAAAATGGCTTACGGGGGCGTGGGGGGGGGGTGGTGTGTGTGTGTGTGTAAAGAAATCATTACTAAATGCAGAGTCAACCAGTAATCTAAAATGGATGAGCTACTGAACTGATTTCATAAATGGGCCTTTACAAAGGGGGGAAAAAACACAGCAGCAGATAGTCTATTCATAAGTAATGAAGACATTTCAAGATGTGGGGTGGTAATAGAATACTTGGAAAAGATGACTATAAATAGGAAAACAGTTCTATGTATAATACGTGTCCTTTATGTTAAAGAAATTAATTATAGTTTTTTGCAAAACATTGAGAATTAATTTGGAGGATAATAAACTGCTAAGATAGCAAGGAATTGCAGGATCCATTCAATGCATTACTGCGTGTCCTTTTCCTCCCCTCAGGAAAGGGATTCAAGTCAGTATTACTCAGTATGTAGTGAAATATTGACAGAATTCTTCTGTCTCATTATTTATACTCACTACAAAAAAAAAAAAAAAAAAAAAACAAAAAACCACAACCCAGAAAAAAACCCACCAAAACCCAAAACCAACTCAAACCTCCCAGTCTTTTAAGCTATGTGTAGTGCTTGGGAGTGAAGAGATGGGCATAGACAGGTTTTTCAACTACTAGCACCAGGGACTGGATGTGCAGACTCTGGCTGGAACTGTATTTCTGTGCCCACCTCTCCAGAGCAGACTCAGGCATGTCACTGGCAGCAGCTCCACAGGCTCAGGAACCAACTGGGAGAGCAGGGACAGACACAGGGCACCATGTCGCTTTGTGCCTCCAGGGCTGTGAGCTCTGCACCGCCTCCTGCAGAGAGCCTTGCAGGAGCCATGTGCCACAAATCAGCTGGGAACACACAACATGGCAAGCTCCTCCAAGGAGGAAGCTAGTACACTTGGAAACATGTCTGTCACACGTTCAACTCTGCTGGAGTACCTTCTGTGCTGAGGTGGAATTCCCCAGGTGTTTGTTCTTGCCTTGTTAGTGAATGCAATGACTCTGGGAACTTAACAAAGTAAAGTAACTCCTTGTTTAAGGTGTGTTGTTCCAGTAAGTTTGGATTTATTCTGCTAGTGAGTCTTCAAATAATCAAAGTCTACTCAGGCACAGTAATGTAAAACCCACTGCAAGTATCAGGTTACCTGCATTACATTAAACAACCTGAGGTTTGCACTTCTAGGAAGAATTTTTTTTAAACACCTAATATATAGTAGGTACCACAACAAAAATAGATAAGATTCTTACCAGTGGCTTCTAGTCAAGGATTACATTGTTTGACATGCACAAATAGGAGGGGAGAAATAGCAACAGTATCACAGAATTCTGTTAAACTGTATATAAATTTCTCGTTATTTTTGTATTAATATTTTATGCAAGGTAACAAAAAAATTCAGAAGGAGCTGAATGATGTGAAGAATGAAAATGTGTAAGGTTGACACCACAAACCCAAGATTTTCCCTGTGCTACAGACAAAAAATAAATTGTGGAATTAGTGCAAAGCACTGGCAGTTAGAAAAATGATGGAACAGTTGCTGTGAGATTAGTAAATGTGCATCCCGGGCAACACCATTTCTAAAATAATTTTTCTGAGTAAAGCTGCGTTTAAGGGCTGGAAGTAATGATTTATGAAGAAATATGAAAAGAATTAGATATGTTTAACTTGGCAGAATAAATGAAGAGTGTTGTACTTGTCCACAAGCATATGAAGAGCATAAACAGAAACCATAGAGAAGAATTGCTTTGGACAGGGCCTAAGGAATGCAAATGAAATGTATTGTGATCATAATACAAGAAGGAAAATGTATCTCGGGTATCAGGTAATATCCTCCATTAGCAAGATTTATGATACCCATCATGATAGGAGTATGAAGGAAATGATGGAAAGTCCATTGACTGAGTCAACTGAAATTGGATTAGAAGATGTAGAACGGTTCAGCCCTGAAAAGGAAATTGTCATATGCCTAACAAACATTTCAGACTGTAGAGAAACCATGGCACAACTAAGATGTATTTCGAAGTTTTCCCTTGACTTCACTGATGCATAGGTTCTATCTTGGTGTGAGAATTCAGGCATACAGTCGCTGGGTGACTGTAGCTTGCTCAGGCAAAGCTTCTCTCTCATGGGCTTCTCTCTCACCTGAAGTTCCATCCAAAGCTTGTAGCGATGAGTCTTCACAAATAATACTACAGCCATATGCTTCCTCACCCAGTGAGTGTCCCTAGAACCAATCTGCAGAGACCCTACAGCTCACTTCAGAAGCTCTAAAGTGTGGAGTCTGGTTGAGTGGCACTGCTTCAGAAAACTCTGGCTCTGGTTGTCTGGTGATAAGCCTAAGTGGTAGACTTGGAAGGAGTCCCATTCTTTTTCACCTTCAGCAGCTTGCTTCCAGGAGTCAGTTGCTGCCAGAGCTGAAGCAGACTGATGGTTTGGCATCTAGCACCAAGTGTTTATTTGGCACTGTTCCATATCTTATATCATGCTCAGCACAAAAGAACTTCTGAGTATTTATTGAACCTCTTTCCACAACTGGCTTCATCACAGGCTCTTGGGTCAGTGCTATGGTCATGACAGGAGGTTTTATTTAGATTATTACCTGACAACATGGCTGCATTTTTCAGCTCCTGGAAACCTGCTGTGTGGTGGTGGCTGGTCGGGTTTTGCCCCATTTTAGCTCTCTGTTCAGCAATGTTGTTGTTTCACTCGTACCACGTTTCCATGGCTGTACTCTCAGCCTTGAGTCATTTGCCGCTTTCCCTTCAGGGAGCCTGAGGGAACCGCACATAACCTCTTAGAAGAGTTTAGATGAATGGTTGTCCTTGAACAGTCCCTTGTGGATCCAGAGCAGTCTCCAAGATGGGATGTGCAAAATATATTTCATATAGCTAATAAATTTTAAAAATATAAAATGGTGTTTATCCATCCCTATCCTTTTAAAATTTCTATTTTTGTGTACGTTTTATAAAGTACATAATACAGTAGTACATGTGTATAATTTATGAATAAGTATACCTATATTGGGCTGCATGCTCAACATTTTTTACCAATGGGGTCTGTGATCAAAAAAGTTTGAGACCACTGATCTAGGTGTTCAGGGGATGCTAAAGGTGATGGCCATGGCACAAAGACATTGTTTCAGAAAGAGAATTCTGAAGACCAATACTAACCTTTTAAGAGGGAATATGACGTGAAGATATAAAGTAATGGAGAAAAAAAATGCCTAGCCAAAGCTGCTGGGATTTCTGTACTCCCTGTGTCATCCTGTAAGTGCGTGAACTCTTCCTCGTCTACACTATGGAATATTTTAGCCTTATCTAAATCCGCAGCTGCTGCGCAGTTAAATAATGTGATAAATCCTGCCTTGTCTTTCTGGTCTCCTGTATCTCCTTGCTTGTTTCCAGCAATGGATGTGTGCCTCTGCTTGCTGGCAGCCTGGTTTCCTGTTTCCATCTGCTTTCACGTGGAGTGCCTAGGCCAAGGTGGGATGGTCAGGGGCATCCCTCCCCAACGAAGGGGATGAACGGCAGCAGGTTCCACCCAAGGGCTGGTGTTGTGTTTTCAGCTGTATCCACAGTCTGTCTGACCGTTCAGAACATTAATTTACCACTATGTAAAAGCTTCCTACTTATGGCCTGGGGCTTCAGCAGTGTGTTTATAGTGACAGCCATGGCTCTGGTCAGTGTGAGGCCTTCTCAGGAGATGGAATGTACTAAATAAGGAGAAGTGGTATCAGTTTTATACTATCGGTCTCTGACTGGCATCTGCAGTCTGGTATTTCTCTGAGGCTAATAACTTAGCTATATCTAGACAGTTTTTCTTGCACAGTGCAAATGGCATGTACCTGTTGCCAAAGCTATGTGCTGCCAAATTTCAAGCCTTCATTCCAAATGAAGATGTTAGAGCTTTCCTTACCTATCATGAGTCGTTAAATATCACTCAATTACCCTTGTATTGAGCCTTTTTTTTAAACTCAAGCTTACTTTACTGAAAGGCATCCTGTCCTGATTTGAAGACATTAAAAGATGAAGAATCCTCCTTCCTTTGATAGGGTAAGGTTTTTTAATGTCTAATCATTCTCACTATAAAACTGTGCCTTATTTCTAATTTAAACTGGTCTGGCTTTAGCTTCCAGCAATTGGTTCTTGTTATGCCTTTCTCAGATAGATTAAAGAGCCCTTTAGGACCTGGTATTTTCTCCCTTTGAAGGTACTTATACATCGTAATCAAGCCATCTCTTGATCTTTTTAATAAACTAAACAGATTGAGCTCCTTAAGTCTCTCACTCTGAGGCAGTTATTCCAGTTCTCAATTTTTATGACTCTGCACTGTCTCCAATTTTCGTGTGTCCTTTTAAAAATACGGTCACCAGAAACACAGGCACTCAGGGAATTTACAGTCAACTGTTTGACCATGTTCCCTAAATCCTTTAGATTCTCTTATTTCCATGGTATGGTTTCCCCAGCCTGTTTGGTTTTTATTCCTTGCTCCTAGAAACCATGACCACTAATGTCATTTGCTTCAGGTGAGCCAGGAGTGCTTCAAGACAGGTAATCTAGCACCAAAAACCTGTGCACTCATCAGAACCAGAAGCTTTAATTGTAACATCTGAGAAATACAAGGGATAAAATTTTCTGAATATCTTGTTAAAAGTGTCTTTCCCACTTGACCACAAGCTGTTTAATTCTGTCACTCACTCTGGAACTCCAGTCTATCGGAAAGCTTGTGACAGAGAAGTGGTATTTTTACTGGTTCTTTGGAACAACACTAGCCAAGGAAATTACACATCACCGAGAGAGAAGAGCATCTCGCAGGAGCCAGACATGGTCTAACTGAGCAGCTTTGTGCATCCAGCACTCAGATTGGGAGGCTGCCTCCTCCCGAGGCTGGGCACTGCCCTTCCCAAAGAGTGTTCTGCAGCCTCCTCCAACCCACTGATCCAACTGAAATCTGATTCTGGGGCATGTCCGCTCCTGGCATGGATGTTAGATAAAAACAGCTGGTTTCACTCTATTTTAAATATAATTGCTGCACCTTTTGTGATGTTTACCACATGATGTGTCTGATGTTCTTCCCCATCCTTTAACTGTGGAGATACCATGCTTGGTTTGGGAAATTCTGAGCAGAAAACAGAGGGAGCCCTTGAAAGCACCCATGAGGAGTTTCCTGCTGCTGTCCTGGTGCTCCCAGCCACTGCCAGAGCCCCTACACCGGGCTGGACCTTCGCTCTCATCTCTGTGACTGTTCTTAAGCTTTTCTGGCCCACTTGTATTGACTATTTTAAGTCACTAGCTTCCTGAAACTGGGATCTTTGTGTGTTTTATGTTCTAAAATGAGAACTTGAGCTGTTTGGGGCCTTCAGGAACTGCTATAGATTTATTTTTATAACTGAGCCTGTTCACTTTTGTAGATGAAACTGAGGCTTCTGCAGCCCTCTGTTAAGTGATCTTAGTGACCAAAACAGTATTTGCATTCAGGCAACAGTCTTAGGAGAAAATATAGGTGGATGGTGGTCAAACTGGAGGACACAGTTCAGGAACTGCTCACTCTTCTTTAATGAACCCAGGAAGCTGCATTGTTCTGTACAGGGAATGATGTTTGTTACCTCTAGGGATTTTCTAAACCCATCTAGTTCTGCTTCTAGGACTCAACTGTTGTTTTGTGGTGTTTTTTTTTTCTCTGCAACATATCTGTGTTTGTCAGGGGACAGTTGGTGACACACACCCCCAAAACCCAAGAGATCTTTCCCGTTGTTGCACTGGTGAGCCTATTTCTATTGGAATTTGCTCATCCCTTTTGGTCTCCTTTCCTATCCTGTTCTTGTTATTAATCATCAATATCTTCTGCTGAGTATGAGGAAACTGGAAGCCAGTTTTTGGGTACCTTGTGTTGACAATATTAAGTGGTTTTTTATTGTATCAACCAACCCTCGCCTCTGACGTATTTATCCTCACAATTATCCGCAAGGTAGGCAACAGCTCTGCCCCTTGTTTTAAGACAGGGGGAGGAGGAGCTGAGGCAGGGGAAGCTTCAGCAGGTCAGTGCTTGAGCTCAGATCTTCAAAATGTGGGGTAATTGTGCCTCCTCTCTGTTCCATCTTTAAAAAATAAAGCATCTCTGTTACTTCTAAGCATCTTCTAAGCATCACTTTCATCCATGCACAGCCTCTGACACATTCCTTGTCCAAGCTTCGCGGTGGCTGCCCGAAGAGTTGCACAAAGGCTGCAAGTTGCTTGTGCTCACATTTATAAAACATTGAGGCAAAATAGGCACAATTACAAGTTTAATATTAAAGAAGCACTTTTATTTCCTTTCTGGAGCCGATGTGACGTTTTAACGCTCCCCGAAGCCACAGCATTCCGGTGCGCGCTGAATCGGCGCCTTCCACGGGGTTTGAGAACCGCCGGGGGCTACGGCCGGTGTCGCGCTCGTCTCCCGTTCCCCTCCCTCAGCGAGTCCTTGTGCTTCCGTTAACCCGCAGGTGGGAAGGAAAAGGTGCTGGAGGCCCCGTCCGCGGCGTACGCTTCTTCAGCGCAGCTTTGCACCGCTCCGCCTCCCGCCTGGCCCCTGCCTGGCACGGCACGGCCGGACAGGAGCGCAGCGCCTGTCCCCTCCCGAGCGCCCCGGGGACACCCGCTCTTCGGCAGCATCGCGCCCGGGGCCGCCCCGCACAGGGATGCCTGGGTGCGGCCTCGTTCGGTGCCCGCTGCCCCGCACAGGGATCCCCGCGCCCGGCCGCATTCGGTGCCCGCTGTCTTGCAGAGAGATCCCCGGATCCGGCCGCGCTCGGTGCCCGCTGTCCCGCAGAGAGATCTCCGGACCCAGCCGCGCTCGATGCCCGCTGTCCCGCGCAGGGTGGCTGCTGTGCCGCAGAGAGATCCCCGGATCCGGCCGCACTCGGTGCCCGCTCCCCCGCAGAGAGATCCCCGGGCCCGGCCACGCTCGGTGCCCGCTGCCCCGCATAGGGCTGCCCGGGCCTGGACGCGCTCGGTGGCTGCTGTCCCGCATAGGGATCCCCGGGCCCCGCCGCGCTCGGTGCCCTCTGTCCTACACAGGGATCCCCGGGCCCGACCGCGCTCAGTGGCTGCTGTCCCGCCTAGGGATCCCCGGGCCCGGCCTCATTCGGTGCCCTCTGTCCCACATAGGGCTACCCGGGCCCGGCCGCGCTCGGTGGCCGCTGTCCCACATAGGGCTACCCGGGCCCGACCCCACTCGGTGCCCGCTGCGCCTCACAGGGCTGCCCGGGCCCGGCCGCGCTCGGCGCACGCTGCACCGCACAGGACTGTCCGCGCCTGGGCCCGCCCTGCGGCGGACGCCGGCGGCGGCGCGGCAGCGCCCCCTGCTGCGCCGCGGCGGCCGCGCGCGGCCGGGCACTGACTGCGCGGAGCCCGCAGCCGCCGCCTGGGCCCGGTGCTCGGGAGGCGGGAGCCGCAGCGCGGGCACGGCCCCGCTCCACGACGCCTCTGACTCGGCCGGCGGCTGCGGGGGACATTGGAGGCTGCAGGAGAGGGCAGCTGGCGAAAGCAGTGAAAAGGGAGGGGGAGCCCATGAGCCGGTGCAGCAGAGCTGTGGACAGGCTTGTCCCCTTTTCTGCAGGCGGGACCCATACGAGGCTCCCAGTGCGGTGGTACACATGCAGCAACCGGTACCTGGCAAAAACACCGTGTCTGACCTTCACCGAGCCTCATCACTTGCGGCTGGGGCGGGAGTAACGGGCGTTGCGCAGGGACTGCACGCGATGCTTTGCCTGTACTAACACGGGGGTCGGTGCCCAGGAAGGGCGCTGTGCCCTCGGTGTATCCAATGTCAGGCAGGACAGGCAGTTGGGGTACAGCCGCTGCCTAGGCCCCCTGCAGAGGCTGCCTCCCGCTGTCACCTGCAGAAGCTGGAGAGTTCCCTTGGCCTGAGCAAGGGACTGTGGCAGCAACTGATGCATAGAACACATCAGTCGGGAGTTTCCATGGGCTGGCCACCAGCTCCCCAAAGATGCCTTGGAGATAAGCTGCAAGCAGAGGCCACAGGACCTCTAATGCAGATTAGGCTCCACAAGGAAGTGTGAAGGGCAGCCGTGTATTTGTGACATTTCCAGCACCTTCTTCATGCTCCAGCTTCATCCCCTGTCTCCTCAGCCAGTGCCTGGCACTGACACCCAGCACAAGCAGGCTGCTGGCCGATGCGAGCTGCACACTTAGGGCAGAAAAGACTGAAGGTGCCAGAAAAAAACTTGTAAGGGAGAAAACCTTCTTCCGTTCTAAATTGGGAAAAGCATTCGCATAAAATAAAACCTGGAATGAGAAAGGAAAGACAAGGCATGAAAGAGTTAGTGACAAAATATCATGTACAGCTAGGAAGATGATGGTTTTATTGGTATTGCAGGGGGGAGGGAGAAGCTGAGAGGCAGCGAAAACACAATTTGGCCTAAAATTGAATTTCTCTGATAAGGAATTTCAGAAGCGGCTGCCTCATTCACTGTGCGGCCAAATAATCATATGCGCTTTAATAATCTTTATTTTACAGGAGTACGTTGCCAGGGCAACAGAGTGTAAGCAGGAGAATAGCACCTTGCGATCACAAAGGCAAATCTGCAGAAGGAAATTTCAGCGAGTTTCTCTCTCCCTTTTGCAATGTAATGACGACTTATTTTTCATGCACTGATTTAATAATCTTATTGAAAGACCCTTTCCCTCTTTCTCTCATTCTTGTCTGTCTGAGCGTGGACAATGGCAAAAACCTGGAATTGTCAAGCCCACTGGGCTAAGCAAACTAACAGATGTAATATGTTTAGCATTTTTATGTAATTACTTTTTATTGCTATTTTACCCCTACTTCTATTCCTCCCTGGTTAGTTGCCGGTTCCTTTCCTCGCTGGCCCAATCAGGTGATGGTGAGGGGCTGGGGGAGAGTTAGTAATTGACTGCATTAATCGGAAATTATTAGTTGGACGTGTTTTCAGGGGTGGGGGCTGGTTGCAGAAATAGACCTTTTAGGAAGGGATGAATTGAATTATGGTCAATGCAATAATGAAGCCTCTAGGCTGTAAGCTGTGGAGAGGATGGTCATCTTCACAAAGGTTTTAGTGTTATTTGTAATGGGCTCTGCTCTCCAGGTGAAAAACAATATGTTGCCCTACTGACATCCACTGGATGCGGGTGTCTGGATTAGCTGATCTAAAAACAAGCTGATTTGGTGTCATTAAAAATGATAACTTCTGAAAATGTTCAATGTTGGCTAAACTGAGGCCAGAACATTGCTACCAAACCTTGGGCAGGGTGCCGTTTGTGACTAGTCTGCCTCTTGTAAACATTTTGCCTCTTGTTCTCTTTCCCAAGGGCCAGAGCTTGGGAAGTAAGCGTGGGAAAAGCGAGAGTTGTGGGCTGCAGAGCAGGAGGCGAGGGGAAAGTTCTGTGAAATTAAGTCTGAAATCTGGGTTTCCTTACTGCAGCTGACAAATTCCACAAAACTAGGAACAAAGGCTGTCACTTGAGCTCAGCTGTTCTGCTGCACTGCAGCCTGGCTAGATCTCCTGCAGGACCAGGAAGTAGCAGAGCATCTGAATACGTGTGTTTGGTGTGCTCACATGGCAAGGCTGCCGGAAAAGCCACAGGGATGCAGGTTTGCAACCTTATCTGGGAATGTCATGCTTTTGGAGGTTTGAATTCAGGCTCATGAGTGTTGCTGCAATGAAAGCTTTCTGTAGAAAGCTGGTTCTTTAAAAGCTGGTGTATGGATTTACGTACTCTGCATTCCAAGAAATTCCAAGTAACAGACAGGCATCATTTTCACCACAGGATTACTTCCTGCCAAATAGTTTCTCTTGGTGAGCACCCACCAAGTTATTCTGAATGTGGGATGTTCCTTGAACTAGGATTTCATGGAGCAGCAAAAGCTGGTTTGAGGCACACGGCAGGAATTGCTGCAAGCAAGAAGTGTGTTGTTTGATACTGTAATGTATATTATGTATATAAGTAGATATAAATAATCATTCATAGTTTATGAATGTGTATGTAGATTCAGTAGTTTAGGAGCAAAGACAATACCTTTAATGTTGTCATAAAAATAAAAAAGAAACCCTCTCTTTTTTCTGAGGAAACATATCTCAGGTTTCATCTTCCTGCTACTAATCAAAGGAATGAGCAGTGATTTAACTACTGCTAAAGGTTTTATCTTGTTAGGAAACCTAGTGCACAATGCTAAACTATCTCATTGTTTCTGATATGGAGGTGTGTAGTATTTTCTATAGTGATTTTAATAATTTTCCCCCTTTTTTTTCATGGACTAATCTGATTACTAAAACAAGCATTTATCTAGCCTGTGTTATTCTTATGAGTTACAAAAGGGGGGAAAAAAAGGCTTTTGATAAAGCAGAAAAAGCTTGATGATTTATAAATCCACTTTTGTTTACTGTAAAAGCACATGAGCACAGGTAGCTTAACCAGTCGTAAGTAGGAGCTATCTGAAGTAGTAAAGAAAAGGGATTTGAAAATAGGTGGAAACTGTGAGCTCCATGAGATTCTAACACTTCATTGTCTTGTCAGGGGAGGAGGTAAGTATATGGAGAGAAACTTCTCTGTATGGCAGGAGGTGATTGTTACATTTTGGCTTCAACACTACTGCAAAATCTATTTTCTTCCAAAACACAAAGAGTGAATAGTTGAGATAAATTTATTTCCTCCCTCCTTCCCATCCCTCAGTTTGTACTCACAAAGCTTTTACATGGTGTGAGGGGGCAGGAAGGGGGAATGAACACAAAAGCTTGGGTGCAAGATGCCAACCTCATTTGTCTTTCTTCCTACAAACCTGGGGTCTGCTTCATGTTGGAGTTATTTTTATTGTTTTTTAATAATGATATCTCTTTGGGTTCCTGTAATGAGACAAATGAACTTAGGCTTTAGGTTTAGGGAAACACGTCTATTCAGAAAAGGACTTTTTATTTCTATAGATGCATTTAGAGAAACTATGGAGAGAAGCCCTTCTCTGCTCCTACCTTTATATTAGCACAAAAGCTAGGAAATTAAGGCGGCTGTTGTTTTAACAGTGATTGAGGAAAGATCTTACCCTTCCAATGGCTTCAGAGAGCTGGAGACAAAGTTGCACTGGTCAGAGGAAAGCCAAGTAGCTTCTGGAAATCTCAAATCAGGTTGACAATGCAAGATCTATCCATCGTTCAGATTTAGATGAAGTCAACTTCCATGCTGCTTTGAGTGACATTTAGAAGTCTTTTTTTATAATTTGATATCAGCTGGCTTCTGTTAGATCCAACTGCTCTTCTTCTGTAAGCTATAGCCAAATAAATCTTAAAAGTTTTTGTCATTTGTGCAGAACCATGTTTCACAGAAACTCTGCACATTGCTTCAGTTTTTTATATATATAAATAATCTACCAAAAGCAATCTTCCATTCTATAATTCTATGATTCGTCTGTGAAGCCTGCAGGAAGGTAGCTGACTACAACCAGACTGGACCACAGAAAGATCAGAATCCCAGACTGGTTTGTGTTGAAGGGAGCTTAAAGCTCATCCAGTTCCAAGCCCCTGCCCCGGGCAGGGACACCTTCCACTAGAGCAGGTTGCTCCAAGCCCCTGTGTCCAACCTGGCCTTGAACACTGCCAGGGATGGGGCAGCCACAGCTTCTCTGGGCACCCTGTGCCAGCGCCTCAGCACCCTCACAGGGAAGAACTTCTGCCTAAGAGCTCATCTCAATCTCCCCTCTGGCAGGTTAAAGCCATTCCCCTTGTCCTGTCTCTATAGGCACTTGTAAACTGTGAGACAGGATAATGAATTGCTGACTGCCAGGCAATGGACAAATTTCCTTTTTTTTTTTTTTTTTTTTTTTTTTGTTGGCTCAGGAATGTCCTGTGTCCTGAATTCTTGGCTTCTTAAAGCAGTACTGGACATGAAGACTGTTTGCTGGAGCTTCCTCTACGATTTTAAATCTCTCCTATTTTAATCATAAGAAGTTTTAAAATGTAGAAAGTCAAAAGGATTGTTATCTATTCTTTGTATGAATTGATGGTGAAGCCCAAGGTTTAAAGCAAGATGGCAGGATCTGTACTTACTGTAGGTGGAACAATACTTATTCACCATCACAACATAGAAGGGTTTGGTTTTGCACTGATTTTTCTATTTTCCTTAGAAATGATAGGATAAAATTTTGGTAAGAAATAGAAGCCCAGCTGCTTAAATACCCGTGGTATTTCCATCACAAAATCTGGGCAATTTACTTTCCCCTTCCTGCTAGTTTGTATCCTGCTGCCTTTTGAAATGGAAACTCTTCTGACCCTGTAACCCCTGTGTTACTCTGAATAAAACTCTTTTTAATTGTGTTTTGAAGGAGCATGCAGGGAGCTCCCACACTACTAATCAGCTTTGCTGGTTTGGGTCTGTACGTGCAGGATTCATGTTGGCAGAATAACTTGATATAATTGCAGCTCTGCATCAGTGATTTAATGCTTAAGAACTTTAAAGGTACAGGTCTCAATTTCCATCAGCACGTTACTGCAGGTGCAGTGGCTCCTGTGTCCTCCGCCCACCTGGTGCACTGCAGGGGGTGATCAGCACTGCGTGCTTGGGGGCACCAGGAGCCGCGCTGAGGCTTGCCCCAGCTGGACCCCACCAGCAGGCAGCACACAGCGTTGCCTCCAATTTGCAGATGTTTGTTCATAGCTCTGCTAATGCACCTCTGTTTGGCCTTCAGTATTCCAAAAGTAGGAATGCCACTTAACCCAAGTCCTGGCTCCCTGTTACTGTTTGATCAGTAGCAGTAATGCAGTAACTGCCTCGGACAAATGACTATACTAAGAACACTCCCAATTGCCCTGTAATAAAACTGCTGGCCTCCCTGAAAGCAAAGATGATAGAAAGGGCAAGTATGATTGGAAGGTCAACAAGTTTGAACACTGACAGAATGAAAGAAACAAATTATAACACCGAGGACATGATGCTGAAAATGCCCTGTGTCTGATTCTTGGCTTAGCTAGAGCCAAGGTGTGTTACTGGGGTGGCTCACTGCCCTGCTTCCACAGAAAAGGATGTAGGATCTCAGCACCCATGCAGCCTCTGGGTGGCTGATTATTCATATCTTAAACTGATTATTTATCTGTTAAACTTCAATACTGGTCATCTTTCACAAAAAGAGACGAGAAGCTACTGACTATCACGGGGCAAACCACTCTATGTGAGAAGGAACCCCAGTGCTATGTGTCAGCGAGGTTTCCAGTCTTCAGCCTCCTCTGCCTGGCCTGACATTAGCACCCGGTACAGATCCTGTCATGTACTGCTTCATCAACTCTACTTGTGTCACAAGTTGTCTCTTAATAAGGTGCAAGGGAAGCTTTTTTCAGTGTGGTCTTAAATGAGGTAGGAAAATGAAAACACGTTACAGCTTCTGTTTCCTGTCATCTTGTCCATCTGTCCCAGAGGAGACAGCCCAGCAGAGCTGCTGTGCCTCAGCCCGCCCAAACCAGAACTGGGAGAACAATCCTCTAGCTTAGGAAGCCAGCTTGTGGAAGTCCTGTTTTATTTGCTTTGGCTGAACCACCTTCTTGCTGTGGTAAAATAAGAATAAAAGGAAACTTTGGGAAGCTTTTGCCATCTTACATTTTTGCTGACCCTAAGCTCCTTTAAATTGTGAGGATTTTTTAAAGGTTGATTGCCATTTGGATTTGAAACCATTAAGATTCTGGTATTTTTAGTTGTGGGGTTGTTATTTTTTTTCTGTTGTAAACCGGAAAATCACTCTTGTCGGTCTGCAGAATAGTCTTGCATTTCCTGTATGTTTCCAAGACCCAAGGTCTAAACAAAAACTCTGCTGATACCATGCTGCTGGATGGTTGTACCTGTGAAGCAGCCTACAGGGGCTTTGAGGAGCCTTTTGGAGTGCCCAGATGTGTCCCTGGAGAGCAGAGGGCCTGAGTTTCTTTGGAGAAGGGGAGTGTGGAGAAAGAGGCAGCAGAAACAGAACCATAGTGCAAAGACTTGAGAGAACAGAGGTGTTGCCCCAGCTCTCCTGCCCTGTGGGATACCCTGGCAGCCCGGTCACACCACGGCCGGTGCCGCTGCCTTGCATGGCCAGAGCTGGTCCTGGCTCCCTGGAACCAGCCTCTTGCCTCTGCTCAGTTGCAGCCATGTCTTTTGTATAAGTCATTCAGTGCTCATTGGAGTAATGGCTTGAACTTGACTGCTTTATGTTCCAGGTACTACTTTGACCCTTGGGCTGTAACATCAGCCCGGCAATTATTCAGTTTCTTTTATGAAGTGCCTTAGTGCCAACAGGAAAGACTGCAAGATATCTCTGTGCAGCCTGATGTTCCGAGTGCTAATCTGGGATGTACGAACACGGCAGTACCGGGCTTGGACATAGATCTTTTGCTGTCCTATGGTAGCTGTGACTGGTTTGATAATGAAGGATTTTCTACAGTAGCAATTAATGCCATAACCTTTGGGCTTTATTTTTTCCTTGTTGTATTTGTTTACACAGGTAGATCATTTAAAAGCTTGATCTGTTGTGCTTTATTACCCCAGAGCAGACACGAAATACTGTAGTTTGTATCATCATTTCTAAATGTAAAGTGTCTGGACAAATGAGTTTAAAACAACATGTCGTACTGACTGTAGTTTAGAGAGTTTCACGGGGAAAATAATTCCTGCAGAGAAAAGGTGTTAGTGATGAAAGCTTACTCCAGAAGGAACTGGGGAGATCCATGCAAAGCCAGTCCAGGTAGAGTTCAGTCCTGGTTAACCCGCAGGCCCCTTCAGGCTGAAAAAGGAGCAATCCATGCTTTTGTTTACACATGCATGCAGAGGTAAATTTGCTTTCTGTAGATGAATATCCAAATCTTGATGATTATAACAGAAAAATGAGATCCTCTTATTGTCATAGTCTTACCACAGAAGTGCTAACCTGGAGCATGATTTCCCAACTATTAGAGCTGTTAAAACCTTATTTCTGTGGCACTACTCCTAAGAAATCTTTTCTGAATCATTTTTACTCCAGGGTATCCTGTAGACCTTGTTGTCCATTTCAAGAACACCTCTTTAGATGAGGCATTCACAGATAACTCACTGTTCCTTGTTTAGTGATTCCCTCCCACAACAAGTAGATCTCTTTTGGTGCAGGTTGGAAGCAGCCATTTTCTGAAGTCATAGAATCACAGAATGGTTTGAGTTGGAAGGGACCTCAAAGATCATCTAATCTGGCCCATCTGCCGTGGGCACTAACATCTGCCCAACCTGTGTCCAACCTGGCCTTGAACATGGCCAAGGATGGGGCAGCCACAGCTTCTCTGGGCACCCTGTGCCTGCGCCTCACCACCCTCACTGTCACCATGCCGTGACTATTCAAGAGCTGCAGAATCACTCTGATAATTCATGATACCGAGTTCGGGATACTCCCCCGTCGGCTGCAAATGAAGGAGAGATGGTGGCTGTCAGGGAATTTTGATTATGTGGTATGAAAACCTTGCAGGTGAGTTGAAGAGGAATGTGTCACACACTTCCCGTTTTGGTGCACTGGTCAGGAAGAACGCAAAAAATAAAGCTCAGTGGCTAAGTGTGGTTAGGTGAATCAATAAACCAGAGGATGTTTCGGATTCTGGAGCAGTAAGAAACAGTGCAAGCAGCGGGAGGCGTTGGAAGCATATGTGTTCACAACTGTCACCCAAAGAGACCAGCACCTGGGGACTGTGCATATGCCTGAACATAGGTACAACACTGAAAAGTAAGAAACAGTAGCAGGGAGCCTAAAACTGCATGGGCAAGGCCACAGAAAAAGTGAATGGAAGAAGAAAAAGAAGTGTGACCCCAGCACATCCTTAAAATTGTTTACTGTGAAGTGAGATGTCTGTCTTTGCTGACACTTTGCCCTTTACTGTATGAGACAAGTGAAGTAAAAAAGGCTCTTAACTTAAAATATTATTCTTTCCCTCTGCTCTGTTCCTAGATTAGCTTTTACTGATGTTCTAGCTTTAAACAGATTTCTCTAGTGAAAGAAAGTGGTGATTCAGTTTTGCTTTGGCCACATTCACATTCTGGCTGTAGGTGAAGGAACGTACATTGCTTCCTGTGAAGATACCAGAGATCCAATTTGTGACTCATTAAATCGAGTGGTGGACAATCCTCAGGCCCAATAACTGTAACCATTGTATTTCTTTAAAGTTACCGGCACTTTCAAGGAGGGAAAGGCCATGCTTTTGCTTTGTGAGAGGTGACTAGTTCTCAGGAGCATTTACACTCACCAGCCTTTGCTAGTCCTGCAGATGCTGAGTCTAACAGGTAACAGTTCAAAGGAGAGGCTCCTGAAATCTGTGACTTTTGCTGTAAGTTTTAAGATAAGATAATTTTAGAGTAAAAGAGAAGCTGCCCCTGTATTCAGCTGGGATTCACAATGACATTGATGCATGCGCAAAAAGGCCAGAAGCTGTTGGAGTGTTGCCTGTGATACGGTTGATGTGTGGTAGCTGAACTGACAAGAACTCATGAGGAATTTTATCTCTTTAGTGCAACCAAAACTTACCAGAACAAAAATCTTAAGTCCTTTTAAGCAGAGTCCTGGTTAAACTGCTGAGTAGTTTGTGAATTGAGGTGATTGTACTAATTGGGAGTTAGACAGAGCACTGATGGAGTTCACATCCCAGTGTTGGAAATCACGAGCAGTGAAAATTTAATTCACCATGCTGTTATCACATCACCTTCTGTTTCAGAAGTCATGAGCCTTTGTTCACGTTAGACTCACATTCATGTCTTAACATATAGTGCTTCAAATAGCTCCGGATCTGGATGCTTCTTTGAAGGCCAAGACAGATGGGGGAATATGGACCTTGATACTTGTGAGCTGGGCAGAGCTCTGTTTGGTGTAAGAGCAGTAACCACCACATGTGTTCTTGTACTGGGAGTGGACCAGGGCAGAGGTGCAGCGTTCCCTGGTCGCTTCTGATCAGCCCTCTGGTCACTTGGACCTCAGGATGTATCATTCACATCCACTCATAAAGCAGGAAGTTCTCTGAGGCCCGTCAGGGTTTCTTACCCCTTGTGTGCTTCTTATGCCCATTGCACTGCAGCTGTAAGCAGAAGCGTCTGTTCTGGTTGCAGACACATCTGCATCACTTACACTCTCGCTCTAGAGCAGGGTGGTCCTCTATCTCTCTGATACTGTTTTCCTTTGGCTCCTCTACAGTAGGCAGATGTAGGTAATTGTATCTTTTCTGGAGTTTAGCATATGGGTTTACTTGCATGTGAAGGTGAAAACTAGTTTTATACTTTGGAACCAAAGCACCAGTTCACTGATGGTCTCTAAGTGTCCGAGTCTGAAACCAATCTGTGGCATGTTCTTTCTGTACAGCTGCACAATTGTTCTCTGGTTCTGCTGCCTCAGCAAAGGTCCTCTGAACAAGGGGCTCCCTTCAGTTGGGGCATCAGCTAAAGACAACACCACCCTTCACGCAATTATGAGCTCACAGGGATCAGAGTAATGGCCAGTCTGCATCTGCATCAGGGACATCTCTGTCATCAGGGACATGAGGGAGCTGCACTTGTCTAGGAAATACCATAGGATCACACTGACCTGAACGAGAAAAATCCCAGTTTATCGATACCAGTGTGCAAGAGACAATTTCCAAGCAGTCTGCTCGGGCTGTGCAACTACCCTTGTAGTCGAGGTGCTTGGACTGCACTGTCTGCACAGCCACAGTACCAAAACCCAAGTCCTTGTTGCCTCCTCCTGTGCACTCATTCAGAGGTCATTTGCCATCCATGCCTCTGCCTGCTCTGGTTGGTGATCAGGTGCCAGATGGCTCCAAAACTTGGGTGTGCTCCTGCAGATGCTGTTAAATCTCATTATCTGCTCAGCAGCCTCACACATGGTAGCACCTGTAGGCTGAATGGGACGAAGCAATAATCTTCAAAAAACAATGGTTTCAGGTATGTCGCCTTTCTGTGTTGGTCCTGATCACAAGGAAATGAGTTATAAGAAAAATCTGCTTGAAAAGATGAGTTTATGGTTAAGTTAAGTTTTCACTTTATTTGTCAAATGAATTTTCTGTGAACTGAAAAGACATTAATAAGGTTTTATTTGCATGTGTTTCATTGGGGGGGGGTAATTTTTTTATTATTTTATTTTTTGGTCCATTTTTCCCTTGCTACCTGGCTCTTCCAGCCGAGGAAATCCACAGTACTTTTCCAAAATGCTTTTCATGCCACCTTACTCTGTTGACTATTTTGTATTGGATTTCTTATTTAAAATGTGTTTCCTTATGGCTTTATCTTTAATTTCCTCTTCTTTAGCAGGGCTGCATAAAGGTGGGCTGAGTCCCAAAGCTATTGTAGCCTAAGTTCTGGTATTTTATATATATAAAATTTCAGGGCTGATGGCAATGATACCTGGGATTATTTATGGGTTTTCATAAAAAAGAAAGAGGAAAATACAGAATTGCATGGCTTCTCTCTTCCTTCCCCTTTCCCCAACCCCCTCCCCACAGAGGAGTTTAATGTTAAATGATAAATGTGGAAATTAGAGACCGTCGAGAAAATCCAATTTGGTGAGGAGTTTTAAAAATCCCATAATAAACGCCGAGTGAAATGTATGATTTAATGCAGGGCGCCAATGGCTGCTATTATGTGCTATTAGCAAATCGGGGTTGAGAGTGAATCTTTATCACTTGGTGAGTGCGGGCTAGGCCTGCCTTTGCCTCTGCTATTGATTTGTAGCCGCTTGTCATAATGACATTGGGAAGCAATGAATGGAAGATGTGCTTTTGATAGGATTGAAGGGGTGAAAAGGGGGGAGAAAAAATTCAGCAAGTTTTCTATCTCTTCTGCCTGATTAGATTTTTTTCTTCTTTTAAGAGCTTTCACATTCCAATAAAAATGCTAAATCAGCTCTGAAGCAGAATTGTTAGGGAGTAAATAGCTAGTCACATTTAAAGGAGGAAAAGATCTGACTTTACAGCTCTGACTTTACAGCAGTGGATGAATCTAAAGAATATTTCAGGCTCCACAGAAATGACAGTGGTGGGTGGCGTGAGGTGGCTGCGAGCTCCCGCATGGATAGCTCTGCAGCAGCCAGTCCCAGGGAGCTCATGTGAGGCATGAGGAGGCTCATTGGAAGGCACAGGAAGGAAACCTCAGAAGTGTCTTTATTCAGGAAGCGGAGTGAATGTTTCCTGATCTCTGAAACAGAAGTGCCTGAAATTAAAAAATGGGATTTTACCTTATCACAAGGCATAATAAAGGTCTCCTTTGCACCTGGGAAAGGAAGATCTTTGCCACTTTAATTATAGGTGATCTTCATCGGAAACCTAAACCAAGGTTTGATGGGACTATAATTGCTGCACAGTTTGGAGACTGCAGAGTGCCTGTATTGGTGGGTTTTCTCTTAGGCTGTTTCGAAGCAAGAACAGGCTTACTACCCATTGTGGGTCGGGTGCACACGGTGAATGAGACAAAATCCATGTATGCTCAGGAGCGTATCTGAGTGTGAGTCTACTTGTGGTGGTCCCCATAAATTTGCATTTCTGATGAGTGCAAATGCCATGCCATTTTAATTTCCTGCCTCTCAGTCATTCTGCTCTCCCTGGGAAAGGGTGACCTGCACGCATCCCAAGGAGCAGAGCTCCACTTTTTGTTCCTTCTTGTCAGAGTCCGTATGTGCTTTCTCTCATTATTGCTGTTACTAGTCCAGTTGGCTGTGCTGAAGAGCTGTAGGCTGAGTAATGGTTGTGACTCTGATATTCAAGTCCTCCTTTTCAGCCTGACCAGCACAGCTACTTTTACTTACATAAACCTTCATGGTGCAGCCGAATGAACCTGCTTTCCGGGGCTCACTGTCAAGAGTATGAAATGGAAGATTAGAAATCAATGCAGAGAGTCCAAGTGCCTACTTCATCACTCAGGAGAAAGAAATACAGTATTTTGGGTCTGAGCCTTGCACTCATTAAAATCACATCCTTTAAAAAACCCTTTAAATTAAAACGATGATCAGTGGGGATGGGGAGAATTTCATGCAGAAGGAATTTTCCAAAGGCGGAAGGCTGAGGGCAGCATGCAGGTTTAATGTGGTGTTCCCCATACCACCCACTGGTCTTACTGAGCATTCCAAGTGTATGCAGTGCTTGTGTTCAGGGAAGTTTGTCATCTAGTACAACTGTAACACAGCAGTCATGGGAAGCTGGAAATATTACGATAAGGAAACAGCAAGACAGACCTGCTTCGGACTTCCAAGTATTTCCATTAAGTGGCTGATAAATACTCCAATTTTACTCAAGTTCTTTGTTCTTTCCTAAACCCTTATGTGACAGATCCAGGCCACAAAGAAAGCATATGACAGAGCTCAAAGTAGGATCCAAGCCTTTTGACCTCTTGTAGATATACATGACTGTCTGTCTTCAAAGGCAATCTGTTGTTTGCTTAATTATGTGATACAGGAGGGAAACTTGTTAAAACCAGGCCAGGCATTGTTGTGCTGTGGTCTCATGTCTGCTTCCCCCATTCTTGGATATAAACCTGTGCTCAACATCACAAGCTGCTCTCCTTCTGGAGATAGCTACATACTTGCCGCAGAAATTCAATGCAAACTCTTGATGTGTTTTATGCTGCTTTTTTGCTGCAGACAGAATAGAGGAGATTACCACCTGACCTGCTCCTGCTCAAGAGCATCTGTTCACCGTGAATCACAAAGGGTCAGACTCTTAAGGAATCTATCTCACCTCTCAAGAGCAAGCAGTTTCAGCGTGCTTGTACAAACAAGAGCACATTATTTCTACAGTCATGAATGAAAACGTGGGAGCCCATTGCTAGACAGGAAGGGCTGTTTTGGTCCAGCCTTTCGTGGGGTCTGATAATAAGAGAACAACTTGATTCTCAGCATTTATTTATGAAAGTAAATGGAGGAGGCTGAGAATCAGCTCCGGAAACCTTTTGGTGCTCGTGCAATATTGTTTCTAGAATGGCTGCTTGTGTGATACTTCTAAAAAGATGAAATGGTACAAGTGCAAAGGCAGCATGCCAAACTATTTTCTGCCCTGCCCCATTGGCTCTTAGGTGCAAATTTTATGATAGCAGTAGAGGAGGCTGATACGACAACAGCTTTCAGACATGAAGAAGCTGCTGCCAAGGGGAAGGGAATAATCTGTTTTCTGTGTTTAAGAATTAATGGCTTAAATAGCAACTAGGTTAGATCAGCAGCCCTGGAAACGTGAAGTCCGTGGACCCCTGGGGTTCTTTTGAAAGCTCTCTGGTCCATCTCTCTATAAGTGTTAGCAGACATGGGCATTCTCCAGTTAAGCAGAACTGTTCATATTGTGAACCAGCTCATATGTAGATTTTGGTTGTCATCCTCAGGCACAAAGTTGAGCATATACTGACAAGTTCCTCAGCAACCTGGTCTAATTAGATCCGCTTTGAGCAGGGGGTTGGACTTAATGACCTCTGGAGTCATTAAGTCCACCCTAAATCATTCTGTGATTCCATATTATATGTTTTCTGGGAGCTCAGAGACAGCTTTTTGCAAGGTGGCAGGCAGAGGGTTGGACTAGGTGACCTTTAAAGGTCCCTTTCAACCCAAACCATTCTATGGTTTTATGATTTTCACATTTTGCCCCAAGGAAACTGGAGTTATGTGGCCCATGGCATGACTTTGAGCAGTCTGATGAAGTTGCACTAAATTCTAATGACTATTTAGCTCCCTGTAAACTGAGTTGTGCCAACTCCTTCCTTTATTTGTGACAAGGGCAAAGTAGCACAAGTCTATCTTGACCTTGTATGTAGGACTACATGTAAAATAAACTGAGGCTCAAGACAAAAGACACTAATGAAACCTGGGTAATAGGGTACCTGGGGTAGTAAAGGGCTTTTGGGGAGTCTGATTATTTCAGTAATAGCCATCGATCTAATTCCAATTCCAAAGAAGAAGTTTAAATGTAAGTAAGTGTTGCAGGGAGGAATTGGCACATGGCATTTATTTTCTGGCAGCTAGGTGAAGAGGAGAAGGAAGAATAGTTATTGCACTGTTATCTTTAGTCCTTGACAGGACCCTGCATTACCTGTCCTATTACTGTTCACTGCTGGTCTCTTTGTAGCCAAAGGAGAGGAAACTGTCAAGACATGGGGCAGCTAAAGGTTTAGACATTTCTTCTCACCTTACATTTGCTTTACCCCTCTCTTTGCTTTGTATTTCATGAATCTGGCACAAACCTGGACATAGAAACCTTTAAAACCTCAGTGGCCAGGAGAAACAATGGCATGTCAAGTCATGGCATGACTTTGGTAAGACTTTGTCAAGAGACTCAAGCTGTGCATTACCTGAACTATTTTTCCCTTCTGTCCCACTTTTGTATGCTTTCTTTTGGTTTAAAAGGGAGGAGGAGAGAGCAGACTTTAACAGAAGCTTCTAAAATTGTCTCTCTTCTTTCAGTGAGTACAGGTACATTTTAGATAGATAGCTCCTAAAAGCACATTGATCATTTTCAATTCAGAAGCTTTTATATAATAATGGTGTTTGTTACACAAGACAAGTTGGGGGATGTTTATTGAGCTTCTGTCTGTTAGAAAAGGGTCTTGCTCAGAGTTTCTCAACGTCCTCACCAGAGATGACAATAGGAATATAGGAAATATATTCAGACAATAGGAATATAGGAAAATGATGGATTAGGATAAATCAGGAGTTGACTTAATCATAGTCTTGTTAGCAAGATGCAGAAAAACTCCTCTGCAGGCAGTTCCAAGGCAGCCTGTCCACTGCCAAATGTTCTTTCTGATTCTCTCATTAAAAACAAACAAACCAACCAACCCAAACCTTACCTCATAAAGCACAAGAGCCTTTGCAGCAATTCCATCGAAGGGCTAATCAGGTGAGAAATACTGTCTTGTAGTAGTGCATGTTTCAGGTTAGCTCACTTCTCTCCTCACAATGTAAACATTTAAATATTCATGGTCTTTGCTGCAGATGCCTTCTTCAGGAGTTAAGGGTGCTGTTTCTGGAGCTGTTTAAACCTCAATACCCCACCATGCTACAAGAGAGAATTCCATTCCCACCCCCTTCCCTTCCCAGCCTTGACATTTGGTCTTGCCCCTCATTGTAGTGGCAGCAGTGGTTCACCAGCTGCACCATGGCTCAGATCAGAGAGGCAGCCTGGGTAAGAATTGATGGGGGTGACACCCCCTTCTCCTTCTTGGAAGTTATCCAGGCATATTAGATGAAATCCACTGTAAAACCATAGCATGACATTTGCAGAAGGATGCAGGATGCTCGGTATCCACTGCTTTGGGAAGCAGGGGCAGCAAGGTGGACTCTCAACATTGCCAGTGCTCAAGGACTGTGGTGTTAAGCTGCCAGGCATCATGACAGCCATAGAATCATAGAATCTCAGACTGGTTTGTGTTGAAGGGAGCTTAAAGCTCATCCAGTTCCAACCCCCTGCCCCGCGCAGGGACACCTTCCGCTAGAGCAGGTTGCTCCAAGCCCCTGTGTCCAACCTGGCCTTGAACACTGCCAGGGATGGGGCAGCCACAGCTTCTCTGGGCACCCTGTGCCAGTGCCTCAGCACCCTCACAGTAAAGAACTTCTTCCTTGTGTCTAACCTGAACTTCCCTGTTTCGGTTTAAACCCATCACCCCTTGTCCTATTGCTACAACACATCATGTCAGCAAGCAGTGTGCTTCCTCTGCCAGGAGGCAGCAGTCCCATGGGACATGTGCCAGGCGCTCCACAACCATCCCATGCCCATCTATCTGCCTGGGCAGGCAGAAGGACTGTGTTAAGCAGAAGCCTCACTCAAATATTCCTTGAAGGAGTCCATTAAAGTAAAATAAACCTCTCTTAATGTACATAGGGAACATATATAACAAATATATGAAGCAATGTGTCTTTGCTGTATTTAAAACCTGAATTTGTGAGAATGGCATAGCACCTACTTTGTGTAAGGTACAACCAGAGTTGATCCATGGGTGACAGTGTGCCTTGAGACAATTGGTGTCTTCTGAAATACATTCATCTTCTGAGTTAGGTATGCAAAATACAGGACAGCAAAATACAGGACAACAAAATACCTGTTTTCAGGGAGGTGTGACCCAGCTGCTCTGCTCAGCCTTTGCAGCATGCAGTTTGTGCGGCTCAAGGCCTTTCTAATCATGAAGACATGTGAGAAAGCTTTAGATTTTAGAGGCTGCCTGTCCTGTTACTATCCTCCCAGGGCAGTTTTGCCCCACATTTCCACAGCCTTTGGAGCTGCTGATCTGTAGCTGAGTCTAGAGACCATTCCCCATTCATGAACTCCTGGCTGCAGAGCACGGGTGACAAAAAGGCTTTGTGTGTGTATGTAGCTAGGAAAGACATAGTTGGGAAATTTGCACTGACTTCAGTGTAACCTTCTGAATACTGGCAAGGGAATGCCGTGATCACTGTGTGCTGATGGAAATAGGCTAGGCTCAGCGTGGTGCTGCCTTCATACAGCAGTTGTCATTATCTCCCTCGTCGGGTTTCCTGGCATGAGTGATGCAGATGACCTGCCTCGCTAATGCTTAGCATCATATGGAGATCTGCAAAATGCTTACTGGAGTAGCAGTAAGCACACCTTTAAATACCACCTCTTTATGATTCAACCTGTACATCTGATGCTTGCTTGAGCACGCAGCTATTTAATCCATACTTAGCTGGGATTCCTCATCCTCCATCCTGCAGATCACACCACCAGAAAACAGGAATATGCTAATAAAATGTATAGACCATTCTGATTCTGCAGCGTTCTCTCTGAGCATTCACACAACTGCCCTGGCTTCTCTGTCTCTCCTACTGCCTTTAGGAGGCAGTGGAAGTACCTGGCACCTCACAGTCATGGCTCTGAAACAGGTGAAACTGCCACTGAAACAGGCCCATGCATGCGCCAGACACTTAGTGGTACCAGGCATGTGTCCTGCGAGTATGACAGCAAATGGGGAGGGTCTTGACAAGTCAGGGACTGCAGTAATGAGCTGTGCACACCTTATTCCCAGGGCAGGAGCCCTTTCAGTTGGGACACAGTATGTCCCAAAATGGTGAAAGCAGAGCTAGTCTCCGTGTTTGAGGAGAAGCAATCTCCTCCTGAAGGAGATGTGCTTGATGGGACTGCCTGGGCACAAGCAGAACTTCGGAAGGAGAAATGTCCCAGCCTGTTTGGTAGAGCTGGGCAGCACGTTCTCTCTCTGTTAGCAGAGTTTTAATGCTTTGTTTATTGAGATAGTGTTGGTAATTGTAAGGACCTTCTCAAACACTTAGGAAACAGGGTGTCAGTGTTGAAGTGTGACAGTGGCAGACAAGGAAGGGAGAATGGGAGCTTCAGGCTCAGCAGTGCTTGTTTTTCAAGCAACAGCACAAAACCCACTGAAATGTCTGGTTGGAAGGAAGACAGTCAGTACAGAGAAGGGTATCGGGAGTTATGAGTGCTGAAGGGTGCCTGGAGACAGGAGATAAAGACCGAAGGAGCAAAGGACCAAAGAGGGAACAGAGACTTGAAAAGTGTGTCACATCCTGGGTCAGTGAGTTATGTCATGAATTGATGTGTCCTGATGGCCCTGTGGGGTTGAGCTGGAAGGAGATGAGCACAGTACTGAAATCTCCAGCAAGAGAGATGAGGACAGGTCAAGAACAGACCTTTATATCCTGCAAACAGCTTGTCTGTGACGTGGAGGCAAGACCCTTGCTACAAGTAACCCCAAGTACACTGCCGTCTGTTCCACAATTTTAGGATTGCAAGGAAGGAGAGTGATAGCGTAACACTTGGTGAAATCACTGGGGGAAAGAAATCTATCTGGGGGGGGTGAAAAACATCGTGGTATGCTGGTATGGAGAGAGACAAGAGCTGGACTGCAAGAAGGGAGAACATTGTATGAAGAAAACAATGGTGAAGCTCAGCTAATCTTGTCTTGGTTTGGGCATCATGCTTAAGGATTCTTGCAGCACTCAGTGCACTGGTGAAGCTGGTGGAGATAGCAGTGGCTCCAGCAGCACAGGAAGAGCTGTTGTATCTGACTGGTGGTAGTGCTCTCTGGGAGACACCATGCTTTCCTGTAGAGAGCCCTGAAGATAATGAGCTCTGGGTGTTGGAGCCCCGGACCATGCAAACACTTCCTCTGGAGCTAACGGGGTTTGGGCCTTTGATTGGGCTGTGCTTTTCTATACACCTTCTGCATCAGCCTAGAATTCTGGTGAGATCTGAACTACGGTGTCATCATTTCCACACAAGACAACAAAGGTTGCTATTGAAAGCAAAATTTAGTCTGATATACCCTCCATGGAAAATAAGCTTGACTAATTACTGCATTTGAACAGTAAAAAACTATCTGTCTTCAAAGGATTAACACCTACCACCTTGTCTAAGTGCAGAAAGAACAGCTGGCAAAGTGAGGTTTCTCTCTACATCCTAAATGGAATCTGTCTTCACCAACCCTAGTTAGGTCTTACCCTGCTTATTCCTGTGTTAATTAAAGATGTCTCTTCATAGGGACTTAATTGAGGAGAGGAAGGAGGCAGCAGCTCTGCTCACTCAGCTGTCTCTGTAGACCCTCCCCTCCTCATCTCAGCAGACCACACTGGCTTGCTGCCTTGGGAGGAAGATAGTCAGTGACTGTCTGAGGAATGGAATTTGTGATGATGAGGATGTTTCAGGGGTTCTAAGTCATGCTGTCATGCAAAGAGAGAGAATTCAAAAGGGTCACGAATGCCTACACCGCTTGGGAGCTTCAGCCATCCCACCAGACTCGAAGCTGTGGGGACAGCGACAGGGATCAGCTATGACACGACCAAAGGCGTCAGCTCATCCTGCATTAGAAATAATTTCTTGGCCATGGGTTGGCTTCACAAAAATAAAAAATAACCTGGAGAGTCTTTCATTTCCACTAGCAATAAACCAGCAATGCCCCAAATTACTGTGACAGATACCTGTATTCTGTTGAAAAATTAGACCTGTCCTTTTCACTTAGGAAAAAACACACTTTTGTCGTCAACTGCAGTTTCTCCCAATGTTTGCACACAAAAAGGTGTTCCTGTCCTCCTGGGCTACAATCTATTTGTTTGTCTTACACAGCCTGTGAAAATCGTAGTTGTGAATGTGCTGTGTCTGTGATGGGGAAAGCTGCTGTTCTCCAAACATGAGTCAGGCTGCAGCCCGTGAGTCAATCCAGAGGATTGCTCAGGACAGGGAAGCTGGTGCCTGGGGTACCTACACCTGGTTTTCTGGGGGGAGGGAAGGAAAGGCCTTTGCAGAGAGAGGAATTTCTCTCTGAATCACAAACCATAATTCTGTCCAAAATGCAGTGAAAAACTGAAGAGGGAAGTGCCCTGAACTCTTTGAAAATTCCTGAACTTCCTATTAATAGATCTCTGTTTAGAATAATGTGAAAAATTAAATCTCTCCAAGGCATTGAATCATGTGCATTCCCACGAGTGCTCAGCATGTGTCTGCACTCCACACAGATCTCATCAGCCATTGTCCCTCCCACATTGGCTCCAGGCTCACATTGCAGGAACCTTAGTGGGTCCTGCAGCATCTCAGCTTTGGAGATTCATAGCTGGCTTGGCGATTTTAGAAAACATTTGCGTTCTCCATACTTTATTAGTCACTGACAGACTCATTGTTTATAACATACTTCTCAGCAAGCTGTTTGCGACTCATCGCCCTGCTTGCTTTATAGTCTATAAATATTTAATTCTTTAATAAACTGCTTATATGTAATATCAGATGACTGATGTACTTCTTTCCCCTCTTCAGCAGTGCTATGATTTGCAAAACAATTCTTTTGGTTTTTGAATAGCAATATGTTCTATAAATGCTTGAATTTCCTTTTTCTAAATAGCAATTTCTTCAGGGTATTTGGTAAATTGACAAGCAGAGCAATGGTTCCTGTAGTGTTATAAGAGCTGCCCCTTCCTAAAGCCTCCGTGGGGAGATTCACTTCCAAACAGTCACAGACTTGTAACGAGAAAATGCTGGGGCCACAGGAGGAAATATTTCACACTCGGGCATGGCAAAAAGCAGCAGCAGCCTTTGGAGGCCAGAGCACCTTTGCAGAAGGCGTGTGGAGCACATTCAGGCTTGTGCTGAGCAGGGTGCCCAGCCTTACAGTGAAGGTACCATAGGGTGAGCATCACCACCTCGGTGCCTGCTGCAGCACCACCTCCTCTGCCTCGCCCACAGACCTGCTGCACACACCAGTGCACTTCATGCCCATTCTCCCAGCTGTGGTCTCCCTCCTGCTGCTCCTTGGGAGCACTTGTAAAACGAGCGACTGACTCGGCTTTTGGTCCTAAGATGCTTGGCTCATCCTCTGTGGGGGTTTCTCCTGCCCAGGAGCAGGCAGCAGCCTACATGAAGTCTTCTGGCAGTTCCGAGCCTCTCCTTCCTTTGGCCCTCCTCCTGGCATGTTGGATGCTCTCCTGCATGTGGTGGGAGTAGGAACCTTGCAGATGGCAGGAGAAGCGTCAGCCAGGTGAGGCCACTGCTGGAGCATTGATCTGGCTTTCAGCCTGCTCCACAGCTTGGTGAGAAAACTCTCCTAGGGTCTGGCAACAAGCTCTGGTCAGGGTGGAGAGCAGAGGGGAAGCTGCCCCACATACTCTGCAGCAAGGACTGTCCACCAGTGCCGGCACAGGAAGGGGACTGTGAGAATGCACCACCACCCCTGTGCCTCAGAGCCTGTCTCAGTCCTAATCTCACCCTCCGCCTTAAGGCAGATTTGTGTTTAGGCTCCTGCCCTTCCCTAATGGGTAAGGCTCACAGCATGCAAAGGCACTGTTCATCCCTGTGCTGCCAGGGCAAAACCATGCTGGAAGGATTCAGTACCTAGAACGGTGTCAAGTGCGTGGCATGTGCACGTGATCCTTCTGTGGAGTCACCTTGTGTTCGCCTTGGTTATTTGATTTCCCAGGTTCCATCTGGTCTTAGACAGCATCTGCATTAAGCTGCCTTGAGGCTGGAGAACAGAAAGATGGGGCAAGGTCAGGTGGCACCTTCTGGGCTGCTATTCCAAACAGTGCAGATCAGCAGCACTGCTGTTCCGGGTTAAGAAGCAATCAGTTAGGGTGGACAGGGTGAGTGATCTGCTCATATCACTCCCAATGATCATGGCTGCTCAGTTCCTTACAACAGACTGGGTTTGGGCCACTTGCTTGGTCTAGGTCCATTTTAGCACAACTTAATCAGGACGGCAACATCCTATGCCTTCAGGTGGGCTGTGTGGGCATGGACAGGATATTCACATCTGACTTCTGAGCTAGACTGACAACTGGGTTATCCCGTGTCCTGAATTTGTTAACATGTTTGAAACCGCAAGCAGAGAGTGCCTGGGTTTAGGGTTGTTGCCCAGAGGCGGTACTGGTGTCCTATATTTGATCAGAACTGGCAGTCTTTTGCCTTCTACTCAGTCTCCTGGGTGTCTGTGCAGAAGGGCGTATGCATGTGCATGACGAGGATGCATCTGTTGCGATGCAGGAAGGAACTGGAGGCAGATGACAGCTAGATGGGCCTGTGGTTAGGAGTCTTCAAACAGCACTGGGAAGCAGCTTCCCTCTTTGCTATGGGTAACTGCATCCTCCACACATTGGTCCTTAGACAGAAACAGATTAGAGCATAATCCTTCCATTTGGTGCTCTCAGTGCTCTCTTTGTGATGAGGCGTGCCCAAAGAGACCTGGTTGCTGTCTGCTCAGAGGTCCACAGCCTCCTCTGGGCAGGTTCTTGTGCCACCTCTCTGTCTGTGACAATCAGCATACCTCTGCAGGCAGTGGAGCCACCCTGCTCTACAGCCAAGGAGCTGCTTAGGAGCGTTTATAGAGCCTACAGCACAGGAGCAGGAAGAGCTCCTATCACAATGGGTCCCATCTGCAATAGTCTTTCCTGTCTGTCCTGCCTCTTGCATTTCGGGTAGAGAGGAGAGCAATGCTCCCTCCCTGCAGACCAGGTCTGGCTGCAGCACGAGCCTTGCTCATGACCAGGGATGTGGTAGAGGCTGAGCAGGCTGTGAAGGTGGCTGTGAAAGCAGAGCCGCTTAGCATTAGCAAAGGGCAAGCACAGACAGTACAGACCTTCCAAAAGCTGTTGTCAAACACAGCTAAAGTGAGGGTGTTGCTGTTTGCTGCTGTATCTTACTTTGCTCACCCCTTGCTGATGCACACAGGTGCGAACTGCTGGACCAAAGACCTTTCTCAGCAGAACAGAGCAGCCAAGAGTCCTGTTTCCACACGCACATACTTTTGTACTTGCAATGCCCAGTGGTGCCATTCCCTGCTCTGAGAAAAGTGGGTGAAGGTGAATGTGGCCAGCTCCTGGCCTGACTCCCAGCAGCCTCCCTGATGGTGCCATGGCTAGGAGCTGCTCTGCCCAGGCCATGTCCCACTGTCCCGGTGGGACACGGGGCCAGCAGGGACCACTGGGCACTGTGTCATAGCTCTGTCCCTTGGGAAGTTCCAGCAAGTGTCTCATCAGCCAGCACCAGTGTCTGAGTGCCAGCGCACTGCATGTTGTCACTCCACCCTCGAGGCTGCCACCAGACCTCTCCTTTGCCCCCGAGCTGTGGCACTTAACATGCTCCCCCTCTGGTTCCTCTTCTCCTGTCCCCCTCCCACCCCACACTTCATCGAGATTTCTGAATGAAAACCAGGAATCATCCAGGCATCCAGCTCCCAGCGCTCCGAGTCTCCAGGCAGTGAGCGCGCCTGGTGCCCTGGCTTAAGTATGAGTAATGATAAATAAGGAAATCACGCAGTGGGCTGTGCTATTCCCTAATGAGCCTGTTTGTCCCAGGCATAGTGCAGAAAACCCTCTTCTCCTTGGCAATAACCTTTCTGCGTATTAACATTATGCATGTATTCATGTGACTTCCTCAGCCTCGCCACCACCTCTTCAACTCATTTAAATAAAAATAATTTATGTGGACATTCCTTCAGTCAGGATTCCCCCCCAATCATATTTCGTTGGTGCTGTGCACCCAAATGGGGTCGTTATGCTTTCGCATATCATTACGGCTTTATAAAGAACAACAGCGACATCTGCATGTGCCGCAGCGCTACAGAGATGGGGGGAAAAATATGGAAAACAACCCCCAAATGAGCTCCAAGCTCATTTCCTCCGTGCCTTTACCACCACCATGGACACAAGTAATTGTACAGTGTAATCACATCACGGCTCATCTGAATATTCATAACCAAGACAAAGACTTGGAGGAGAAGAAAAGTCGGGGGGTGGGGGGAAAGGGAGGAGGATTTAAATATAAACCAGCATTTCATTTTGAAGCAAAGTTCCACGTTCGGCTCAGGAGAATGTCTTGGTACCGATCCTGTCTGTCTGCTATGTGGAAGCGGTGGGCACTGATTGCATCGCACGTGTAGCCCCCACCATGGAGAAAGAAAATAAAGCACAACAACAAACAGCAACAGAACTGCCCCCAGCAAAAGTGGTGTTTGAAGAGTCGCCAACGGTGGCTAACCAGCTGCTGTTTCTCCAGGAAAGAAACAGTCTATTGAGGGAGCTTTATAAAGACCCCAATTAATATGTTGTGCATGTATAAGATCTACAAAGAGCCCACTGTGTTTCTCCCCCCGCAACCACCACCTTCTCTTCCTGATCAGTGCCAGTGGAGAAGGATCTGAGCTACCAAATAATTGATTAATCACCTCAGCAGTGACAACACCCCTCTCCAAAATAAAGAGAGAAGAAAAACAAACACAAAAAGAGGCAACTGTTCGCTAATTAGCGTGTAAATTACCGCTGGTTCCATCCTTCTTTGTACCTTTAAAAGGAAAAGAGAAAGAGTAGAGAAATACAATCCCCATCCTAATGTATGTGTTGTCTTCATTTCTTTTGTATTACTCTGGTATCCTTTACTAGCATTAACCCAGAAGTGTGGTGTTTGTCGAAGCTGTGGCTGGTGCTGCCAGTTCGTTCCCCAAAGAGCTCCTATTTCCATTCCACTGGAGCTTATATTCCTTTAAATGTCTAGCGCAGCATCATTTCCCCCTTTCTAATACATCACTCTGCTGGAATTAGAAGAATCCAAGGTTATATCCAACTTCAAAGGTTTCCAAGTCATCATGATTTTAGTAAAAGTAGAAGACAGATCATGGAACAAGTCCCTGGCTTTTGAAGATAGGCATCACAGGGACCTTCCTCCCTGTGTCTCGTTCCCGCTCTCCCTCTCTCTCCCCCCCAACTTTGTACCTCTCCAGCTCTGAACGTCCCGCGCTAGCGCGGCTTAATGATATGCAAATGAAATATGCATAAAACCATTCTACTGTATGATGATTAAACACTGGAGACATTAACAGCCGACGCTTCACTGTTTGACTATAATAATCTTTCCCGAGCATCCGCTTTGATTGCGGAGTTATGGAAACCCATAGCAGTTGGCAGAGAGAGTAAGGGAGAGAGAAGGAAGGAGAGATGCAGGGACGCATCACCCATCTCTGCATTTATCCCACTCCAGGAGACGTTTCCCCCCCTTTGTACTGCGTTCCTACTGCTGTCTTTTGTAATCCATCCATGCGGTCGCACCAGGGCGATTAACGGGAAAAAAAACCTCTTTTCTCTTAATGTTTCAAAGCTCATTAGCCAAACGATTATTCCTCATTAACAGCGAAAGCTGATTCATTAAAAGAAAAAATATGCCCAAAAGATGCCAGCGCTGTTAATCCCGAGCCCTGTAGCTGGGCTGTAAATCCCACGCTAGTATTTTCCATGCAGAAGGGAAGCGCGCCAATCCACGAAAAACCACCAAGCAAAAAGAAAACATTTTGTGTGTTTTGTAAAATCCGCAAGAGAGGCAATTAATATTCCCGCTGTATGACTTTATTTTTTGTCTCTCCCTTTTGTTTCCAGTGCCCTTCCCTGGCTCAGCGCCCGGTGCCAACAGAACACCTTGCAGGATCCTCAGCAGTGCAGACAACGTAAGTAGCCAGCGGTCCCTTGACGCCCTCTTCCAAGAGCCCCAAGCCCTCCGGACCCTGCGGAGCGCCTCTGCGGCTCCATCCCTCGCTCGCCCCTCCAGAGTGCCACCTGGGCTTCACAAGTAGCACCTTCCAAATCTCTCTGTCTTCAAGTTTGTGCATGTCTGTGTGGCATCCCTCCTCCTCCTTCACTCCCATAGTGGATCTTGTAAAGGGCTTCAGATCGGCCCCATTCATCTCCCTGGTGATAGCAGTGAATGTAGATAAATCTCTGACTGCCTGCTTGCTGCTGGAGTATGATTTTTATTTTGTCTTCAGTGTATACCTAGGTCAAAAAGTGGGATGTATACTGACGTTGGGTGAGTGTGTGTGTGTGTCTGTGTCTTTCTCACCCTTTCTCTCTCACCCAAGCACACAAACATGCATCTCCCTGCATGTTTGTGTATTACATGCGTGCACACAAATATATATCCACACTCAGAGGCATGTGTGTACACACAGAGGTATACGCACATCTCCGTCATGCACACCCCCACCCTCACACACCTCATCTGCAGTTATCGGAGGCATTGTGTGCGTATGTGTATGTGTGTCCATCCACACACCGCTCTGTGTGCTATGTGCATACAGGCATCTCTCGCTACACCGATAAACATTCCCTCTCCTCCCAGCAGAGGCTGTATGCAGCTGTGATCCTGCCCTATAAGAGCAGTATTCCTTCCTTCCTTCCTTCTTTCTTCCTTCCTTCCTTCCTTCCTGCCTTCCTTCCTTCGGTGTACTACTCGGAGACCTTCATGCTCCCTTCTCGGAGTCTCTCCCAAGCTGCAGAATTGGCATCTTTCCCTGAGGTTGTCCAAATGGCAAATGGCATCATCTGTAGCTCACATTCTTGCAGCATCTCATGGCATTTCCCTCGATATCAGCTACTCCCTTTTGTTTGTTGTTGACTGGGCTGGGTGTGGTGGGGGTTTTTTGGAGTTAATTGCAAACGAACCCGAATGGCAAATGCGCCAACAGCTTGCGGAAAAACAAGAGAAAGGAAAAAAAGCCAGCCCCACAAAACGCCTTCTGCTGCGCCAGATGCCCATGTTGCCCCTGGCATGGAGAATGGGCACAAGGGGCTTGTTGTTGAGGTTTTTTCTGTTGCTGTTTTTATTGTTCGCATTTCCCTTTTCCCTTTATTTTTAAAGACTCCAAGATGCCAGCCTCGGCTTGGAACGGAGCGGTGTCATGGCGGAGACGACGGCCTTTGTCTCACAGGGTGTGAAAGCATCCGTTGTGCTGGCTCCACTGCGGCAGAGTGACGTTTAAAGGGGGGAAAAAGTGCTGAAGGTCCGAGTTGAGCAGCGCTGGCAGGGGAGCCCCTATCCCCACGGTGGTGTGCGTCCAAGGAAGGGCTTGCAGCGGAGGAGCCTGGTCTGTAATCCTGGCACTTGCGCCTCTGTTGCTGCCTGCCGCTTGCTCCTGGGGGTCTGGATAATCTCCCTTAGCTTTACCGCACTGTCTGGCCCGCGCACAGGGCCCCCGTAACATATACCCGCTGCCGCGATCGCAGGGAGCTGTGGCGTTGCCACTGAATGGATGGCACTGTGCCAACTCCGCTGCCATCCGCCCTTGCAGCTCTTTTCCTCCCTCCTCCCTCCCGCTCTCCCCTCCTCCTCCTCCTCCCGTCGACTTGATGTTAATTAACACACGGGTTAATTGATTTTAAAAGCTGAAGAATTACAGTTAACTTTTCCCACAGGGTAGGGACGCCAGCCGCCTGGCACAGCTCTGCTGCCTGGTGTAGGGGGGCAGGGAAGAGCCCGCAGCAAAGCCCGGGACTGCAAAGGACGGACGGATGGACGTTGGCGTGCGGCTGGGGCGCTCCTGCCTCATCCTCCCGACGTGTCACCACTAGAATTTGCTATAAACAATCAAAGCGACCCCTCCCTTCGTCTCTCCTGCCCTCCCTCCTCACAGCAGGGTGAGCTCTGTTGAAGTTGCAGCAGGGACGCTGTGCCCCTTGAGCTTAGCACAGCACGTGAGTGACCACTGCTGAGGTGGGGCAGTGGAGGACACTGACTGGGGTAGGCTCGTCCTGTCATCAGGGCTCCTTTTAGATTCTTTAATGGCCTCAGATACATTGCTTGGGGTTAAGCATCTCAACCAGGGGAAAGTTAGTTTGTAATTACAAGAGAAATAAACCATGTGAGGGATTTTTGTTGGTATTTTGCCTTCGCACTCCCTTGCCCCCATCTCTGCCGCAAGTGAGGGCGAGTGACAGCACGGCTGGGAGGGACGCAGCGATGCTGGGAACTTGCTGCTTTCACCTTCCCCTGCTTTCATTTTATTTCATTTTGTTTTTTAAAAGCATGAAGCAAGTGAAGCGACGAGAGGAATCCATTATGCAAATCAGGTCACATTTGCATAATGTCTCATGACTGGAATATGCAAATGGCTTGTATAATTTATGAGTGCCAGTGTCTGTCTAAAAGTGTTTCCCAGAATTTATAAAAGTGAGGTGCGGGGAGGGCAGCTGGGCTGGCTGCTTTGCCAGGAGGGCTCCGCACTTGCTTTTCAAAGTCCTCCTCAGGATCAGCAGCTCAAATGCTCATTAATGAGAAACAAGCCCCCTTTCCACCCTGTCCCTCGTTTTATTTTCCATCTTTCCCTCTGCCAAGCCCCCACCTGCTCCCTCGAACTTCCAGGAGGCGCTTGGCTGGTGAGGGGACCGGGACTGAAGTGGGACCCGCACCTGTGGGTCAGCCGGGCTCACCCCGTGTGTCCCTGGGGCTCTCACTGGCTCAGGGACATGCCCTGCAGCAGCGTGTGCAGGGATCTGCGCTAAGGCACTTGCCTCCAACAGGCATGGTAGGATTACTGCTGGCTTGCAGTGCGCCACATCCAACCTGTGCTTCGAGTCACAGCCCTGTGCCTGACCTTCGGAAGAGCTGCAAGGTCAGCGCAGGAGTGGCGGTGCCAGTGGAGACAGACCTTGAGTTTCCTGCCCAGAGAGTTCAGCTTCAGAAGTGAAAAAGTCTCTGCAATACCTGGAAATGCAGGACAGGCATCAAGATTATATTTTTTCCTCTTCTCTGCCCATGCGGAGATCTTGGCAGCATCGGGAGGATGCAGGTAGGCTGTTTCACACTGGGGTGCCGTGCTCTGAGCACTCTGCACAGGGAGAGGGTCAACAGTAACAGGCACGTGGAATGCTGCGATGTGGCTCTCTGTGTGGATCACAGCCTGCCCGCTCTGGTCAATGTCCAGCAAGGAGCAGCGGAGTGGCTGAGCCCAGGGTCGGGGTAGCTCAGCCTCAGCCTTCCGTGGCTCTGGGAGGTTCCTGAAAGCGCTTTTGGGCAAGAAAGCGTGATTTGCTTTTCTTGAGAATCTGCATTTAAACTGAAAAACCGTGTGTGTTTATCTCGCTGCTTTCAAAACCAGTTGTGTGGTGTTAGTTACTGTCTAAACTGGTGCATCTCTCACTTCAGTCAGTTTTAAAATAACATGACTTCTGTGCAGTTTATTTAGCAGATGCAGGTCTTGACTCTGATAGTGTATGTCACACTGGACATCTCGGAACAAAGCAGTGAATTCAGAAGCTGTGCTTTTACCTGTGACTGTAGGATTCCTGGTGTGGGAATATAAAAGGACCCTCTGCATTAGGTATAAGGAAGGCAAAACTGGCCTGTCTTGGGTCTTGGCAAGCGAGAGGCAGCAGCACGAGGCTCCAAGGTATCTTTTGCTTATGACCGCTCAACTTGAGTACCTCCCTCCTGCCCTGAGGGGTGGCTGTCCCTGTGCTGCTCCTCACTGGTCCAGCTAGCAGAGATGTAGCTGAGGTGTAGCTGAGCCTGATCTGGAGCCTGTGCAGCATCAGAGATACTGGCAATAACCGGTGTGTGCGCTGAGGGCTGCGGGAGGCCAGGTGTCCCATGGGGAGACAGGAGCTGCAGCAGCAGGAGGGCTGAGGGCCACTGGAAGGAGCGGGATGGAGCCCCAGGGAACATCCCCCTCCCTGGCCCTGCGATGTCAGGAGTCAGGACTGATTTTAACCTCAAGGCAAACCACCATGTCTTGCTCATCACAAAAGGTTCTGCAAGCTGGAAACAAGAGAACATCTGTTTACTTGTTAGGGGTTGGGTGTAGCATCAGCAGATCCTGCACCAGGACCAAAGTTGGTTCTCCTGATGGTCTTTCCAGGCTGGCCAGCACAGAGGCCTGGGGCTGTGGGTGGGAGGAGGACCTCCGGCTGAGGAGCAATCCACAGGTGCCATGAGGAATTCAATCTTCATCTGGGGAGAACCCACAGCTCTGTCTGGAGCTCACCCCTCTGTGCTCTGCTCTGCATGGGGTGCTGGTCCTAGTGTCTCCTCCCTCCTGCTGCTTCTACCCCACGTGGCACCCGAACAGTATCAACAAGTGTTGGGCTGGAGAAGCAGCAGGACCCTCTTCTATTTCCCAGGGCGCAGTGCACAGCTCAGGCATCCCTGGTACCTGCCCTTCTCTCCCCAAGGCACAGGGCTCCCTGAGAGCCCTGCCATACCATCCTCTGCCCTCATGTCCGCAGGGAGAGCTGCCTGCTGGAGCCTCCCCCTGTTCCCATTCCAGGGGCAGCGCCTTCTAGATATGTGTCCCTTTTTGGTGTATTTATAAAACCATCAAAACTCGTGAACATTCTCTTGTGGTTTTGATGCTGGAGAATGAGCTTTGTATTTGGGGATGAAAGAGCTTCTTTGGGGTAGGAGAATGAGAGCTCATCCCACACACGCACTGAAACTTCCATATCTGCTAGCCAAGATTTTCTGGGTTTTGTAGGTCAAGTAACAAGAGCAGTAGCACAGGGAATCACTCACGCGGTACTGTTCATTTATTGACTGTGTTCCCACTGAGGTGGTGGGTTTTGCCAGCTGAACAGAGTGCACCTGACAGACCCCTGTTGCTTTCTTTCAGTGGCCTCCCGGGTGTGGCCTCTGTGGTTCCTCACCTGCAGCATTGGAAGAATTCCCTGCAGCTCCATCCTTGAGACTTCCTGGGACCTGTCTGCATTTCCTGCTTTCTGCAGCTCGATGGAGGTAAGCCATCTGAAACACTAATCCAGCAGACTTGTGAGCTGAGGCTTCTCTGCACGTGGGGCCTCACCAGCAGAGCACAGTTAAGCCATGTGCCTGCTAACAGTACCTGCTGTTAAAATTTCCACCAAGAAGAGTTCCCACATTGAGTGTAGAGTCCTTGTTTTAAAGAATCCTGTTTTAAAGAAACCTCTGCCACCTTCTATTCCTCAAGCATCAATGCTGGTTTAAGCAATTGGATACAGTTATAGGTAACCACCAGGGCCTCCAGTTCCCTCCTCACTTCTCCTGCATAAGGCATATGACATCAGGCAATGCTGGCCTGGGCTGGAAGGACACTCATGCTTTTCCACTCCTACCAGTGCTGAGCTCCATGACAGTATGAGCTGTTGCTGCTAGTGCAGTTCTGAGCTTATAGCTTTGTCCCACCCTTCCTCAGTTTTGCACAGGAGGAGCAAGGTGCAGGCAGATTCAGGTGCTTTCTGAACACCTGTCTGTCAGCAACAGGCATCAGCCATCAGCATTGTGTTACCAGCCCTGGCACACCTGGTGGATGTGCCTGACATTAAGAACAGCTTGCCTGCATGGGGCTTATTGCCTGATGGTTGTAGATAACAACAGTTGTAACCAAAGTGTGTAAAATCTTTAAATCTTTAACAAATCTCTCATTAATCCCAGCTAAGTAGATTAAAGCTGACTGCAGGCTTTAAAAGGAAGCAAGCTGATCACTTGTAGGGACGAGAAAATACATACAATGAAAAACAGTCAGACAGATAGGCTGTAATGTGCACGTCCTTTGTTCCTGGTCTAGATAAAACTAAGATGGCAGTCAGAACACTGGACCTCAGTCCAATGGAGCCAAAGACTCAATGAGAGGAGAATGTACAGCATGATTCTGTAGAGCATGATTCATAGATACCGAAGATGCTACAGGCATATATTATCTCTGTGCTGCAACTCAGGAAAGAGAGCATTCTGTATGAATGGCATCTTCAGAAAAACAAGACGGGATGAAAATCAGGATCCTTCTCAAGGTTCAGCCCAGTGTTAAGGTCCTGAGCATCACAAGGGCGTATTCATGACCCCTGGTACTCTCTCTACAGTGGTCACTGGAACTGATCTGTATTTTTGGACATAACTCTGATAGGCAATGAAATAGTTAAACATCTCAGTGCAATGAAATTCAGCCAGATACTTACATTTTGCTTGTTAATTGAAGAATTTGATTTCATAGGATTAGACCCTTAGCTGGAGTGATTCAGGGTTTCTCTTCCTTAGAACCATGTGTTCCTTTTCTCAATACATATTCTGAGGTGTAAAGTACATAAACATTGCTAGCTGTAGATGAAGGGAAAACTCTTCGGTAAAAGCCAGACGTATTATGGTAACCCATTCCTGCTGTCATTCCCGGCCTTGATCTCAGCTGGTGCTCTCCCATCCCGTTTGCGTATTCACACCTATGTCCATGACTCCTGCTCACCCAGGGCCGTGTACTGTCTGTCACTCTTCCGCGCGTTTTGTCTGTCCCAGTCCTTTTTTCAGTGGTGCCTGCTTTCCTTGCCAGTTCAGTGGTTCCATTTTCTCTGTCTTTGCCTTTGATGCTTGTCATGGTGCTGTCCTCAAACCAACACTGATGAGGACTTTCTGCTCTAGCATCTATATATGTGTATTTCAAAGGTGGCACCATGATGAGCACTAAAATTGCAGCAGTACGTCCTGCTTCTGTGGCTGTATAACCCAATGGAAACACTGATGTTAGTTCCTGAAGATTCAGGGTAACAGGTCAATGGCAGTTTTTCCAAGTTTGGTGGGAAGCAAGGGAAAACAAGAGATGCAGGATAAATCTTCTGAAGGACAAATACTGCTTGACAAGCAAAGCCAGACTGATCTGGGCCCTCAAGACAGGAGCTTTTGGTGGTTTCCCCACATTGGCAGGTTGTGTTCTGCTCCTGCAAGAGCAGCTGAAATCTGAGGGTGCTTTGTGAGCAGGGCAGGTGGTCACATCCTTCTTCTCTACCTCATCCTGTGAGATGGGCAGAACAGACCTGGTAAGGGGTGACTCAGCCTGGGCCTTCACTGGGCAGGTAGATCTTTCATGGCAGAAGGAAGAAGCTGACTGAAGGTTTCAAAGCTGCCATAGCAATTGCTCTCCTAAAACAGTGGCACTTTTAATGCAGTTTTAATGCAGTTATGCTTTCTCTAATTATGCAAGATGTCTGAAAAACAAGGAAGGAGGGTAACCTGCTTCTCCCCAACTCAATCAAACTGATGAGAAATTTCTACTGTTGCTCTCAGGTGAGCGTAGGATATGCAACTTAAATGCTCAGATCTGCTCACCTTACTCCCCAAATAGCTTCCTCACCCTGCAAGCTGCCCAAGGGCATAATAAGTAGGTTAATGCTTGCTTCAGGGCTAGCCTGAGGGTGAGAGTTCCCTATAGAATAGCGGGGTTGTGTTTGCTCTGTGTGTGTGTGAGTTCATGCGCCAGGAGCCTTCAAGGTGAATGAACACCTACTGCTCCCATGTCACTATCGAATGCCACTTCCTCCTCATTTCAGCCCCAGCACTGGAACCTGCATAGCCTTGTGGCTGATTACCAAGTGCTCACTTTGCATAACAGGCCTGCTTTTTGTGTCAGCTCTGTGTTCATTGATACCTGGAGTCGTTCTTTGTGGTTTTGACTCTGTTGTTTGGGAACAAGAGACAAGGACAGAGAAGGAGAAGAAATATAAAAGGTGGATATTATGTCTATGGGTATGATTTGCATGCATACATTACTATATTGCAACATGGAGAAATGGCTATTGCTGTTTCTATGACACAGCCCATGAGCTGGGTTCCCTTATGGTTCTCCGCACTTAGAATCTGGAACACAAGTCACAAGCAGCTGAACATCTTCCTGAAGAGGGTCAAGACAGCCCAAGACATCTCTTGCAGGTCTGCAAGTGCAGGTCTGGGCCAGTACTTGCAGCCTGAGTTCAGCTCTCTGCCAGACCAGGCATGGTGAGGCAGACACGACTGAGGTTTTCTTTGGGATGATGATGTACTAAGTATTCCAAATGGATTCAGTTAAGAATAGAGTCATAGAATCATAGAATCATAGAAGAGTAAGGGTTGGAAAGGACCTTAAGATCATCTAGTTCCAACCCCCCTGCCATGGGCAGGGACACCTCGCACTAAACCATGTCGCCCAAGACTCTGTCCAACCTGGCCTTGGACAGCACCAGGGATGGAGCATCCACAACCTAGAAGGACTTGTGTGATTAACCACGAGAAAGCTGTTTGCTGAAGATCAGAGTCTGTTCTGCTGCAGGAAAGGAATGTGACCAGAGACTCAAATCTGTATTTTGTCACACGTCTTCTGCATAACCTAGATTACACAGAGCTGATGCCACCGTGCAGAACCTAGCTCTTCACTTTCTGTCTAGCTGCTCAAGCCCTGACTCACCCACCAAGGCCACATCTCAGGTTCCAATTGTACTTTTCTGGTAGTGGTTTGGTTTCTTTTTTGCTTCAGCCTCACTTTACCAGGGCAAGTGGTGGAGGAACAAGAACCAAGGTTTCAGCTGGATTTTAAAGAGCAACTTATTTCTTGGTCATATTTGACTCAGGTAAGCAAATCACAGCTAGAAAAAGGCTAAGGAGGTACGGTCTACCTGCTTTCAGGTGTCAAATCTGCTCCAAGCAACCTTAAGCTTAGGCAGTCAGCTTCAGAGCAGCTTAGCTGTTCCTACACTCAGCTACTCAGTTGTGTGTATTGAAAACCCAGTCCTGGAAGAAAGCCTATGTGATGACATGGGAATGACACAGGGTGTACACTGCCAGCTCCTCAACAGTGTGTGTCTGAAGTGATGGGGTTAGAGCTGGAGATGAGATTCCCTCTTAGCAGTCTAGCTGGAGGTAGCCCTACAGGGAACAAGAAGGCCGTGATGGGGAAGCAGGAGCTCTTGCGAAGGGAGAACTTGGGATCAGAAAGGGGAAGCAGAGTGCTGTGCTGTTAGAAGAGGGAATAGCAATTTGGGAAATCCGTGCTGCAGCAAGAGCCAACAGAAGCACTTCTGTTCCGAAGGACTGGATTATTCCTTTTCTGAAGTGTGCTGCTCTGCACAGGCTGTCACATTGGATTGTTCATTCTGCGCTTCCCAGGTGCACCCTGAAGTCGGCTCCTTCCATTGTGAAGCTGTGGAAGCCATGAGTGAATACACCAATGGATGTTTTAACTGCAGTAAGTGCCCAGGAAAGGTGCTAACAGAATTCAGACAGAAGCAGCATGGATTCCAGTGGCATGGGCAGTCTGGCATAGCCTGAAAGTGCTCAGACTGCTCTAGCATTAACTGCCCAGTTCCACCTGCATGGGCAGAGACCTGGCCAAGCACAGCAGGAAAAGCTAAACCAAGGCTTCAGGATGTTCTCCCGCAATATGGTGAAATTCCCAGTGAATTGTATTACACTAGAATATTGTAAGACTTTAAAATAAAGCAAAGAACAATTCTAAGCCTACAAAGTAAACATCAAATCACAGGGTGTCAATGTCCACTTGTGTTCCTCAGACATGCACACCCAGAACATGTCAATATCGACACAGTCAGTCGGTGCAGGGGTCTGGGCTGCCCAGACCTCCCACCCTACAGAGCAGCAGTCTGCCCCTTCACAAAAGATTCAGAGAAATCCTGTAGATTTTTCATTGGTTTAGCCTTAGATTTTCTCTTCATATTTGTCTTATTGCTAATTTTTCTATTTGCTCTGTGGTTTGTTCTTCTTCTTTGATGCTGCTTTGAAGCATCATGCATATTAAAATGTGAATTGTCTGTAAAAATGAATTATTTAACAGGTGTGAAACACTGTCTAAACATTCTTATCTTCATTTAAAAGAGACATGCATTGAGTAATTACCAAATTAAGCTACTCTGAACCCAAATTAAGAGTTTGAGCTAAGTTTTGCAACAGTTTCTTTAAATCTTTTTAAACTGACTTTTAAGTTATATTGTTTTCACTTTAGACAAGGCTTTGATTTCAGTTCTGCCATGCTTGTATGCTTTTTCTTGCATTCTTTTTTCATTCCTTATTCATTCTTCCAGTTCCGTGCTTCTCAGCCCTCTGTTCTTACCCTCCAGTCTGTGGGTTGGTTTTGTTTCTTTGTAGCTTCTCCCTGTTTCTGCAGTGTCACTGGCAACGTGCTCCTGTTCTTCAGGTCTCCACTTCCCTGACTACCAGTAGCATGTACCTGCAGGTCCTTTCCCCTCTCCTCCTTCCTTGAAGTCTGTGGAGTCTGTGTTTCTCCTCTGAAGAGCACAGGGGCTGTTGCAGAAGGTACAGGCTTACCCATGCATGCCAGCAGTGCATGACAAGGAAGGTGCTAAGTGGGAGTGACTGCGAAATGCAGGAGCTGGTGCTGTGCATCTTCTCCAGCAGCACCTGTCTGAGTGCTGATGCAGAGGAGCAGATCCGGGCATCCCCAGCCCACCTTGAGCTCCTGCACCTGCACACATGAGCCTTGGGCTGGCCTTGGGATGGCGATGCAGCAGTGCTCACTCAGGTACTTTGGCTGTGCCTCATGCCATCAGGTTGCCCTGTTGTACTGACACACTAACTCCAGAACAGGAAAACAAGCCAAAATATGTCAGTGATTTTGAATTGCGAATATGAGTGTTCAAAAGCCATGAAATGAGAAGTTTAAGGTGCTTACTGCAACATGAATCCACCCATGTTGGACATGAGTAGCATTTCCTATGCCTGCTTAGAGTCCTGAATACATATCTCAGTGAAATGAGCTGTCGAAGCAGCAAGGGCTGCCAAAAACAGGGTTAGAGAACAACAGGGAGCGGTTTGGTATGTTCCTTAGACCTTGACTGTGGCAATGAAAGGTTAAAAGTGTGCCTAGAACTATGTATTCAAAATTAATTTACTATTTAAATTTTAATGTTCAAAGTTCCTGTGTTGAATTTCTGTGTAAATATTCACTTTTATTGTCACATAAAGGTAGTATTGACATTTTCCATTGAAAGGTTCTCTTTTTGGTTGCTTGCCACTTCTTTACCCACTTTAAACCTGAAATTTTCTATATCTGTTTTTGTCTTGGCATGACTTTTCTTTGCTATTTTGGGGAGGGGGGGGAGTGTGGAGAAGAAGCAACCAAACAGTTTTTTTAATTTTCTGCCAAAATTGCCAAAAAATATATGACTTGTTTAAGATTGGGGATGGGGGAACCTTGTAGATGTTTTCTTGAAAAACACAAAAGCTTCTGTGTAAAGATCTCAACATTCTTGCCAGAAATACTTTAGCAACATGCTGCCTGAATTCTTGCCTTCAGAATTAGCCTCAACTTTGACATCCCTCATCCTCCAGCCCTGCTGGAAGTGCCTGGGTTTCTCTTCTACTCCATTCCTTGCGTGCCCTGTGCCTGGGGAAGCACATCAGTCCCACACCCTCGCTGTGTTCCCAAATGGCAAAACTTTGAAACTTGGCACGTCGGGGCAACTTCAGCTCAGTCTCGTTGTGTGACACAACCACTTCTTGCGCTGCCGCGCACCACTGAGCACTGCGGACGTGCTGTGTGTGAGGCCACTGCTCTGTGAACGGGCCAGCAAAGGTGGTTGCTGTCTGTGGGATCTCTCACCCAGCTGTGGTGGAAACCTGGAAGTGCTGAATGAATGACAGGCAGGGGGTTGGGAACTGTCTCTGAGGGGAACTGCTTTCAGAGACGGATGCAGCCAAGGGTTTGTTACGTTACAGGAAACAGTGGACAAGCCAGAACCCTCACAGACAGCTCTAACTGTCTTTATCTTCAAAGTTTTCAGCTTGGAACATGGAGGTGTTTCTTTGTAGAATTGATGAGCGCTCACAGTTTTGCTTGAAACATATGAAATGCTATAAAGTTGGTAAGTAAGTGCTTCACAAATCAGAGCTAGACACCTCGAATCAAGCACCTAAAATTACAGGACACATCTAGTGCTTGGATCTCTCTGCCTCTATTTGGTGTTTGTAAAGGGCAAATAATAAAAGTTTTTTCTCACAGGGGTACTGAGATTAGGTAATGCTCCTTGAGGATTTAGGTAATGATGAATGCCATAGAAATTCCCACAAGGAGATTAATAACTATGTTCTGTGTGAGGTTTGGAACGTGTGCACTAAATGCAAGTTGAAGCCACACACTAAGTTGTGGGAGAGACAAAGTATCAGTGACTGATTACCTTTTCTGTGCACATTACCCACCTTGTGAATGAGTTAAGTCCAGGATAGTGCACAATCGTGTACTTGGAGTCCACATCACATGCTTATTCAGAAGGGCCCAAATACTGCTGGCAACCTTAATTCTGTCATATCCAGTGGTCTAACCATGTCTTGTACTATTTTTCTAAAATAGTTTAACTGTAGGCACTATTTTTGAATTAAGAAATACATCTGTTCTCATACATGTTTCCATACTTAGCCCAGCTAATGATAACTGCAAGGGTTAGTCATTCTTTGAAAGCCTTCCTCAATAGCAAATGTTAACAGAGACACCAGAGCATTCTCCTGGCTATTAATCTGCAGATAATAGAAGGTCCATTTCTTAAGTACACACAGAAAAAGAGAAGAAGAAATACTGGCTATGACACAAAATGGATTGTCTTCCTCCGTGCCCTTGTAACCTAGGGCATGTAGTGCAGGCTGCCAGCCATTGCGTTACAGATTTAAAAGTGCTGGAATCTCTCAGTTCTTTAGCAGGTTGCCTGATGGATTGGTGAGTAATGTACTTGAGGAGTGCATTACGAAGCCCTAGACTAATGGCTAGCTCTTGCCCATGGCTTTTGCTATAGATCATTCATCGTGCTATTCATATGCTCTGCCAGTCTGTGTCTGGCACTTGTGCTGCTGCTGCTAACACCATTTGCCTGATACATTCTGCACAAACATCCCCCACATTTTCAGAAGGTGAGCGGTAAACAAGAAGAAAAGAGTGTCACAGTTCTCCAGCAGTTCTTCTCCTGCTCTTTTGGAGGACATGGTAAAGGATAAGGGGATGGACAAGATGCCTACTCACCCAGTATCGCTAGCACAGTAGGCTGTAAAAAACATCTGGGGTTTCTACAAGGCACCTTCTTATGACTTTTTGAGGAATTTGTGCCTGTGAACTTTGCTTTCCTGGGAAGACTGGTGTTACAGGCCATGGTGAGATAGAACAGGGAAAGAGAGGTGGCCAGGTTGCTGTGTATGGCTCTTTGAAAGGAACTAGTTAGCTTCTCTGGTGTGTGCTCTGCTGTGGTAGAAAGAGATGCCTGGATGTAGTTATCAAGATTTGGCTGCTGAGTGAGCTAAACAAGGTAGAACCAAGCTTCACAGCAAAGACCATCTCCAGGGCTGACTTCTGGGCTGGCTTTGGTGGACAGGGCAGAGTGTGCAGAGGTGAATGAGCTGCCCTACCTCCATCTCCTACATGGCTTTGGAGCCTTCCTTGTTCTTTGGACTCCATCACATTAACAGGACTGCAGGGGCTGTGGCTCTTTGGTGTGGGTGAGACTATCTATATCTCCCTCTCCATTCCTTCCACTTGAACCATGTGCAGCCACGAGAAACAAGCAATCCAGCAACTATTGATTTAAACTGGTGACCGATCCCACCTCCAGTTGTTTGAGCCATGCAGGACCCTTTCTGATTCCCAAGTCCAGGACTGGTAGCTTTGCTGATAGAGAAGGTTTAAGCCTTTCTCAATGCTCTTTGGCTTTATATTTTTGCAAGAAATTACTTCTGAGTTCTTTATTAACACTTCCCGATGAGTTTATGGAAAGGATGAAGCCTTCAGCCTAAGGAATTTCCTCTACAGCAGCCATCACAAAGATTGCTGCTAAAACTAAACAGCAGAACCAAAATTGTGAAACCATTGCAGATACTTCAGTTCCTGTAGTTCTGTGGAACTGGAAATAGCCCAAACTGAGCAACAAACACTTTAAATTTTCCAGTTTAGGAATGTTGTGCCTTTTGAGGGGACAAGAGTAATGACATCAATGTACTTGGGGTGCTAGGTATTCTTAGAGAGAAAGACCTCTTTTTACTGGGGCTATTTTTCCTACTCCACTTCAAATACAGCTTGAGCACCTTTTCATTGGCCCAAGCAGGAAGGAAGTTCTGGTTCCTTGTATTATTCACATTAATTCTGCAACCAGAAGTCTGAGGGTATTTTGGATACAGGTGGAGGACGCAGAGGGTTGCAGACAAAGACAATGCTGCTAAAAAGGAGGATGCCATGAGGCCAGAAATCTCTAGTAGGATTCTTAATCAGTTTATTTGCATGCTCTTCTGGAAGATGTTTCTGGTAATAAAGCATCATCAATCTGTTATTTCTTTTGGCCAATCCTTCTCTTTCTGAGCCTGCTTATATAATACCTTATAGTGGCCTATATTTAACTGAGAATATCCTCTGCTTGTTTCCTGTCTTCTAGCTTGAGTTTTCTTTCTTTAACAAGCACAACAGCATGCTGCTCTATCTTCAAAGAGGAAATTAATTCCGTCCGCAAAAGGGTCAAGTGCTAGAAAGTGCATAGCAATGCAGTTTGCATGGCAGGATCCAGGAGATATGATGCTAATAAGATTCTAAGATGAGAACAGCAGACTTGCTCTGGGGATTCAGATGAAGGGTTCTGTAAATTTTAAAAGAAATGGTCTCCAAAAACTAATGATGTCTGCTTTCCAATTCATTAATAATGTGGAGCGGGGAGATGGGAGTGAGAAGCAGGCCATGCTTTGAAATATCAAAATGTAACAGGGAAGAAACAGTGAGAGCTCATCTCACTGGGGTCATAAAGCTGGGAGAAACAGGCAGGCTGCAGGGGAACATAGCATCAGTGCCTATAGGGAAGGAAATTACACTGTGTGTTCTGCTGGGTGTAATTTATGCACAGACTCTGTGCCAATGGTGATGTAAAATTTCTATGCTGAAAAAGATGTTGCTGTATTGACAGAGCTTTTTCAATGTTCTTGTTTAAGGTGACTTACTACACAGGATGTCAGATGAATTTTAAAAACATATCTGAATTGTCTTTGTGTATTTATAAATTACTCTTGCTAAACCTTCCCCATCACCCTTTTGCATTGCATGCACGAAACTGAGTAACAAGAACCTGAACCTTGTTTGTAGTTAATAGCGGAAGAAAACCCCTCAGGCAAAGCCTAATGAACCAAGAGCAATTCTCAGCTTTCCTCTGTAATATCTGGAGAGACTGTGCCTTTGCAAGGGCTGCCTGGACACATGGTGTGACCTTGCTGCTTTACATCATGAAAATTTCCCATTACTATACAGTGTTTGCATGGAGGTGCTATTGTGCAGGTATTACACTGGAGTCTCTCCCTTATGTGTGCAGAATTTGCAGCTAATAGAAAATGTCTGCTCTTGAACAGTTTCCAGAGTGGGAAGGAGTGCAGTGGGAGGACTCAGCCCTGCCTTTTGTTCTGACAAAGCTGTTAGGATTTGCAGAGTAAGGTGAAGGTTTTCCTCCTATCTTCTCCTTTGATCTATGTGATATTCTCTCCTATTGCCTCAAAACCTCCGGTCAGCGATGTCTGGGGAGGGTCTGGGAGCCTCTGACCAGCCACAGCTCCAGCAGGGGCTCCACTGCCACTGAGGACCCAGCACCACACACTGTGGCTACAGCCAGGGGCACCGGCCATGGACACTGTGCTGGCCCTCTCCTCGGGACACCTGGCTTGGCCCAGGTGTCTGACAGAGCCCTTCACAGCCTCAGTACAACCAGCACTTTGTCTTCTCTGCACTGTGCTGCCCTGAAGCTTTTTTCTTGTGGGCTGCTTTCACCGCCTGCAGGTCCCATTTGTTGTCTCTAGCTTGAGCCACATTATCTCAGCAGCAAGCCATGTTCAAGACAAGTCATCTCTCTTGGGTACAGGAGCAGGGGTTCAAAGGAGCGTTTAGTAAGTGCTAGCATGTGGTTGGATACCAGAAGAGCTGTTTTCATGAGGGCTTCTGCAGAATTGGGAGTGCCCAGGATGTGGTGGGTGATTTTTTGGGATATATCTCATCAAGTCTGGCCAGGAGGCTTGGGCTGAGTTTTGTTTCCTTGCTAAAGCCACAGCCATGGAAGTGGGGCCCTGCATCATGTCTGCAACATGTTCACAAAACAGGTTTCTCTTACAGTGTTTATAAATGCTGTGTATTTCTTCATCAAGATAGCATGGGGTCCTTGATATTGACAAGTATGCCTCAGTTGTCCCTGGAGAAAACCACAAATGCATTGGCACCAACTTCAAAAGCCACAGCCTTCATCTGTGGTTTTTAGGCATGTTCTTGGTCTCCAGTGAACATAATCAGCCCAGCTTTGCAAGCCTTCCCATGAACTGCAAGGATGACACAGCCATGTGTATCAAATCTTCCACTTTCCTCATATTTGCGATTCAGATGTTTCCTTGGAGAAGAGCTGGAGAATTTGTTTCCTTGGGAAATTTCAAGATAGATTGATAAGGATTTTCTTGAAGGTCTTCCAGTGAAGTTCCTGCTTCTATGCAGTGTCTCAGCACCAGGTTACAAAATGACTTGCCTGCAGCCACATAGTCGGTCAGGGAGCAGACAAGAGTTCACAGCTGCTTCAGTGGAGATACGGTTGTGTACATCAGGAGTGTCTTATGGCATCAGTAAAGATATGAAAACCAGCTGGTATATGGGGGCCTTTTTCATTGATGTTCTTCACTAGCCACTAGCAGCTGAGCTCATTTTTGTGTCAATGATCTTCCAGCAGAAATCATTCTGGCTCGGAGCTTGGCAGCAACGTTACTGTAGCCTTCCGGACCTTGGCATGAGTAGTTATACTTTTAAGGTCTTTGCTTCTGGTAAAGGGGAAATGAGCCAGCATTCCAGTGTAAAATATGAAGATTTCATAAGCTCAAATTTCCTGAGTTCTGCGCCCCAGGTAGACTGACTGATATGTGATGACCACCTCAAAAAAGTTCTACATTCCTTTCTGATTTGTATCAGTTTGCTGCTGACTGCTTTTTCCAAACTTTTATCTAAAAGATGAAGAAAAACCCTAGGTTTTGCTGGAGGAGAGAAAATAAAGGCCAAGAAGTTTTCTCTGTTGAAAGCCTAAAGCTTCTGTCTAACTTGGGAGAATACTGCTGGACATATTCTGCAGTCACCCTGAGTGACAGACATCTCCTGTCCCCATCAAGCTGCAAAAGCCTGCAGAAGAACAACTACAAAAGGAGACGTCTAAATTTCTGCAAATCTGAATGAGATGCCTTCTATAATCATGGCAACCAGGCTTGAAGCAGCCCCTGGAATCCTTTTGAGATACAGCAGGAAACACCAGGAGCCACTGATACTCTCTGATACTCTGGATTTTGTACTGGAACTTGTTCTCCGGATGAGAAGCCCAGCTCTTCATCCTTATGCTGTAGTTTCCAGTGCTGCACACTAGCTTTGTGCTTGCATTAACAGTGAAGGTAGCTAGCATTCCTTGAGAATGGATATTGCAAATACTACCTGTGCTCTTGCTGGCTCATGGCATCCTGCTTAGGGAGAGCTGAGCTTGTTTTTCTCATCCTGTAGCTGCTCTTTGCAGTCTGAGTACGTTATCTAATAGTTTTACCTAGATCACATTTCTTTAGTTTACTGACAAGAAGTCTACGTGAGACAGCATCAGAAACTTTTAAAGGGTCAAGATATATGGCACCCGTTGCATCTCTTCTATCTACCTTTACCATTTTGTGGAAGGAATTTACATAGATTAAAGAAGATTTGTTCTTGAAAAGTCCCATTGGTCATTACTCATCTCCTTGTTATCTTTTAGGTACTTACAAATTGTTTAATTACTTCCCAGAAATTGGAGCTAAGCTGACTGATCTATAATTCTCTGACTTCTTTTCCTCTACCCCCATTGTCATCTGTCAGTCTTCCAGTAGTTCTTGAGGTCTTAAATGCTCCTAAACTGTTCCAGTCAATTCTTTACATACCCTACACAAACCCAAATAGGTTGAAAATATCTAACTTAAAATTTTGTGCCGTACCTGTTGGAGATTGAATCCTTGCTGCTTCCCCCCAGTAATAACTATGATAGTCATCTTTTTGCTGTTAACCTTTTAGATGAGACTGGAAAAAGATCTTATGAAAGACTGGCGGTCTTAGCATCATTGGTTAGTAATCGTACCATTCTGTGGAGGGGCAAGCCAACTCTTTTCTTAGTCTTTTCAGTAAATGCATACTTGCCACTTTTGATTTTCCTGGTTGATTGCACCTCATGTTGTGTTGTCCTATCTGATTGTTTCCTGTTGGTGTTTGTAGTCACCATGGAACTCACAGGGCTTAGCTGAGTTCATTTCACACTACACTCATAGCACTTCCTTTGCACAATGCCTTGAACTGCTGCATCTGTGATTTTTTTATTCTAATTCTTAATTCATGCTAAATAATACAATTGAATGAGCTTAAAGAAGACTTAGTAAAATACCCCATGTGACTGAAATGTTAACATACCATAACAGGGTATAGTTCCTCAGAAGAATGATGTTAACATTTCAGTCACATGGGGTATTTTACTAAGTCACAGAATACTAGAGGCTGGAAAGGACTTCAGGAGGTCTGAGCCCAATCTCGTGCTCAAAGCAGGAGTAACTTCAAGTTAGGGTGAAGTTGTGCTGGGTCTTGTTCAGTTGAGTTTTCATCATGAAACCTCCTTAAAGGTCTCTGAGATGTTGAGTCAAATGCAGAAGTGCTGGCTGGAGACCACAGCACAGTCCCAGGAGAGCACCTCCATGTCGGACAGTTACTGTGTTGCTCTTCGTACACAGCCTGTCTTTCACCTTCTTTTTCTGGGCTTCCCCTCACTTCCATGAGAGTGCGCATGCACGTCAGTGAAGAGTGTAGTCATTTTACAGCTTCTGCTTCCCTTTCCTCAGCTTCCAGGTTTTTCTAAACTCAGCTGATGCTTACTGGAGATGCAGAGATCCATCACTTCTGGAAACCAGACCCTGTGCCTGTCACTTCAGTGTGCCAAATAACCTGTGTTTCATGTGTCATCACCTGATACGCTGGTTAGAGATGAGGAATGCTGCAGTAAGAGATGAGTGGTGGGAGGAACATGCCTACACCCTTCCTGTGATGAGTCATGATGCAGGAATGTTGCGCAGGGAAGATTTCTATATTCTGAGCTGCCTGCTAGTGGATTTCTTGTTTTGCCACAAAACCTTGGATTTTCCATTGAGGAGGGAATTCAGAGATCTGCCAAAGGGATTGTGTCTTGGTGGTTTTCAGACACTGCCTGATGATCCTTTTTCTGCTCCTTTTCACACATGCAGTGTCTCCCCAGCACTTCCCTTTCCAGCACTTCACACCAAGCAGGGCTGTCTGATTATTCCTCGTGACGGGTGTAAAACTGCCTGGATCCATGGCAGCCCTACTGCAGAAAATCTCCTGTAAAGAGCGAGCTCTCATTTCAAATAACAAACCAGATTTCAGTGGAAATCCATACTGGACTTGTCATCAGGCCAACATGCTGGGATGTGGTTTGTCCCCTGCCTTTTGCTATCTCTTAACTCAGTCTACTGCAGACACTTTTGAAAATATAATTACACAACATTTAATGCTATGAATTGCTAATTTGTGGGAAAGAAATCTACAAAGAGCTTTATAAGTAAGAGCAGAATGAAGCACACCATTTCTTCCTGTGCTCTCCTCCCTCCTGCATTGTCACGTACATCTCAGATTTGCCTTGCTGAAGCTGGTTCTGCTGATGCTGCCCTCCACAAATCTCTCCTCTCACACAGTGCAATGCTCCCTGCACATCTCCAAGTCCTTCCAGGAAAGGAGAGATGTTTGCTGCTCCAGGCAGTGCTAACACCTTTGTCGGGTCTCTCCTTCTGAAGCTCGGTAGAAGGTGCCAACTCTCCCAAGCAAGGCCAGGAGAGTTTCAGGAGCAGGATTACGAGATGGAGATAATGAGGGGAAGGAAGGACAGGTTTTATGACAGGACAATGTAGTGCCATGGATCCCTCTGGAACAGGAGCCAGCCATTGTGTAAGGCTACACCAAGTCCAAGTGTGGCGTTGCGTGAGTCTCTGAACTCTGAACCTTTCTGGGCCTCAGTTTCCCCATTTGAGAGAACAGCAGTGATACACACGCGCCCCGCTGGGCTGGCAGGACCATGCTCTATCCTTTGTGTCCTGCACCTCACCACTGGTGTCCAGGACTCTGTGCTGCTCTGGAGGCCACTGCGGCATGTGGTGCACACAGTCTGCTCCAGGTGCCCGCAGAGCCCTGTGATCAGGCTGCTGGGCTGAGGCACTGCTCCCACCGGCACACATGGCCACAGCAGCAGGGCCAGACCATGATCCAGCCCCAGCAGCAGCCACTGGCTCCATTACAGACCCCGGACAGGCTGGGGATTCCACAGCAGGACTCTGTTCTCCTGACAGATACCCAAAGGCAGATTTTCTTTTAATTAAATATGAAAATCTATAATGCAGTCAGCATGATGCCTCTTGGTATGTTTGTTTTTATACCCCATTTATTTGCTTTTGTTCTCAACATATGCTTTCATTCCTAAGAAGATTTTTATACTGACCATCTGTGCATTACAAATGAATTTCAGAGAGTACTGAAGGACCTGGGGAGTGGGATAGAGGTCAGTTGAGTTTTTTGGTTTCTGAGTGGAAATGGCTGTCTTTTACAGTTGTGGAATAAACACACCAACTAGTCTTTTTCTTAAAATAATATTGAAATTTCAAATTTGACATTTTTAAACTGTTGTTTTTAGGTTTCAGCATTACCAGGCTCTTGAGATTAGTGAAGTATTTCATACCTCATATAGTTAATGTTTCACCTTCTGTGTCTACACTCAGAAAAAAATATTTATCATTTCAGTAATATTCCAGCTACATTGTTGTATTTTTCTCTGCTGCCAAAAGGCAAAAAGCATTTAATTTCTCCAGCACCGAAGGTGATGGCATTATCTGTGTGTTTGGGTACCTGTAACTGTAGTTCTGTACGCAGTCCAGTTGCAAGTCTTGGGGAACAGGTTGGATATCCCGACACAGAGCCCCATGGATGCCATGAAAAAAAGCAGGGAGCATGCCAAACGCTGCTGGCACAGTACCTGCACTGTGCTTGCCTGCAGAGCAAAGGACTGCTGCTCTCCCTGGCCTTCTCCCTGTTCTACCTGTCTGTTGGCATGGGTTGAAACGATGAAACATCCTGCATGTGCATCTCCCTGAGGAGCCCTCACTGCAGTATGAGCCCCACGGCCTCTGCTGGTGACGCAGTCATGGAAGACCTCGTGCCCCTGTGTCCCTGCACAGCAGCGAAAGCTCTGCTCTGTGGCTCTCCCCATGCTGCCAAGGAGCAGATTTAGGGTATCACTCTAGGGGAGACCCAGTCCTCCCACTTCGTGTTGCCACTGTTGGGTTCCTGTCCTGGTGCTGGCATTTTGCAGCTGGAGCCGAGAGAGGCAGAGACAATGTGCTCAAGAATTTTGTCTGACGGGAGTTTGGGGAGGGGGAGAGGGAAAAAGGCTGTTAGATCTATTGCTGGCAATTTAGATTCAGAGACATTTCATCTGCAGTTCCCTCAAGTGTTGAATTGAATAAAACCAGCACAGTGGAGGAGGAGGTGGGGGAAGGGCTCCAAGCACTCTCGGCTGAACAAAAAGAGTCAGGCAGCTCATAACAAAAACGAATTGCATCCCTGCGCTGTGAACACCGCTCCATGGGAGGGGCGGAGGGCGCGTGGCGGAGCCAGCGGGCAGCGCTCCTGCTGCCCTGGCACATCACAGCACCTACTTCTGGGCCTCATGGTGCTCTGTGGGGTTGGAAGCTCCAGCTGTAGAATCAAGCAGGAAGAACAGTCCCAGGCTTTGTTTGCTGTTAAAAAAAAACCATTTCACTTTCCAGTGACACAGAAAAAAAGTGTGAAAGTGAAAGCCTCAAGGGTCAAAAATTCAGGAGATAAAGTGACTTAGCTCTTACAGTTTTGTAAACACTTGCTGTTTGGGGCCTGACTAGTGGTCGTGGGATGGCAGAGCTGCCCTCATCAGTAGGTGTTTCCGTTGGCCTACCTTTGAGAGGGAATTGCTGCTGGCTTTCATTCTGGCCACACATTGCAGCGTTTGTTGTTCTCTGTATCTGTCTTTCATTCCCTGATCACCAGGTGAGGACAGCTTCCATGGAGAGCCACGCAGCCTCCAATAATGGCAGCCAGTCGAGACAATTAGAGTACAACAGCAAATGAATTCTTGGGGACTCCGTTGCTTTGTGTGTGGTGCCACCGCTTCCACAGGCGTGCTCCCAGTGGCTTATATAGTCACAGAGAAATCTCAAGCAAGGTGTCTCCAGGCTGACCGTGACCTTCCCTCAGGACTCCCCTTGGCACACTGCGACACCGCCTGCTTTGCTGGCAGCACCTCTCCCTGCTACAGGCCCACGGGGGCCAGGCCTCGCACTCCAGCTTCCCTGGGGTGGCCGCTGGTTCACCCCCCGCCAAGCTCCCCAAAGCCGCTGGAGCTCTGTTGTGCTCCAGCAAGTGTAGTGTTGGCAGAGTGGGGAGCAAGACTTCTCCTCAGGTGCTGTCTTACTGTTCCATTAGGTGCTGCAGCCATTTAATCCAGTAGAGCTGTACAGAAAACCTCCTGGTGGCCAGGCCAGCACAGCACTTTCACAGATGCTTATGCAGCAGCAGCACATCTTTCGGCACCTATTCAGGCACAAGGCAGAGTTCTAATGTGTTTACCAACATGTGCTTACTGACATGTCCTAATCCTCTCCTGTGCCCCAGTGTGGATATGGCATGTGGGCTGGATTTATATGTGATCACAGCCCAGAATTCCCTCGCATGTGCAGGACCTGTGGGCTGCTGGATGGGCTGCGTGACTAGAGCCTTTGCTAGCCTTATGTTAGGCCTAAGGCATTGGTAGGCTGCTGGGGTTTTCCCTGGGGAATATCTAGGCCTGCTTTGAGTCCCATTAGATACAGGGTTAGGAACTGGTCTGCGCCAGCATTTCCAGCAATGGTGGGGATAACAAGAAGCCTGCTGGTGCATCACCTGGAGCGGGCACCGGGTGCTTGGGCAGGATGGGTTCACACTGCTTGGATCCCACACATGCTGGCTCCGGTGAAGGGGTGAAGGGGCAGGCCAACACTCCTTGGCAGCTACTTCTTCTAAAAACGTGTTACTGCCTCAGGTGGAAAGGTGGATCTTTAGTTTGCCCCCGTCATCTTCACTGACCTCCTTGCCGCCTTATAACACCTTAGTGACAGATCTTATGTCTTAATCAGCCCACGTGCAGATGTACATGCAGCGAGCGCGTGCCTGTGGCCAGCGTGTGCTGCCACGGCATGGCACGTGAGCAGAGGCAGGTATGCAGCCTCGGGAGAAGCAGGCATAGGAAGGCAGGCAGGGTGCATACATGGGACCAGCTTGACCCAGCTCTCCATGCTTCACCGAGAGGAGACCTCTGAATGAACAGCATGTGCAGTCAGCACCCCGCAGCTGAAGTCTGGCCAGCACCGAGTTACCCAGCGGTGCAGCTGGACAGCTCGGGCTGGTTCTGAAGCCGTGCTCGTTGTGACTTGGTGGAGCGCTGTCCTTACACTGAAATATCCCCTGCCTTTGCTCGGCCTCGTGCGGAAGTGTGTTGAAATACAAAGGCAAGAACATGGTGAAGAGTCAGGACTTCTCAGGGCAGGCAGCAGTACCTTTCTTTCAAGTTATTTCAGCTGTGAAACAGGGGTCATGATTCTTACCTATGTCACAAGGATTTAGGAGCCTGATTAGCTACAACCTGTAAAAGACTGAAGAAGTCTTACTGTGAATCTAGGACCAAAGAGTGGAGAATGAGAAAGGGCATGTGTTATGCTGCCCTGATTTTCTCCTTGCGTTATTGATCCAGCAGCTTGCTAAGATACAGCCCTGCCTGCTGTAGTGGTTTAATTCATTTTTAAGCATCATTATTTTTCATGTTGTGGTCTTCCCCTGCTTGGGGTGCTTCTCGCTGCCCATCCCCAAACACATCCGCTCCTGTCTGTGTTTCATGGCGCGCGCTGCTCCCACATGTGTGCGTGTGTACACCAGGGAGATGGAGAGGCAGCTTCAGCTACACTAAGCAATTAAACTCCGGTAGCTCAGGGATGAGCAGGAGGCCGTGATTTTCTTTTCCTTTGCAGTAATTGCCTCTGCAATCAGCTTTGATCACCCGAGAGCAGAGGAGATGAGTGCTGCAAGTTGACATCAGTGGTTTTAATATATCCATTTACATATACAGGAGCAGTGCAGCATACAGCTTTCCATAGCGCCTCTGACCTGAAACCATCGCCGCTCCATAGACACCTCATTTAATTTAATACTTCACCGCCACTGCGGAAGCCACAGGATGGGGATGGGAGGGGGAATAATCAAGCCCTCACTCTCTCGCTCTCCGTGAATGTCTGCAGAAATGACGTGAAAGTAATTGCTTTTGAAAAGCAAAGCAGAAATGGCACAATTGATTCCACTTAAATGAGAGAAGGGCTGGGGGTGGGGGATGTTCACCCTAAACATGCCACTTTCTTTCCTGCTGCAAGCAAATCGCTTCGTGGGTCTGTGTGGGGACGAAGGAGAAGAGGGCTCGTCTCTGAGCAGCAGCAGGGGAAGGAGGCAAGCTCAGCCAGGCAGTGCTGCTTTGGGCAGGGTGCATCCTCTCAGCTAACTCAGACCCAAAGACAGGCACTGCTTCATGAAGCCGTATGACATCCCCTGTTGTCACAGGTATTCCTGTTGCTGGGGAGCTGGTAGGGAGCCTCACTGCATTGAAAATCCTCAAATTATTCTGCATCCAGAACCCACTCACCTGCTTAGCAGCTAGGGGAAGAGGGTGTTTATTCTGCATGCTGAGAAGGCATCAGTTCTCTGTCTCTATCCATCTCAGAGTACCCCTGTGGGTAAAGTTTTGCAAGCCCAAGGCTCTGGAAGCTATCCAGCCTGGTGCCTGCTGGTGGATGCCCATCCCTGTGCTACAGAGGCACACCTCTGCCTCCCTGTTAGTGGGAGCTGGGGCCCGGCTGTGCCCCTGCAGCCCTACTCACATGGGGCTCCGCTGCGCCTCTGCAGCCCTACGCTGCGAGGCAGGCATGTCTGCGGGAAGGGAAAGGGAAGATGAAAGGGAAAAGAAAAGGAAGAGGGAAAGGGAAAGGTGTTGTGTGCCTGTCAGCCCCCTCGGCCGTGGGCCTGTGCTACTTGTGCAGCTTGCCTGCTCAAGCGGATGGCCGTGTCCTCAGCCAATTGCTGATAGCAGCAGGGGTTCCTGGGACAGCTCTGCAGGGATGAGTCCTTGCATGGATTTTAAATATGCTGCATCTCCTTGCTCTCTCAGAGATGAGAACAAGCACTCCTCAGATGCTTCATCTTCTCTGCATGGCAGCCATCTCATCTGTGCTCCAGACTCCAGCCACACGCAACAGCTTTGCCGTTTTCCTGGCTGCCAGGAGTTTCCCTGGCTCTTCCTCCAGGGCAGAGGTGGTCGAGGACTGCTGTAGAAACACTGTGCCTGAGGTTGTGAGAGAGATGTAGCAACTCGGTGCAGGAGCTGAGGCTCTGGGCTCATGGGCAGTGGTGCAGAGCTTGTCAGACCCACAGCCTGGCAGCCTTACACAGCACAGAGGGCGTGGGAACAAAGTGCTTTGTCTGTGCCAGGCTGAATGAGGTGACGCATGAAAAGTCCTCCATGCCCCAGTGCTCATTCTGTTCTCTGCCACAGACAGGAAGAAACCACCACACAGGAGTCTTGGGGATTCTTCCCAGCAGGGAAGAATCTTGGGGATTCTTCCAGCAGGGAAGACTCAGATACATTGGTACTGAAACAAAGCAAAGGCTTTGCAGAATGCCTCTAGTGCTTGGCTGAGCCTGTGCTCACATTGCAATGGCAGTAGACACCCTTTGCTGGCAAAGGGGGAGTGACCCAAGAGCCGGGCTGTCCCCTCTGTCCAACACTGGAGCATGTCCTTTGCTCTTCAGAGCACACTGATCACTGCTGGATCCTGCAATCAGCACAGACAAGGTCCCAGCTATTGCAGGGCACGGGCAGGCAAGCACATGTGCACACATGCACGTCCACTCAGAATTTAAACGTGTTCTGTTTTCAGTCTCAGTGGGCGTTTCACTGGACAGCTATAACCTTTCTCACTGTAGGTTTGGATGGGTTACGTGCCTACAGAATATGGCTTGGAGGAATCCAGGCCACTGTGCTAGTAACAATGTCTCCAATACATCTTTAATGTAGATATTAATGTCATTTTATGTTAATAACATGCAAATTGATTATTAATGTATTTATTGAATGTTGGCAGCTGGGTGACAGTCTTCAGTAAATATGTTTTACTAATCAGTTAGCATTTCATTAATATTGAAATTCTCTCTAGGTTTAGTAAGACAGTGAACGTTAACAAGGCCCCTTGGTTGCTGTGATGCAGGACAGCCGTGGTGCTGCTGGCAGGGCCCAGCCGTGCTCACAGCTCTCCAGGGCACGGGCAGGAGGCCCTGGGTAGCACCAGGACACACAGACACGTGCCCAGGGGGCAGACAGATGTCTCTGGGAGGTGTTGCTCTTGGGAGCCCCACACACAGCGTAGGGCCAGCGCAGGGGCAGTGGGCACAGCATCCTGGGCATCCCCTTTCCAGGCAGAGACATACACAGAAAGCTGTTCTTTGTATGTTCTGCTTTGTTCCCGCAGCTCTGCATGGCAGCACAGGCACTGCTCACATCCAGTGCCAGCAAGATGTCTGCAGTGTCTGTCCCCTGCGTGTTACCTCAGTGTGTTACCTGGAAGTTCTGTAGAGCCCCAATGCCCATCAAACAGCTGCTTCCAGGCACTCTGGAACAGTAACAGCAGCATGGTGTTCTCACTTGCAGTGAACATAACCAAGGGTCGTACTGCAGTTACGGCAAGGCATTGCACAGCTCCTGGCCAGCAGCGCAGAGGATTTCTTAATGCTGAATTTAAAACACCAAGCAGACCAATTCTTGAGCTGTGTGGCCAGTGTTTTCTCTTGCCTCTCAGTCACGAGCAGGGCAAGAGCCAGGCAGAGCCTTTGCCCCTGCCCCACACACTTGCACCCACTGACTGCGGCTCCTCTCGCCCATCAGAAGGTGGCCAGCAGCATCTCTGAGGTGTCCATTGATTGCAAAGGCATCGGGGTCAGTGGCTGGGCAGCTCCGCCGCGGGAATGCTGCAGCACTGTTAGCTCTAGGATCGATACTTTAGTGTTGTCATGCTAATTGCTCCTTGGTTGACATTCATGATCCTTTCCTGCTGCCTCCCTGGGTAAACTCTTTCCAGCTGGGAGCCAAAAAGTGAAAACGCTGAGCCCTTGTTCAGGCAGGTTGGACGGAGTCTTGGTGACATGGTTTAGTGTGAGGTGTCCCTGCCTATGGCAGGCAGGTTGGAACTGGATGATCTTAAGGTCCTTTCCAACCCAAACTGTTCTATGATTCTGTGACCAAGCCAGGGGCACCAGAGCTCCTTCCCCTCTGCTCTGTGGACAGCAGGCGCAGGGAAGATGCCTGAAGGGGTCCTTAGCGCAGGGTGAGGAGCACAGAGCCCCAGCATGCAGCTGGATAACGAGCTGACTATTTAGTTATTAGTTAGAATAACTTTGGGTTTGCTCAGTTGCTGTTTGCTTCCCTTACCCAGGTTGCCTGATTCCCCTCCAGAGCAGGGGCAGGTACCCACTGCAGCAGCCTCTGCCTTCCCTGAGTTGGACATATCGCTGCTGCTGCAGGCGTGCATGTCAGATCACACCTACCATATTGGCTTCATGTCCCCAGAACATCAGGTTTTTGCAGCTAATGTGTGTGGGGGGTGTCTCCTCCCGACAATCCCCACCCCCCGCAGCATCAGGCCTGTGCTGTTCGGGGTTTTGTTAAGCCGTTTAGTATTAATTGATTTTTTTTCCATTTTTTCTTTCTTTCCCTGGGCGGGTCAATAGCTGGATGCTCAAGAGCAGAGGATCTATCAACTGCAGACCAAGCAGAGGGAGAGGCAGGCAGAACTGGAGCAGAAATGCAGCCGGATCCAGCAGCTCAGCCAGGACCTGAGGCCAGCCATCTGCTGCAGGAGGAAGCTCTGAAGCAGGTAGGAGAAGATGCCAGTCCACTCTAGCTTGGCAGCCCTGGCTGGGAAGGGAACTTCATTTAATGCATTCACAGCAATAGTGATAATCTACTGTTCTGTTTACATGGTGGCATAAGGAAAGCCTAAAGAAAGATGCAAAAGTAGAGTGTCAACTCCCAGTGAGGAGGGGAAAGCCCAGGGAACCGGGAGACACCTACAGCTCTGCTGACTGTAAATAGGTGCTGGCACTGCCCTTAATTTGAGGGTGTGACTGCTGTAGTGCACGGATATCCTGGAGATGTTGCTCCCACTGCTGACCACCTCGGAGAGAAGGGAACAGGGCAGCCAGCAGAGACAGTGCCATACAGGACAGTGCTGTCCTCGCTGGTGGTAGCAGTGACATGCAGTGAGCCAGGAGACAAGCCTTGTTCAGCTCTGCTGCGGATGAACTCCTCTGCTTGCTGCAGGATGTGCTGACTGTGAAGACGGGAGCACCCTCATGGCCCTACGGCCCTGGCCGGAGGCCTGTGGGGCAGCACATGTGCCAGCCCTCCCCATGCCGGTCTCTGCCCCTGCCCTGCTACAGCTCCTCTCTTCCCATGCCTGTATTTCAAGCTGCCAGGAGTCAGAGCATTTGCTCAGTGTATTCCTTCTGCATGTGAATATCTGGCTTGGGTGAGCGTGCCGCTCTCCCGTCTCCTCAGACACAGGCTTGTCTGCTTGATGTCCACTTGGGCACCTGCAGTCATGAGCAGATTTTGACCACAAGCTGTCATTCAGATCCATATGGCAGAGATGAAGAGAGCTGATCCTGGAAATCTGTGCAGCTACTGCTGCTGCACACTGCAGGATTACTTGCTTAACCTGCATCTCTCCTCCAAGGTACCAACTTTGAATCTCTTTCAGCACCCCATAAGCCAGAAACATTATATCTGTTTTAACAACTTGATAGTTAAATACTCTCAGTGTTCTGGGAGACTAAACCAGGTACTCTTGATACTGGAGTATTGGGTACCAGCATGCTGGATAGGAGGAATAAGCTCAGCACAGCTGGTTTGTCTGAGCAGCATTTTAAAATTGGGGAGGGATGCCCTTATTATTCTAAGTGGAAGCATTTAATTTCACTTAATTTGGTGATAGTGAATAGGTATGTATGAATTCGAACGTGTATGAAAAATATATGACTATGATGCAATGATTATGTTCATTGCATTTGAAGGAACATAATGAGATATTGTTCCATTTACTGCCCAGTCCTCCATTGTTCTCTGTGTGTGTGTGTGGCTGAGCTGCTTGCTGCAAGCCTGCTCTGTGGCTGCCACTGGTGAAGCTGGATGTGGGAAGTTTGTGTCCCTTTGTCTGTGTTCATGGATGCTGGAGCACAAATGGATCTGCCAGTGTGTCAGCGGGTGCCTGTGCTTTGTTCTGGCTATGTATACAGGTGACCATGTATTGATTTGTGCAAGGACACCATGGCAGGGCTGGAATCATACTTCTGTTTCATCTTACAGGTAGTCTTTCTCCCTTCGCATCCTTCCATGCATTGATACTGAGCTCAGACGAGCCTAGCTGCTTGGTTTTGGTGTGAAAGTGGCAGATAAACCAACCCAGCTCTAAATTTTCTCTTATAAAACTCCCAATTAGAGTACTGAACATCAAGCCCTGTTACATCAAAATAAAACACTATCCTGGGTCAGAACGGTGTTCCACCTAGCTCTGTGTCTGGCAGCAGTTATGCCCATGCCTGGGAAAGAGCTCTTTTCCCCTGGGAAAACAGGAGAAGCTTGTGATACTGTCCCAAGGTGCTCACCCACCTTCTGTAGCGAAAGGGCTTCCTGAGCCCAAGCAGGAGTCTTTGTGTTTAACAGTCCCGGAGGAATTTTCATCCACAACTTGTCAAACTATTTTTGTAACTCAGGTATTACCCATTTTCTGCAGTGTCTTGTAGCAGCAAGTTCCACTGCTTAACATGCATGGGATGCAGAGCCACCTCTTCTTGTTTATTTTGAACCTGTCTCCTGACAATTTCTGTTGTTTTATTGGAAGAGACCATGAACAGTCATTCCTTAGTCACCTTCCCTGTGACACTTCTGGTTTTACAGACCTCTGTTGTGTTTCCTTTCCAACATCCTTCTTTCAGACAGAAAGAAACCTTTTTGCCTTTGTTTTCCTGAGCCAGACACAGTTGCTGATAAATCTCTGGGTCTGGGGGCTTTGGGCTCCCATGGCTGGCAGTCCCAGGATGCCTGTAGCAGACTGCGCATACCAGAAGCCGTCTGCAAGGAGTGTCAGGTGTAATTTAGCACTGGGAGCATGAGTTATGTTCCTGCCCTTTAAGGAAAGGCTAGCAGCACAGCCCTGCCTGTCAGCTGAGTCCCCAACCTGATCATGAGCTCTCCTGGTGAATGAATCAGGATTTGGCATATCGTTGTTTAATACAGCCCCCATGCTAATGTCTTTTTGAAATGAAACTGAGAAAGCTGTTAACCTCAGTTAGCCAGCTGTCCTCACCGTGACCTGGATAAATCATCGTAGCAGGAGCTCCCAAGAACACCGCTCTCACTGCTTTGGAACATGGAGCTGGAAGGGAAGGGCTGTGCTTCCAGCTTATGCCAGGAAGGCTTCTCTGCACCAGGGCTGTGCAGCAAAGGGACTGGTTTGTCCTCACGCCAGCGACCCCGCTGATGCCCCAGGCTAGAGTCCGGTCCTGGACACGCACAGAGGCTGGAGCCTCCCTGCCCGTAGCACAACACAGCATTACGCTGACTGTGGGGAAAGGCCACAGTGTATCCGGGAGAGGAGAGGGTGGATTTTCCCACTGACCACAGGGACTGGCTCCTTCCGCACTCAGACACCATCCAGCTCGGCTCATGAGCACATATCTGGTTTTCCGTGTTCATTCCCTTCAGCTGGAGGCTGGACTTTCTCCAGAGCCGTGTCCTTCCTTTCCCACCACATCTGAAGGTAGCTAGCCTTGAGCTTCCTGCCTCTGCGGTGGGAAAGGATGTAAAGAGGACAATTTGGTGGCTACCACAAGGACATGTAGATCTGCTGGAGCAGAGCAAAGCTGTTTTGACTCTGGAAGGTGTTACCTTCAAAAAGGCCTCATCACTTTATCTGTTCTCACAGGGCACTCTTAGCTGCATTCTACCAGACAGGTTTTCTTTTGTTGTTTCTGATCTGGCCATTTTGTTGGGGTTTTTTTCTCCTGCATTACTAAGGAAAATCACACCACCAACTGCATGTAAGAAACTCCTGGAAAGGGAAACAAAGCCATCTGTTCTCCATGTCTATGAAGTCACACACAAGAACTAATGGGCATCAAGAAAGATTCAGGCCAGGAACAGTTTTCTAATGCGGAAGAGAACAAAGCACATGAACAGACTGCCAGGGGCCTGAGGATTCTGCATCACAGCAGATCTTTTAAGGAGAGATAAACAAAAGACAGGGCACCTGTAGGTTACCCTGTCTTAGAGCTGGAATATTAGCTATTGACTTCTTGAGGTTCATGTCAGCCTTGCTCATTTCCTAAATCTATTCTTGCTCATACTTTGAAACCCAGCTCTGCCTTCTTCAGAGCCCCACCATCATCTCCTTTAGTGTTCATGTGATACCAACATATAATTTCCCAGGCTGATTCCCTATTCTAGCAAAGTGACTGGACTAGAGTCTTGGAAGTGTGTTCACATCCTGTGGTGGTTCACCTGGTCCCAGCTTTGTGCTTCAGCTGATGTCACATCTCCAGCGGTGCTGGATGTGTTCCCTTGCTGGGTAGCAGTGTTGGTTCATAGAGCATTCTTCTACCGCACTGTTGTGGTCCTGCAGGCTTGCTCACAGGAGAGACTTGCTGGAGAGTACACACTAGCATTTTCCCATGTAAATTCATCCTTATGTGCCTTCCTTCAGCTCTCTTCTCAAGGAACAGGGTTCTCTGTTGTGAGTGCTGTGGGCTGGAGGTCTCTGTATGCGGAAAGACTCTCCCCTTCCAGCCCTCCACAAGTAAGTGGAGCTGCCTAATCCCTCACACTGGAGCCTTAGCGCTCACCTGAACATACTGGGCTGATGACTTGGTGCTCCTCCGCATGCTCCAGAGGAACCTGCTCTCTGGGATGCTCCTGGGCAAAGACATGCTCCATATGGTGAGCAAAGGCCGCGGTGCAGGTGGCTGAGAACCCAGCCTGGGACAGACAAGGATCCGCAACAGTGCAGCAGAGAGGGACAGAAGTGCAGAGCTGACAGCCCCTGAACTGCTCCCTTCCCTAACTCATCCAGCACCTTGCTTGCTAAGCTGCACCCAGGAACTGGCATGTGCAAAGAAAGCTGGATTTTGCCCCTTTTGCCACCTATTTATCTAGTCCCAAGTTACCCAGAAGCCAGAACATGTGCTTTGACACATGCTGAAAAGAGCAAGCAGAGCCTGGAGGATGTCAGTGGGTGATGAAGGCTCTGCTACTACCATCTGTATGACATGTGCTGCTGTGTCTTAGGCTTTGGCCTGAGCACTGCAGTTCCACCATTGGTGGTAAACAGAAGATGATGCAGAGATGGGAGCGTAGATTTGCTATCAGAACTTTTGGATTCAATTTCCATTCTCAGTAGAATAGCTGCGTGCAGTTTCTTACATGTGCTGCTTTGCAAATTTGTTGTGCAGGACATGGCGATCAGTCAGACTGCCTGGAGAGTAAGGTCAGCTTGATGCAATATAGTCTTGCTGTGCAGGGGCTGGCCCAGGCCACGTGGAAGTCAGTGTCTGACTGATGGAAATGTCTCACCTCTGCTCCTTGATGGCTGTAGGAGTTTACTGCCCTTTGTCTACCTCATCCTGCTTGAGTGCAGCCATGGAACTTCAGTAGCTGATGAGGTAGAAATGCCTGGATATCAGTGGCGAGTCTATCTGCTTTCTTTTCAGTAACCAACAGAGGGGCAGATGTGTGCTGCCAACCACAGAGCCTCACACCTGTCTGACACATAGCAGCCATGTTAGTACAAAGCAGCACCCACTTTGGTTATGGGTCCTCAGTGGGAGGGTGGAATATGCACAGACATATACTATATACCGCATAGCAGGACACAGAGCAGGTCATTCAGACATCCCAGCACAATCAGAAGGTAGACAGGGCCAGAAATACACAGCCATGACAGCCAGGGGGAACTGCGAGCGAAGGTGAACAGTGTTATTTGTGTAGGAACCCCATCGGGGGCCTGGGTCTGAGAGCCAGGTCTACAACACAGGCGTTAAAGAGGGAATAAAGAAAATAATAGAGCACTGACTAGAATGGTCTGCAAGGCTGATTTCTCTCCATGCAGCCTCTGAAGGAGCAGCCTTTGGGGCTGTGGAGAAATAGGCAGCCTTCAGGCTGTGTGGCTAATGCAGAGCCACGGCTGTTTGTATAGCTGCAGAGCCTTTAAGAGAGACTTGGGAAAACTAGCTTGGATTCCAATGAATATTTACAATTACACTGCTCCAAAGCTGAATCCAATCACAGCACTGCGGTATGTAGGCTTTGTGCATCAAAAGAAAATGAGAGGAAAGCAGGAAAGATGGAGTTGCCTTTGGAGAGACTTACAAACACAGATCTCTCTGCTTGTGGCAGAACTAAAATGCTTTATTTCTGATAGGAGCAATTTATTCTTCAGGCATTTTGCCTGATATTAGAAAGTGCCTGGCTGGTTTTTGAAGTGAGAGTCTTCAGTAGATGGTCTTTAATTTAGAATGAAAGAAAGGAATGGAAAGTGTTGTAGTCCATAATTCTGATACTGTACTAACAAACTCCAGAAATAGGGGAGCATTTCCAACTAGAGCAGGGACCCCCTTCACACACTGCATTCTTGGTTACCATCTGCAAACAGGCTGGGCAGAGCCACCCTTGTTAAAACCATGCTTCTAGTATGATATTTGGCTGTTTACCATGCTCTGCCACTAAACAGAATGATGTAACAGAGAAAGGAAAGGGAAATGCTGAACATTCATTGCAGCTCAGTATTGGCCTCTTCTTTTTTGCAGCAGAGGGTATACAAAAATAATGGTGATGGGGAATCACTGCTTGATGAAAACATGGAGGAGTAACTACCAAACCACTGCAGAGAGCTGTGTGCAGCAGAATAGCATGTGTTGACAAAGCAGAGGCACTACTTGCAGTGACAACATGAACAGCACCAAGCAGGAGCTGCTCTCATGGCCTGCCCATGCTCTCCACTGAGCAACTCTTCTACACAGTGCCAAGGGAAATTATCTTGGATTCTCTGATTTATATTCCTTGTGTTGGTATTTGGGAGAGCTGTAAGAACAGGTTTGGCTAAAGGGGTGCCTTTCTCGATGCTTTAAGAAGACCTACATGTGTCCAATCGGTTCCATCTCTTGGGAGCTTTTGTGGAATTTATGCCTGCTGCAGTAGTACAAGAAGTCAGGTACGAGAAGGGCAAAAGCACAGGGCAGGCTGGGGACAACATGGATCACATAACCAACAGTTATACTTCTTCCTCTGATACTGCATGCACAGCACATCAGTCACCAGTGCTGCCAACGCATGGCTGCAGCACCAAATGCTGCCATCTGCTCTAACATACAGGGGCTGTGAATAAAGTGTGGCCTTGGTGTGGTCCTACAGCACCAAAACACCACTGCTCTCAATTAACTACAAATATATAAGGTATATTCTTCCATTACACCATGCAGACATTCCCTAGCACCGTGGCAGGATGAGTGCAGATACTTTGAGAGTAGCCAGGTTAGGATTTACACTGCAAGAACATGGAATAACTTGGACACGGCATGCACTTACAAGCACACCTGACCTGGGAAAGCAACATGTGAAGGGCAAGCCTCTGCCATCCTCAAGGACACAGCAGGCAGCATGTCTCCACCCCAAATAGAGGGCAGGATGTTGCTGTTCTCAGACTGTGCTAATCCCTTTGTGTGTTTTGAAGATGCTGTTTCCTGGTGCATTTCACCTTGTGGCTGCACAGATCCCTTCTGCTGGATGGCAATCTTAAAGGATGCTGATGGGAAATCCCAGGAAGCTGGTCTCTGATCTGAGTCGCACCGCTGGTGCAGGGAAGTGCTCTGTCACATGCAGGCATGGCACGGGGTGTTCCCTGCAGCTTGGCACGTACCGAAGTCAATAGCCCTCAGCAGGAACTTGCATTCAGTATTATGCTGTCTAAGAGGCTTAAAATTGACTATGAAGTTTCAGTAGACCTACAAAAAACCTGTTTTCAGTTTGTCAACTGGTAGCTTGCTCCAGATGGAGACAGTGCAATCTGGTGGTTGATTCTTGGAATCTGACTAGTGCATCTGTGCTGGCATATTTAGAATCATGTTGTGTAATATGAAAAGCAGTCGTTCATTTCATTCATTTGAAGTTGTCTTGCGGAAATGGCAGCTGCCCAGACAAATGCCACATGAAGATGAAAATGTGACAGAGAGCCCAGGACTGTGCAGCAGAAATAATGGTGCAGTTTTGCATCCACCAGGAAGCCACTGTGATCCATCTCGGTCTCCGTAGCTTATTGCAGATTCTTATACCAGCTCCTGATAGACACCAGTTGCTGTAGCCAAAACCAGCACTCCAATTGGCCAAAGGAGGAGTAGCATGCTTGCACAAACCTGCTGGAAAACTACCTAACTGTTGCTAGTCTTAGAAGCAGGTTAAGGTTTAAAGCTGCAAATGCTGTTGGAGGAGGACTTGGCATAACAGTCTACAGGAGCCACCAGCCCAGGAGCTGCAGTGGCTGCAAGGGTCTCCTCTGGCCAGTATTGTGTATCTCTTCTTCGACTTGGCTGGAGCGTAAATGAGTTTCCTGAGCTCAGTGGGGCTTAAGGGCAAGCTTGGAGGAACAAGCATGATGATAAAGACAGCTGGAGTCATGGCTGAGGCCGATAGCAGGCAAAGCTCACAGTTACCTCAAAAGTCCCAACTGAGTCTTCCAGGAGCATGCAGGGGGCCCGCATCAGTGTGTGGCTGTACAGCTCTGCCCAGGTCTTCAGTGCTCCATCTCCTTCACCACCAGCCTCCCATGCTGTGCATGAGTGCTCTTCAGAACAGGTCCCGTGTCTTCTCTTTCTTAGCCCTACACAAGGCTCTCCTATTTCCACAGCAGAGCTGTGCAGTGAGACTCACACTGGCAGGGACAGTTGATCAGGCTCTGCCCACATGGCCCTGAGAAGGCAAGAACCATCGCTGGTGTGAAGAGGTACAGGAGAGTGGGGAAAAGGCTGACAATGATCTCTCAGCTGTAGAGCCCAGAGAGCAAGCAATGCTCCTCCAGATGGATGAAGAGCTGCTCCAACAGCCAAAACCATCTCTGTGGGGCTGGGGGATCCTGGGCTGTGAACAGTGCAATGGCAGAAGGCAGTGCTTGGTGGGTGCCTGTCCTACACATACCACAGCAAGCACTTGAAGTCTGTGACAGCAAAAGTTGGATATGATTAGAGGTGGCTGTAAACTGGTTTATGTACTCTGCAAAAACAAAACAAAACTCACCAAATATAAATGGTCAAATACTTCCTAGAAAACTGCCCAAATGTTCCCCAATGTAACTGTGCAGGTGTAGGCAGAGCTGTTGTGGCAAACAGCCCTGGGAGCTCCTGCAGTTCTGCTGTCTCTTTACACTCTGTCCCTCCTCACTACTGCTTAAGCATCATGTCTTGCTCTGTGACCAGCTCCAGAGGACAGGACTCAGGAGTGTGCTGGCTGAGACATTCCTCGCTCAGTACAGGTGGGTGCACAGAGCCAGCTCCATTGCCTGTGGCAAACGTAGGCAATGTGGGCCTGTGACTTGGGACCTCCCCATTCCCTCTGGGGAGCAGGAGCAGAACAGCATTGTCCCTCCTGCTCAGTGTCCTCTGGAGGCCTGGAGCATGTGCCTCAGACAGGACCCTGTGTTCCAGACTCACCAGGCTGAGCAGGACCCCATGTATCTCCGATGTGGGAGCAGCTGACTTCCAGCTGGGTCCATAGTGCTGCGCATCCCTTAGACTCCCCTACCACGTCCGAGTCCCCTCAGGAGCTTCCTGGGCAGCCCCAAAGGTCCCAGGGACCCTTTGCACTCCACACTGCCAGGCACCAGTGCCCTGTGCTGGCACCACCATAGAGGTGCCCCCTGACTCGCAGGGGTACAAGTGCCCTCGACCTGGTGAGAACAAAGCGCAGGTTGTTGCACTGATGTTGGCTGCTGACACAGCAGCAAACTGTGCTGGACACTCTGGCACCTCATCACAGAGGGGACTGGGACACAGGCTTCTGCTGCTGTCACTGCCAGCTAAGAGCGAGTGTTGTTCAGAATGGGCTAGTCTATGAAGGCTCACCTGCATCCCGGCACTGCGTGCAGAGGGACGGTTACTGACTCACCACTGTGAATTTTTAAGCAAGGCTTTTTGGACACAGCTCTTTAAAAAAGGAGAACAGACTGGCACAGACAGGGCAGGATCAGCCCCTGCAAAGGAGCCTTGAGCAGTGAAGGGAAGAAAACTCTGCTATCAGCTGAAGTCTGTCTAGTGCACTGTCTCATCTCTGCCACTGTCTCATCTCTGCCAGTAGCCAAGAACTGCTCTCTCAGTCAGTGTAAAAAGAAGATGCACATACCATGGTGCTGCTCAAACTCCTCTGCCAGACTCCAGGGATCCACAGCTCAGGCTTCAGAAGCAAGTGGGGTCTTGGGTTTAGTCAAGGTAAGTGGATTTTTTTTCTCCCGTTGAAGTGTTTAATTTCTTTTTGAATGTATACAAACTTTGGGAGTCCACCTATCCCATGTGAAGCAGCCTGATGCAACATATGACATTAAAAAAAAAAGAACTAATTTTTGTTTTGTAGTTGTTACCTGCTAATTTATGGTCTGCTGGTGGTTCTTACATTGAAAGGACAGTGAGAAATCATACTGCAGACAACCTCTGTATGCCAAACTTGATTTTATAATCCTCTTCAGCCATTTCTTTTCCAGGCTAAAGAGACTATCTACTTTTTGCTCACATGGAAAATATTCTTTGTATTTGATCATCCTTGTTGCTCTTCTCTGAAACGCTTCCAACTTTTTCTTGGGAGGCAGAACAGAGCTGCATATGGTAATCATAGCGCAGCTTCCACTGTGGATCTGTTCAGTGGCATAACCGTGATCTGCTCCCCATTATTTTCCTAATGATTCTTAACAGTCAGTTTGCCTTTTGTGCTGCTCCTGGGCACTGAGCAAACGTTTCCATAGAACCATCTCTCCATCTCTATTTGGCTTTATCTAGTCCAGCCTCAAGGCCTCGCTCCTGAGGAGGGAACAGAGCTACAGCAGCTGGGACTGCAAGAGAAATCTTGTAAGAAAGTGCAAACATCCCAGAACTCCAGCAGGATAGAGACCATCTGGCTGTGCATTGCACCTTCACCACAGGGACAGCTGCTAAACATCTGAAACCAAGAAACACTGAGTTCAGATGATCCTAACAACACTGCAGCCCTGTGCCTCTTCCAGGCACAGCTGCCCTCAAGCACCAGCCTTGCCTGAAGCTGCCAACACTGTCAGAAGAGCTCAAGAACCTGCTCCTTGCTGAAGCCAAACTGAGGGTCTGGCCCAGCAGAACCACTAGCAACAGCCCATGTCTGCCCTGCACCTGGAGCATCCCTAAACAGAACGCCCATGCCCATGGAACACAGGCGCCCTTTCAACCTTGTGCAACGATTCCTTACAAGATCCCCCTTCCCTTCTCACAGCAAGCACAAAGGCTGATGCCATACACACTACAGGACTGGCACAGGGATAAGGCATGTTCTCTTAGTCCTTCTTCACATTTTCTTCCTGTAGATTCAGAGTGAGCAGGCAGGGATCACGCAGGGACTATGCAGGGATCATGCAGGGACCACGAAGGGACCATGCAGGTATCACGCAGGGACCATGCAGGGATCACGCAGTCTGACCTTCTGCACTTGCAGTCAAGAAAATTTCGCCATGTCATTGCTAACTCAGTAACTTGTTTGACAAAAGCAGCTTCGGCAGGCGCTCAGCGGGACTTGAAGACATCAAGAGATGGCAAATGCTCTGCTTTCTCCCTTGGCAGTCAGTCCCTTTGCATCACACCTACTGGGTTTTTTCCCTCTGATCATTGCTGTGCCAGTGGAGCTAATGAAGCTTTCTATGCTTTACCTTTTCTGTATCTTAGAATATTCCTTCCTTTTTGGCCAAAGACTGAAGATTAACCATAAGGAAAGGAAGGGCATGAGGGTCTTCTCTTTCTGCCTTTATTTTTGCATTCCTGTGCCCACCCACCCCATCAAGGTTCTCCCTGTGGTCCTCACCACAAGAGTCTTTTTTCACTTACCCAGCTCTCTCTGGTTTCTGTCTCTCCATGTCTTCTGCCTCCATGTTTTCCCCTTTTCCCACCTGCCACTGCATGGCACTGGTATGGGAGGAGGTCCCCTGAGCCGATGCCAATGTACCTGTCTGGGTGCACCATCCATCTCCCAGCAGCTTAGTGGCTGTAACTGAAGGAACAGTGCCCAGACCTGAGCAGCACTGCTTTTCCTTTGCTCGCTCCTTCCTTCTTCCAGCGGGATCTCTGCTTTGTGATTTCTGGCTCATGGTTCCTTACAGAAACATGTGCAGTTCCTGCACAGCTTACGTGTGGTCTCAACCCTCAGACACGAAACCAAGAGGCAGCTTGCGGTAGCAGTGGTGGCGGTGGTTGCTACGGTGGAGTAAATACAGGCCAGCACCGAGCAAGGCACTGCCAGCTCATGAGGCTGGGCTGGAGGCAGGCCCAGCAGGCTGGTGCCCTTCATGGCTGTGCTGGTGCCTGCCTGTGCGTTCCCCTTATCCCAGTCAGAGGTGCTGAACAGCCAGAACTTGAGGGCAGGAGAGACACAGCCTCCGTGCTCCCAGTGACCCGGGCTCCTCTGGCACCAGCAGCACCAGGCAGGGATGAGCCAAGGGGCCTGGTGCTTGAGCAATGGGGCTGTCAAGGGCTGGCTTTGCATGACACAGTTGGGTGGTCCCAACGCACCATTGATCGCCTCAGCACCCCCCAAGTACAAGGGAAGGTGTGAAGGGCCAGAGAGACAAAGGAGGTGTGGAGCACTTCTGCCTACGCCATGATTTGGCTGAGCTCTCAGCCTGGGCTTGGGAATGCAGCAGGGCAGCTTCCAACTGAGTTTTGCCACTGTAGCTGTTTCCCCTCCTCTGTTAATACACAACCATTTCTTTCTTTCTCCCTTCTCTGAAGGGGACCCTCTCCAAGAGCTGCAATGTTTTTTTAATAAGTATTTTTCAGGTGGCTGGCTGGGACCCTGGAAAGGATAATGAGATCATTTTCACTGCAGAATGCAAAGCTATGCAAGACTTCCCTGTTTGTTATTTCTCCCCTCTAGACTCTTGACCATGCTACTCGTAATTTATGCCTGTTGATGGTCCTCCCCAGCCAAACAGAGTGTGCTGCAGACGGTGCTCAGTGGGTTGAGACTAGAGCCACCAGCGTCCTGCCAACACCCCGAACTGGGAATCACCACTGGGACCGCAAGGAATAACCTTTAAGGCTCATTAAAATTCCACTAACGCAAACACTGTTCCCGTCCTCCCCTTCCCGGATCCAGAGACTCCGGCTCTGCGGGGGGCACCGACCCATCGCCCCCACCCCTCCGGGCGGAGCTCGGGGTCCCGCACCGAGCATCCGCACACCGCACAGCCCGCCCCGGCCTCCCGCTGCCCGGGCTGGCACCGCCGGGAAAACGGCGCGTCCGGCACCGATCCGGGAAGGGCCCCGGTGCGACGGGCGGGCGGAGCGGTGCCTGCGGCACACGGAGCCCTCGCGCCCGGCTCGGAGCGGCCCGCACGGCCCCGGAGCGCAGCGCGGAGCGCGGAGCGGCGCTGTGCCGGGGCGGCGCGGCGGGACCGGGGCTGCGGGAGAACAAAGGTGCGAGGCCGCCGCCAGCAGCCGCCGCAGCGCGGGGCGACAGCGACCCCTGCCGGGTGGTCACGGCACCGCGCGCAGCGGGGCGGGACCCGCGGGCGCGGCGCTTCCGCCGCACGGGCCGCGCCTCCTGCAGGCACCGAGCGCTGAGCGCGGGGCGCGGCCTCGTGGGGCACGGCAGCGCCGCCGCACCGCGCCCGCTGCGCGGAGCCAGGAGGACAGAGAGGCCGAAAGGGGCTGAGGTGCCGAATAGAACGTGGGGCCGAACAGAGGTGGGAGGCCAACAAGAGCGTAGAGGCTGAGAATGGCTGAGAGGTTGAGAACGTGGAATGCCAAAATGGGGGTGGGGCCAAGAAGAACATAAAGGCTGAAAATGGATAGGAGGCTGAAAAGGGGTTGGAGGCCAACAAGAAAGTAGAGGCTGGAAATGGGTGGGAGGCCAAATAGCAGTGGAAGGCCAACAAGAACATAGAGGCCAAAACAGAGTGAGAGGCCAACAGGAAAGTAGAGCCTGAAAATGGGTAGGAGGCCAAAAAGGAATGGGAGGCCAACGACAAAGTCGAGGCAGAACATGGGTGGGATGCCGAGTAGCATGGAAGGACAAGAATGTCCAGGCTGAAAAGGTGTGGGAGGCCCAAACGGGCTGGGTGACCGACAAGAAAATAAGAGGCTGAACAGGGCTGGGAGGCCAAAAAGGGGTGGGAGGACAACAGTCCTGTAAATGCTGAAAAGGGAGAGAGGCCAACAAGAAAATAGAGGCTAAAAATGGGTTGGAAGCCTAATGGGCGGGCGGCCAAAAAAAGACATTAAAGGGTGAAATTGGGTGGGAGTCCAACAGGAAAGTAGAGACTGAAAATTTGGGAGGTCGAATAGGTGTGGGAGGCCAACAACAAAGCAGAGGCTGAAAGTGGGTACAAGGCCAAAGAAGAGTGGGAGACCAACAAGAAAGAGCTTGAAAAGGGTGGAAGACCTGACAATAGCACAGGAAGCCACCAGGAAAGTAGAGACCAAAAAGTGATGGGAGGTCAACAAGAAAGTAGAGGCCGAAAACTGGCTGGAGGTCAAACGAGTGGGAGGCAGAAAAGAGGTGGGAGTCTGAATAGAGGTCAGAGGCCCAACAGGGGTGTGAGGCTGAAATGGGGTTGGAGGCCAAGAAGAAACATCTGCTGGAAATGAGTGTGAGGCTGAAGAAGAATGGGTGCCACAAATTGCTGAGAGACCAAGAATGGAGAGGATGAAAAGGGGTGAGAGACTGAAAAGTTGTGGGAGGCCAGCAATGAAGTAGAGGCAGAAAGCATTGGTAGAAGAAGAAAGGTCGACAAGAAAGTAAAGGCTAAAAAGCAATGGAATTCCAAAAATGGTTGGAAGATTAAATGGGATGAAAGGCTGGAAAGAAATCAGGGGCTTTGAAGGGGTGGGAGACTGAACAAGAAACTGAAATGAGATAGGAGGCTGAACAAGGGTGGGATGCCAAAAGGTGGTTGGAGGCTGACGTGATACTTGAGGTCAAACAGGGGTGGAGCCTGAACCATGGCCAGATGCTAAAAGTGCGTTTGGATACTGGAAATATGTGAAAGGCTGAAAAATAGAGCATGAGAAAGGGTGAGAGGCTGAAAAGGGATGGGCAGTCAAAAAGAAAGTAGAGACCTAAAAAGAGTGGAAGGCTGAACAAAGGTGGGCGGCTGAAGAGGGGTCCGAGACCAGCAAGAAAGAAGAGGCTGGAAAGGGTGGAATGTCAAAAAGGAAGTACAAAAAGAGCATCTAGTTTCTTGTCCTTTTTGTTGTCTTTTCTATGCTCTGCTTTGTTGTTAGCCTCCCACATTATTTTGACCTTACATCCTTTTTCAGCCTCCACCTATTTTTGGCCTCTACTTTCTTGTTGGCCTCCCACACCCTTTTGGCCTTTCATCCTACGCCCTTTTTTGTCCTCTCACCCTTTTTTGGCCTTTTCTTTCTTGCTGACCTCCCATCCCTTTGCATCTTCTACTTTCTTGTTGGCCTCCCATTCCTTTTCAGTCTCTACTTTCTTGGTCACTTCCCATACTTTTGTTGGGTGTTCTGCCCTTTTTCAACCTGTATTTTTTCCACCTCTACCCCTTTTTGGACTCTCCTTTGTCGCCCTCCCTGCCCTTCTCAGCCTCCCACTCCTTTTGGTTCTCCCACTCTTTCTTAGCCTCTTCTTTCATTTTAATCTCTTACCAACTTTTGGTCCTCCCTACTCCAACTTAGCATATCCTATGTGAGCATGCTCAAAAGCATTTCTGTTCTATTTGCAAGTGTTTGTTTCTCAGGAAGGAGTAAGGCCACGTGAGGATGAATCTGCCTTAAGCTAAAAAACCCCAAATGCAGCTATTTTTCGTGTGGTTGGAATTATTTTTAACACTAGTAATTTTTTACATGCAAGTGTTTTTCCACTCATTCCATAACTCAGAAATAGTTGAAAGGAGGTTAATCAAACATTTCAGTTAAGTGCATCTTCATGCAGAGGCTCAGCACAGAAAATCTGGTCTACAAACCAGAAGTGTTTCAGGAGTTCAGCCAGAGTATGAGGCGAGCATGTCCATGGTCCCCTTAGTGCACACAACCACAGCTCACTTGTGACACAGGACCAGCCCTTCTGAGAAGGACCAAAACCTGAATGAAGCTTCCAGCTCAGGCTCTCCTTCAGCTCACCCAGAGCCTGGGTCACCCCCAGAGTACAAGCGCAGCGACAAGCGCAGGGATGGCAAGTCTGGCTCAGGGCACCAATGGACACCCAGCACGTGTCTCCCACCCCACCAGAATTAACATCTGCTTTGGCATCGGAGACTGGGTGAGCAGAGGTGGAAACGCACGGTCCAAACTTCTCTTTCAGTGGCCACTGATGGCACATCTGCCTCACTCCATTTACCCTGCCAAGAGGTAACTACTAATTCATATGCTTTTTTCCCAGTTTAAGTTTAGCTTGTTTCCTCTTGTAGTCATCAGAGATGCACTTTCCCCCACTAGATCCAAGAGGGTTCTGTTATCAACTCTTGTCCGCAAAACCACTCACATACCCATGTGTGAGCAAATTAACCCTCACTCTCCCCCACCAAACCCCGCATGCAGCATCCCTGAAGTCCTGCAGGCTGAGGCAGTGCCTGTGGATGCTCCTGGAGCTCTCCCCAGAGCTCCACATTCCCTCCACCCTGAGCATCCCGCCACCCCCAAGAGCCCACAGCTCGTCATCGAGCCAACTCAGCCATGCTGTTGTCTTGTCAGCCACAGCTGCCTCTGAGCACCCACAAGCCATGATGAATTTCCAAGAACACTGCGGCTTCCACCCTGCCCATGCTCCTGGAACAAGTCTCTGTGCTGCTGGAAGCAGGATTTTGCGTTTTGCAGTGACCTGATGTCATCTGCCTCCTCCTGGCACACCACAGCACCCAGAACTCTGCAGTGGTGGGACACCTCCTTTGCTATCCCCCCATCCCTGCATGCAGGAATATGTCATTAATGATTCGATCAGTCTTGTCTTTGTTTTCTTCCATTTGTTAGGTAAAACCACTACCACCTGCCCTGATACAGGTGCCTCGCATTTGCAGGAGTTCACCATTCCCTGTGCTTCATTGCGTGTGCCAAGAGATTGCTCAGTTTAAAGTGATCCCATCTGGGCTTTACTCCAAACTGGTTCTTCCTTTCCATTTGCTCAACAGCAGTATGTTGGGCACGGATACGGAGACCCTGCAGTCCAGAAACCCATGTGGAGAGAGTGAAGCAGTGTTTGGGATGGGGGGAAACATTGGGAAATGTGCAGGGTCTAACCCACATTTGGTGGGAGGGCAGAAGGTCCCTATGTTAAAAGGTGCTTCCACCTTTTAGCATTGCCAAAAAAATCACCCAAAACCATTCCATCAGTGGTCTTGACCTACTCTGGAGCCAGTAAATATATCTGATCAAAACCAGACATGATTCCAGAGGGGCTGTTATTTGCATACACATTAAATAATGAAATTTAACTGAACTGACATCCAGTGGCTACACAAAGGTGGCATGCCCTCCATTCTGCAGAGGGGACAGTGAAGACTGGGCTGTTGGAGAAAGGCAGGTTAAAATGCAGATTAAAAGGAGAAGGCTTCTAAGCTCTGTAGCGGTTTACATACGTGGAGAGTTCTCCTTTTAAAATACCACCCAAAACTGTCAGGTGTATTAAAGAGTTGGATCTCAGGACATGGAGCGTTGGACGTATCTAGACAGCATGAGATAAGAAAGCAAGTAAAGTAAGGATTTGAAGTTTGCCCTATCCAGGGGATTTTCCTTTTTCCTGTGTGCAAAAGCATGACCATTGCCTCTAAAAACTGGCCATTTAGGCTGGCTCCTAGGAAATAACACCCAGCCACAGATGCGGCCAGCATCAATCAGTGCGAGCAGCAGAACATGAGGAGCAGCATTCAGAGCCCTCCGCCAGCAGCAAGCTGCCGTCAGGTCCGCGCAGGGGGACAAGGTGACGTTTGCTGCAGGGCCACGTACCCAGGTCACTGCAGGTGGTTCCTGTTGGCAGCTATCACAGGCAGGACACTCTGACCTGCGCTTTGTTGGCTGTCAGTGGATGTTGGCAAACTGCCCCTCATGTGCGCCGTGGCTGACACTGCACCATGGCTGTTGGCACTGTGACTGTGCTGCAGCCGGGCTGGACGTTTGGCTGCACAACTGGCCCTTGCTGTGTCGAGCACACTGCTGGTACGTGCAGACGCAATGGCTGCCACTGCATGAGCTGTTTATGTATTCACATGGTTACAAGCGAGACCTTAACTTATCTGTGCTTCGGCTTCCCTGTGCAAAATGGGGATGATAATAACACTTGCTCATTTTGCAGAAGGGCTCTGCAGTTCATTTCATGAATATCAAGTAGTTTGAGATCCTCTGATGGAAAGTGCTAGAGATGGACAAAGGGCTACTAATGGCACAAAGCTGACTAAGTCCCAAGCAGTAGTCTCACCCAGTGGTACTGTGTTTGCTAATCCAAGTGTGTAATCAGCGTATACGGAGGCGACATGTTGGTTCAGGCTGTGTAATACACATTGACTTCAAAGCGCGCTCCCAACACGAGCTCCTGCTTCCTGAGAGGGGCAGTCAGTGGCTCTGCACAGTGTCTGTGCAGAGTGTCTGCAGCCACAATGGGCTGTCGATGCACAGATGAATATGGAGAGCTGCCTGGCAGCAGGACTGTGGGATGGGTGTGTGTCTAAATACAGACACAGTGCTGCTCCCTGGAACAGAAAACATCTACATGTCCCTCCTCCCTCCCCACCTCTGCCTGTCAGCTCTTCCAAATGAAGTCCCAGCTTTGTTTTCCTGATTTCCATTTTGTATCCTAAAATATTCACTCCAAGTTCCGCTTGACAGACATCCCTAATCTAATCTCCGTGTCTGCTTTCTAATTTTTGCAGTCAGGATAAAACAAATTGGCTGGCGTTAATTGCCTGTGCAGCGGCCTGGAGCTTTGAGCCGTGATTTACGAGCTCGGAGCAGGCGCTCTGCAACACATTTTTCTTAATTTATTTTTAATGAGTCTCTCAATTAATTTTCTTGGAAACATCTTAATGATGTTAGAGGCGGGTGTTAATGAGGTTTGTACCAGTGCTTCATTTTGCATATTTTCAAGTACTGAATGGCATCCCAAGCAAGCACCTAGTCCTAAACCAGAGGAAAGGCTGGAGAAAGGTCCCCTGCTCAGCTAACACTGCTGTCTCAGGTTAGACTTTCTGGCTGCATTGGGCTGGTTGGTGGCTTAGAACATTGAGATGTTGAAGCCGGCCGAGCCCACAGGGACATGGTGACCACAGGAGGGATGAGGGGTCATGCTGGGGCATGGCTGGTGGCTGGATGCTTCCTAACAGGCAGGATCAGGGCCTGGACTCAGCTCCTGGGCTTGGCACCATGCCGGCATCCCCCGCAATTGGGCACCCTCTTGTGTCTCCCCAGCCAGATCCAGTGCGAGGCAGCACCCTGGGGCATGGGGCCCGCTGGGGCATGGGGCCAGGCTGCGTGGGGCTGTGGGTGCTCGGGGTGTCTCTGCGGCTCGCGGGGTCCCTGGAAATTGCTGGTGCGTGTGCGGGCAAGAGGCAGCAGCTGATAGCCTTTGTTTTCTCTCAGCATGTCAGTCTTCATTAAATCGGAGGGGAACGAAAAAGGATTCACTTTTGTCCCAGCCAGAATGTGGCAGCTGTTTAATTTCAATTAACGTGGCACTGAAAAGAATAACATTACTGCAGTAATTAAAGCGAGACAACTCCCACCCCAGCTCTGTGCGGTGCTGCTCACCCAGCAGGGTCCAGTTTGGCTTCCCATGCTCCCAGCACCAGGTAAACACAGGCAGGCAGCTGTGGGTCAGGGCTGTGGGGCTGCCCCACAGGCTCACAAGGAGCTGGATCAGGGCTGAGCGCTGCCAGTCAGCCCCAGGGCAGCGGGATCGGCAGCATATCAGCTGCAGCAAGCGAGGAAGCCACATAAGCAGTGGCTGCAAGTGGACGAAGGCGCTGCAGGCTGCATGTCTGCGGGATGACAGCACAATGCCGAGCTGAGCCAAGCTGTGCCGAGCTGTGCACCGTGTGCTGGGCAGAGCTGTGCCAGGTGAATGGCTGGGGCTGCTTTGCGCTCAGTCTCAGCATGGGTGCGATGTGCGCGATGCTGCCAGGAGAGGGCAACCACCTTTAATTAAAGCAGCAATAGCTCCGTGACCAAGGCAGAGGGTGACACCATGAGGGCTCCGTGCCCTGGCTGCCTCTGCCTGAACAACACTGAAACCCACAGGGAAATAACTGTTCCCTTGCACTGGCAGAAATTAGGGCTAAACTCAGTAGCGTTGTGCATGGCGGGGATTAAGTGGCCCTGCTCGCGGGGCTGTTGGTGCTGTGCCTGTCCCGCTGCCTGTGGCTGCAACCCACCGGTGCAGCGGGTCGTCATGGCAACCGATCGTTCCTATGACTGTACATCTGCATTCCCCTCCTGGGCCCAGCTTGGCCTTGGAGATTCCCGTTAGAACACTTACCTGTGAAACTGCACGAGCACCAGGGATGGGCAACAGCACCAGGAGCCCCAGGGCACGGGCGTGGCCAGCAACCGGTGTGTGCTCCGGGCACCCCAGTGCAGCCGCGCTTGAGGCAGTGCTGGCATCTGGTGACATCAGCGCTGCCACCCGGGTGTCATGCAGCCCCGGCAGCACGGGCAGAGCAGCAATACTGTGCCCAGAGCTGATGAGTTGCGAGCGCACTGGCCGGGGTGCAAGGCTCCCCCAGCTCAGCACCACACACCCCACCGCACCAGCCAGCAATCCCACCCATGGTGCCTCTGTGGACTGGACTTCACACATCTGCGATGCTGCACACATCTACACTGAACTAGCACTGCCTCTTCCCTGTCTGGCCGCCATCACACATGGTCCTTTGGCAGCTCAGTGAATTGCACCCTGGCTCCCACCCACTACAGGGTGTTCCTCGGGATGGAGCAGGTCTCCTGTACCCCAGGAACTGGCTGGAGGTCACTGCTTGCCAAGACAGGCACAGATTCCTCCTGCCAGCATCAGCCCATCCTGTGCACCATTCTCCTAGAAGCCCTGGGTGCAGTTTCCTGCAGGGTTGCTTGGCAGGATTTCCCTTTGCAAAAAGCACTCACCCTCTTCCCAGCAGGTCAGTGTCACACGTGTGCCTGTGGGTTTGGGTTTCTGTGGACCTCCCAGCCGCAGCCAGGCTGGCAGCCAGGCTCACCCCCATCCTCAGAGCTCCTCCAAGCCCACGGGTGCTGCAGTTGCCCCAGGAAGCTTCTGGGGCACACTCAGGGTCCACGCAGAGGCTGAGAGGAGAGAGGCCACGCTGCGCAGCCACCACACCCAGGCCACTGCCATCACTGGGCCCAATTCGTTCATGTTTACCATAACAGACAAGGCAGAGAGTTTGTTTTGGGTTTGGGTTTTGTCTCCGCTATTGATCTGGTGCTTTAAGAGAGGAAAAAAACCTCTTCCTGTCTGTCTAAACACTATTGATCATGCTAGGAAGCCGCCTGGACAGGGAAGGGCGTGGAGAAATTGAAATTTCATTTCCGACAACTTGTTTCTGTTATTTTTACCTTTTTGGACAGGGAGAAACACGGGGCAGCGGCCTCGGTCGATGTGGTCAATAGCTCCCTTGAGAGCTGGGTGCAGCGTGCCCTGGGGCCAGCCCTGGGCCAGAGCACGCACAGGACAGCGCAGGGGCATGTAGCACAGAGAGGGGTGTGCAAGGGCAGTGTGAGCCCGGTGAGGCCCAGCCACAGCCAAGGTTGCACAAGGCTCACCACACACCAGTGCGCCACGGGGCAGGACGGGACTCATGGAGACACCCTCACCAGGAGGAGTTCCCCAGTGCATGAGGTCACCGGGTTCTGGTTCTGAGCATTGTCCCCGGAACACAGCCGGGGCTCGGGCTGCAGGCAGGGCAGTGCTTGGCACGGCAGGGACAGAGCACAGCAGCATGCCACGGGAGGGCTGCGGTGAGGACACAGGCAGCGGTGGGGCCATGCTGCCGCGGGGGGGGTGCTGGGTCCCCGCACAGCTCTGCTCTGCCACTGCAGGAGCCCCAGACTTGGCATCTCCCGCCAGCACCAGCTGCTCTGGTGATGGGGAGTTCCAGAGCCAACGCCACAGAGTGGTGGGGCTGCCCCAGGCCAGGCTGGGTGACGCATCACAGAATCTCCCTGGGACCGAGGGTTGTCAGAGCAGCGGGAAAGGCCTAAACCATGTTGTATCCTTCCAGCAGTGAGAGAGTGGCCAAAATGTGGCACATCCAAGGAGGTTCCTACACCTCTGGGCCAGCCTGAGAGTCCCTGTGGAAGGCTGCCAGCACCAGAGAGGGCAACATCAGACCTGAGCAGCTCCATCCACCAGGTTCAGCAGGAGAGAGAGACCTGGCAGCCCCAGGTGAGTGGTGCTGACCCCACTCCCACCCCAGCCACTGGTCGTGGATCCCCAGCTGGTGGCCAGTGGTACAGGAGGCCCTGGCCAGCCCTCACTGGTTCCAGCAGACAGCTCCTCACCAGGGCTCAGGGGTGTCCACTCCTGCTGCGGCTGCACTGGTCCCACTGCCACCATTTCCCACAGCAGCCACAGCTCCTGCTGGCATCACTACAGTGCCAGCAGGGTCAGGGGTTGGCTTCATGAGCCCACGGGGACTTTTAGAACACACACATGGTCTGCGGGGAGTGTCTGCACCCACCAGTTACCAACACACCCCACTGCTGCTCTCTGGGCTGCCAGCAGCCTCATCCAGCCTGGGTGCCTGGCAGGAGCTGGAGAAGGGTCTGGCTGCAGCAGTGAGCCAGAGCAGTGCTGCTCATTCTGTGTCCTAGGGCCAAAGGCAAGTGTCGGTGCCAGAGCCACGGCAAGGGCAGCCGCAGGCGTGCCAGGACACACCGGAGCTGGAGCCAGTGCAGATGCTCGCCTCCATACAGGCGCTGCAGCTAGAGCTGGACTTCTGCAGGGGCATGAACCACAAGCGGCTCGTGCAGCTGCAGCAGCAGGAGAGCGCAGTGGAGCAGAAGCACCAGGAGTTGGTCTTTCTGATGCAGCAGTACCAGGCAGTGATGGGCAAGGTACCGCTGCCGGGTGCCACAGGCCAGGCTTCAGGAGTCCCCCACCCTTGGTCGTGTGCCCCCACATCTCGGGCAAGGCACCGCGCCTGCCCAGCAGCTTGCCTGTGGGAACTGCTGGTGACCAGTGCCCAGGGACGGGCAGGGGATGTCCTGCCAGCCTCATGTGGGACGAGGAGTTAGCACCTCACCCTGCATGGAGCAGCGCAGGGGGCAGGCACGGCTGGTGTAGCCCAGTCCACCTAGCTGAGCAGAGCTGGAAGGCTGCAGCCCCCAAGGGCCCCACTGACACTCTGGGCACCATCCCAGGGCTGGGCACCCACAGGTCAATGATGCACCTGTCCCCAGGAACAGAAGGATGAGGCAGTGCAGACAGAGATCACCTTCGATGTGGCTGCCCATGGCCATGCTGACACCAGCTACAACATGCTGGAGGAGCACAGGCTGCTGCTCGAGCAGGTCAGTGCTGGCACGTGGGGCCAGGTGGGAGCCGGCACAGCGGTGCTGCTCACATGGGTGATGGTAGATGCAGAGATGAGGCACTGCAGGCAGAAGTGAGCAGCTGAGAAGTGCTTCTACTGGCACAGGACACAGCTGAGGAGGGCGGCTGAGCCAAGAGGAAGGTGGGGTGGGCAAGCAGGGGGCATCCAGGGCCTTTAGGCTGGAACATGTGAGGGCTGGAACCTGCACCCAGCACCCTCTTGGTGGCTCCAGCCAGAGCTGCAGCCCATGGCATGCCCTGGTGGCAGAGAACAGCATCAAGGAGACATCTGGCACCCATAAAGGCCAGTGTACGTGTGGCTGGAGGATGAGGCAGGAAAGGACCCTAGGAGGCAGTAGGCAATGCCTCCTGCCAGTTACTGCATGTCCACACACTGTAGCACTCCATCCATCCTGGTGCAACAATGGGGAATGACAAGACCCTGCAATCACCACAGAGTCCCCGTACTTTTGGGGCACCACCAGTTGCAGAGTTAAGGGGCAGACAAAGTTTGCCTGTGCAGTCCTGGGAAGGTGGATGGGCAGCCTCTGAGGCTGGGGGCAAGCAGCCAGGGGGGCACAGGAACCACAAGTGCTCCAGAACCACAGTGCAGGCTCAGCCCTGGGACGGGGGGAGGCAATGCCAGCCACAGTGTCAAGCAGCCAGGTTGGGCACTGCCAGCGGACCCCTCCGCAGCACACAGGGGAGCAGCCATGCCAGCTCCTGGGGGAGGACCCACAGCACGATGGGGGCTGCGAGGTGGCGGCTGCGTTGCAACCACTGCAGGAGGAAGCAGCCAGCAGCAGAGCAGAGCAGGCACAGAGCAGGTGAGCCCCCGCACAGCCAGAGCCCAGCGGGGTTCTTCCTGCGCCCGCTCCTTGATGGGCGGGCGGCCGGCCGGGCACTGCCGCAGCTCAGGCTGTGCCCATGCCCACAGGGAGCTGGCAGCGCAGCTCAAGGCAGAGCTGAGCCAGTGGCAGTGGAAGCATCAGGTGACCCTTGAGCAGGCGCTGCAACACATGCACGCTGCAGCCCATGCTGCGGAGGAGCTGCAGAGGAGCCAGGAGCAGCTCCAAACCCTGAGGGAGCAGGTATGTAGCAGGCAGGACCTGCTGCAGGGTCTCTCTGTCAGCCTGGCCCCAGTCTCCCCTGCCCCAGTGGGTAACCCAGGGCCTGCCCAGTGCCAGCAGCAGGCTGCCACCCCACAAGAGCTGCAAGGGGAGCTGCGCTGTCAGCAGGGTGGGAAAGAAAAGCTCTAGCAAGAGCTGCAGCAGGCAAAGGAGTGGACAAGCACCCTCAAGAGGGTGAATAAAGCCCTGCAGCAAAGCCTGTGCTGCAGGAGTGGGCTGTGAGCTGGGACCAGCAGCAGGAGAGAGGGCACAGACCTCACTCCAGCACAGCAATGCAACGCTCACTGATGTGTTGCCTTGTCTCAGCTGGGAACACAGGAGGAGCAGAGCCAAGGCCTGCAGCACCGCCTGGCTCGGCTGCAGGAAGAGCTGGGAGCCACCCAGGCCCGGGAGCAGCAAAACCTGCAGCAGCTCAGTGGGGCCAAGGAGACCATCCAAGCCCTGCAGCAGGAAGTGGCCTCCAACAGAAAGCACATGGCAGAGCTGCTGCAGCAGGTGAGGGCAGGAACAGGGCAGGGACATGGCAGACCTCAATGCAGGGCCTGCTGTGCCCCTGGGCAGCACTGGCCCCAGGGAGCCCAGCATGCCATGGCCTGGCCAGCACCCTCCCTGCCCCACGACTCTGCACGCAGGTGAGGGACATAGCCACCCTGCAGGCAGAGCTGGCCCAGGCCCAGCAAGAGAAAGCCAAGCAGGAGGATAAGATTGCAGCCTATGTGAAGCAGAAGCAGCAGCTCCACTGGGAGCTGAAGAAGCTGCAGGGGTCCCAAGAGCAGAGCAAGCAGGAGGTAAACATGTCCCAAGCCTTCCCACAGGGCACCAGGAGTCTGTGCTCAGCCTGTGTCCCTCTCACTGCCTTTCTGTGCTACCGACAGGCCCATTCCCTCCAGGAGAGGCTATGTGAGCTGAGCAGCCGAGCCCAATACTGGCAAGAGCTATACAAGGACAGTGCCCAAGCTCTGGAGATGCGAGAAGAGGAACTAGTTGTTTGCAAGGTGGAGCTGGCTTTCCTCAAGGAAGAGCTCAGCAAGGCCACGGAGCAGGTGCAGGATAGAAAGAGGCAGCAGCACAGCCCAAGAGCAGGAGCACAGGATGGACCCCCTAGTACCAGGGAATGACAAACAGATCCTGGCCTACAGGCAGGGGAGAGGTGGAAAGGACAGGGGACAGCATTCTGCAGCTCCCAGGCTGCCAAGGGAGGAGGCTGAGGGTCTGGCAGCAGCAGAGCACACCACCTTCTCCTTAAACTACCCTTCCTCACTTGGCTGCTAAAAAGAAGCCTCTCAGCATGGAGCTACCATGTTAGAACAGTAGTTCAGGGCAATAGTGCTGAGGTAATGGTGGTGCTCCACAGCAGGTCTCCTGAGGCACCGGCATCTCAACCCTCTGTTCAGCCCCAGAGGCCACTGCTCCAGCACAGCCTGGGTTCTCCAACCGCCTTCAGCCCGAGCTCCTGGAGGCTGGGAAGAGCAGCCAGAGGCTGGTACACACATGGAACTGGGGTCGCTCTTTCCAGGTGAAAACCCTGCGCTCTGCCCGTGCTCTGGCATGTTCCAACAGCGGCAGGCTGCACAAGGAAACGGAGCTGGTGCTGGTCAACATCAGCCAGTGTGTGAAGGAGCCAACGTGAGTGAGAAGTCTTACCAGAATAGCGGGGCAGGGGGCTGCCGCCTTCTCACACGGAGTCGCTCAGCTCACACCTTGTTTTCAGGCAGTCAAATGAGAAACTAGGGCACAAGATCCAGTGGGAAATCAAGAAGACTGCACTGCTGCCAGGAGAAAAGGAGTAAGCGCTGAACATGGGAGCGGGGCTGAGCTCTCCCAAACAGCAGTTACTGCTGCTGGCAGGGGTGTATGCGACAGATGGACAACTGCTGGACTAGCAAAGCTCCTGAAAGGCCAGCAGATCAGGGTTGTCTCTGCATCATTGCATCCCCTCATCTCCTCTGCCTTTCCCCCAGGCATGTTCAAGACCCACTGCAGGAGGAAGACACATACCTCATGGTTGGAACACATGAGCAACACCACAAGTCTGAGCAGCTGAAGGTGAGAATTCCTGGCACAGTCTGGCTTGAAACAGGATTGGGCCTGTGGGCTTCTGTGTAGAAGGGCAGCTGAGCACAGGTTGTGGGAGAACTGCCTTTGCAGTAGTATGGGCCAGGTTGCCTTTGCCCTCTAGGTCAGTGTAATTCTGTGCCTTGTCCTGTGTCTTACAGGGCAAGAACTTCACATTACCAGCCCCGCACAATTCTGCAGGGCTGTCTCCACCCCACTCTTGCCCAAGGGACAAGAAACAGTGCAAAACAAAGCAAGGATTAGACTGACAACTTTTAAACAAATAAAATCTTTTCTGTTCTGTAGCAAAATCAGTGCCAAGCACCACATCCTTCCTGGGCCACAAGCTGCAGAGCGCCTCACAGAGTACAGTGATCAGAGGAGCTGGGCACACTCCTAAGACTCAGCTTCTCCTGGAAGTCTTTAAGCCTCAAAGCAATGGGCACTGCTGCCTTAGAGGCCAAAGCGTGCTGGGGTGCGTCGTGGTGTCAGGGGCTCGCCCTGCTCCTTCCGCCCAGGGGTGTAGATTTTAGTAGATCTGCCAGAAGAGGACATGGGTGATTAGTGGAACACGTAACCTCTCCCTGCACCACAGCACCTATGGGGAAGTTGGGGTGCTCCATGCAGCTCACTACTCCTGCTCTTCAGCAGGCATCCCGTGGCCAGGCAGGGCCAGCACCTACCTGGCACTTCCCAGGGGGTTGCGGCGCTCCTGTTCCTCCCGGCGGGCACGCAGCTGCTCCTCGGCCAGCGCCATCTCCTCCTCCATGGCAGACACTTCCTCCTTGGCACGGCGGCGGTTCTCCTGGAGCAGGGCAGGGGAGGTCAGGCAGAGGCAGAGCTGGCCAGCATCAGACTCTCTGCAGGCCCACAGGCCTGTTCCCTCCATGTCAAAGCACACACACTGCCGCAGAGCAGGCACGCAGTGGGCCTGCTGTCCGCCAGCTCGTCCCGTACAGGAGACTCACCTGGCGTGACTTGCCAGCATGCTTGATACTGTAGAACATGGGGCCCAGCTCTGCCAGCCACTCTCCATCCACAGCAGTGACACACTGCATGTATTCCTGCAGGGACAGAGGAAAGGCCAAGGTAGCAGAATGGCACTCTTGGGGCCTGGGCACCATTTCCAGTGCCATGGCAGCTCCCTCCCTCCCCCACTTGTTGATGGCACTTCTCATGCTGGGGCTACAGCCCTCCTAGACCATTCCTCCCAGCCCCAGAAGCTGCTATGGGCTGGACTTGGTGAGACCACAAAGAAGTTCAAACATGTCCCACATAGGTCAGGAAAAAGTATTGGGAAAGGAACAAACAGGACTCTGCAGGTGACACAGACATGCCTAATTGGTATAGATGAGAAAGGCTGAGAACTACCCTTCTGACAGATCCTAGTATCATGGCAAAGCCCTCCCACCTCCCTCATCATGAGACCACCCATCAGCCATCTGGCTAGCCCTCAGCTCAGGCTCACCTTGGTGGTCATGACTAATTCATGATACACGATGTAGTCTGGTGTGTAGCCCATGCCAAACAGAGAGCTGGTGGGGTGCAGGTGGCAGGGCATGCCCGTACGGATGTTCACATACTCCCCAATGCCCTGCAAAGAGAAGTGTTGTCAGCCCACCAGCTCCCAGACAGGGCTCCTCAGCCTCAGACCAGCACAAACACCTCTTACCTTCAGCTTTGCAGCTTGATGGAAATACGCAGCACAGATGCACTTCCTGACAACATCCCAGTCAGTACCACAGGATGCCAGGCTCATTCGCTGCTGCACCATGATGTCTTTGAGCTGGGCACGCACCTCCCGCACCTGCAGGGGCATGTGACAGTCAGACCCCTCTCCTGTGTAACGCTCCCACCCACAGCCTCATTGCCACAGCCCCACCTTCCGCATGGCCTTGGCATGGATGAAGTGCTGATTGCACCACAGTGTGGAATAGCTGTTGTTCTTCCACTGCAGGTAAACGTTCAGATAAGTCAAGTGATCACTCTCGGGAACAGCAAATTTCTCCCGCACTTGGTCACTTTCCTCCTCTCGGCCCTGAAGGGTGAGCAAAGAACACAGGTTAGTCAAATGGCAGGGGAAGGCCCCAAACTGCTGTAGGAGCGAACAGGTACCTTAGGCCGATAAAAGATGGCAGGTACAGACAACATGGAGACAATGAGCAAGATCTCAGAGCTGCAACCCATGTCACAGGAGACAATGAGCATTTTGGAGAGTGCAGGATCCAGTGGAAACTCCACCATGAGACGTCCTGTTGAGGTCAGACCACCTGTAGGAACAGGATAGGGATCAGCAGCGGTGCAGGTCCCAGTCCCACAGGCTGACAGCTTGCCCCAGCAGCCAAAATACCGGTGTTATCCAGGGCTCCCAGGATCCACAGCTGGTACATGGAGTTCAGCATGTTGTCCTCAGGGGGCGGATCCATGAAGTGGAACTGCAGCAGGTCCTGCACACCCAGGGACTTGAGCAAAAGCACCACATTGGCAAGGTTGGTGCGCTGGATCTCAGGCACTGTGGTTGTCAGCAGCTCATTCTTGTAGGCACTCTGGGTGTAGAGCCTGGTGAACAGATGTCAAGAGCATGCTCCTCTCATTCAGGCCACTGTGTCCATTACTGACTCACCCACTGCTGCCCACCCTAGCCAGCATGACACCAGGGAGGAACCTCTACCCTGGCCAAAATGTGACCTCCCCAGCGCTTAAAGGTACCTGAGCTGCAGCACAGTGCACACCCCTCACAAGCACAGTAATTTTCTGGGCACAGACCAGCCTCAAAGCAAAGCCTTCAGAAAGCTGTTTGGCTTGGCTGTTATCCTCACAGAATCAAGGGCAGAACAGCCACAAGTGAAGATGGGCAAGGGAAGAAACTGGAGCATGGCCTTCCTCTGCAGAGGCACTGGGTCCAAAAGAAAAGGGCTCAACGCCTGCCTACTGCTCTCATCCCCCCAGAAGTTCAAGATAACAAACAGCTCCAGTGAGAAAAAAGTATCTATAACCTGATGCCAAGCTGCAGATAGGACAGGAACACCATTGACGTGCCTACCTGAAGCAGTGGCCTGGGCCTGTTCGGCCAGCTCGGCCTGCCCTCTGGTTGGCATTGGCTTGACTGATGGGGTAGATCTGCAGTGCATCCATGCCTATACGGGGGTTGAAAACCTGCAGGACATAAGCAGAACAGACTGAAGAAAGAAGAAGGCTGGGTCACTACCACAGAACTCCCTCAACCCAAGCCCAGATATGACAGACATAAAAAGTACAGGAAATCATGGCTTACCTTCAACTTGCAGTAGCCAGAGTCAATCACAAACATGATGCCGTCCACTGTCAGTGAAGTCTCTGCAATGTTAGTGGCAACAATGCACTTCCTGACCCCATCTGGAGCCTGCAAGCATACTGCACGTCAGTCACATCCCTGGGCAAGGGCCTCTGCGCTGCTGAGGGAGCATGCAGAGCGGCAATCCAGAGCCCAGAAGGACAGGGGTGACACTTGAAAAGTTGAGGGGAGGCACATCCTTTCTCTCACCCTCCACATGCAATACAAAAAGCATGCCTGCACCTCTCACTACCTCAGTAGTCTTCATTGTACTAGCTTCCCCTGTCCCCACTCCTACCACAGAGCACACATCAGCACCTTCTGGAAAATCTTGGCCTGCAAGTCCGACGGCAGCTGAGAATAGATAGGCAGAACAGCAAGAGCAGGCGCCTTCTCCAGCTCCTCAAGGTGCTCCACAATTTGCTCTGAGGTCACCTAGACATAAGAGGAGTGTAAACGTAACATTAAAATAACAAGGGGGTAGGATAGTGCCTACACTTCCAGCTCACCTCTATGTCCTCCTGGCCAGGCATGAAGACGAGGATGTCTCCAGGAGCACCAGACAAATGGACCTGCAGGGCTTGTTTCACTGCAGCCTCCACATAATCCTCTTGTGGGGTCTGAAAGGCACAGCCCAGATTTCAGACACCAGTATCTCACCTGCCCCACCATTTGTGCAAGACTGCAACATAGTACAGCTACTCTTTCTCTATCCTTTGACCACCACAGAGTACTGTATACCCAAGAATCAACCCCCTTCTGTCACAACAGAACTTCCCTCTGCAACATTGACCATACCTTGCTGAAAAGAATATCAACAGGGAAGGTGCGCCCAGGAATGTGGAAAATGGGAACGTTCCCAAAGAAGGAGGCAAACTTATCTGCGTCCATGGTGGCCGAGGTGACAACAAGCTTCAGATCTGAGCGTCGGGCCACCACCTAGAAAGAAGATAAAAAGAACAGTAAGGAAGGGGCCCTTGGGCATGACTGCAGGATGCTTCCATTGTTACTGAGACAACAGCACAGGACAGAGCTTCTGCTGTCCTCTAGAGTCACTGGCTGTTAATGCCAGGGAACACGGATGCTGTATGATCCGTGCAGTAACATAAGACTGACCTTGGTCCAGGAAGCCTTAAGCCATCAAAAATCTCTGTACCTAGTGACAGCTAGCTGGCAAGCTTCTGCCAGCACTTCTGGCACTAGGGGAGATTTAACCCCTAGTTAAAACTAGGGGTTAGAACCATGGGCCAGGATGCTGGAGTAGCAAATGCAGAGATGTGGCAGAGCTGCTTCCCTCTCCCAGATCTGGTAGAGAGCGGCTGTCCCTGCCAATACTCTGTGTTACGACCAGCTCGTGTCCCCGGTGCTGCTGTCCTCCTGTCCAGTCTCACACACACCTCCCGAAGCAAGCCAAAGAGCACGTCAGTATTGAGCGAGCGCTCATGTGCCTCATCCATGATGATAGCACTGTAGTTGTCCAGGTCAGCCTCTCGCAGTGACTCACGAAGAAGGATCCCATCTGTCATGTATTTGATCACCGTGTTCTCGGACGTGCAGTCCTCAAAGCGGATGGCATAGCCTACCTGGGAGGGCAGAGATATCAGCAGGTCTCCGAACAGCCCTGGGCACTCACTGTCCTCAGGCCGCAGCCCTGCACCCGCTGCCAGGCTCACCTCTTCCCCTAGCCGCACGCCCATCTCCTCACTGACCCGCTTTGCGACAGACATGGCTGCCACCCTGCGGGGCTGCGTGCAGCCGATCATGCCGTAGTCGGTGTAGCCGTCCTCATGTAGGTACTGCGTCAGCTGCGTCGTCTTCCCGCTCCCCGTCTCCCCCACCACAATCACGATGCTGTTGTCTCTGAAGAAAGGGAAAAAGTATTTCTTCATACAACATCAAGGGCTTTTGCACTCACAGCCCTGGCTGGCCACCCAAGCATCACCCCACTGAGACGGGAGAGCTGCCACCAACCACACAAGGCAGCAGGGTTTGTTTCCTGAGGGTGCAGCTTCCAAACACGCCATGTAGCTGGGAGAATTTCTCACTTGGGTTTCTGAGATGTAGGCCAATGCCCTGGGGATGCTCTCTGACCAGCTCCCTAGCAGCCATACCTGAGGATGGAGAGCAGCTCCTGCTGTACAGCAAAGATGGGCAGATATTGTCTCTGCTCCAGGATTGATTTCTTCTTGGCAAACTCACTGCTGGCTTGAGTTTTTTCTTTCATGTGTTCGGCAAACTTTTGCTCAGTCCTAAGGAAACACAAGAATTCCTGAAACTGTCTCTCCACACACTTTGCTATGCTTACAACCCCCATCACTGGCTGAGCAGGAGTAATTCAAAGCAAGCTCATACTTGTAATCCACTTTGCCATCTTCTGTCACCATCTCATCCTTCTCGTCTTCTTTCTTGATCCCCATAATGTCTCCCAGTTTTGTGCCTGCCAGCTCCCAGTGCTTATGCTGAGCCTGGAAAGACAGAGAGCAGCCTAACAGCCACAGCAAGCACTGACAAATCATTCTTCTCCAATCCTACTCATAACACTAGGAAAGCACATTAGCCCCACAGTTCCCCAGTGCTACAACACAGAACACACACCCCATTCCTATACCAAGTCTCCCTCTTCCAAGCGAGCCAAAGCAGAGCTTTTTAGACGCTAGTCTGGATACAGAGAGTATCCAGACAGGTACGCTGGATACAGAATATCCCGGGTCACAAAAATATGAACTCCTTATCATCACTGCTGCCAAAGCCTATACTCTGCAAAGTCCAAAAAAGGCTGTGAGGCACTACATAATGTGTACAGTGGGGTAATAAGCCAAAAGGTCACAGCATACCCTCTTACGCTCCTTTTGCTCCCTGTGCTTGCGCACCAACTGGCTGCCCTTCCGGGCTATGATGGCCAAATCTGAGGTGGCATCCTTGACAGGGATGACTGGCTCTGGCTAGAGGAAAGAGGTACTGCTTCAGCACAAAGAGCTCACACTTCTGGGGCTCCCTGCCACCAATCTGCAGCCACAGTTTCTACCTGCTTGGTGAAGACAATCCTTCCATCTAGGAAAGGGGGCACCAGGTTGTGCACCAACAAATGCACTTTAGCTGAGTTATCCTCCTCAAAATCGTCATCCACTTCAATCCGTTGAACCACACCACTGGTCAGCATCCGATTCGTCTCCCAGCGCTCGTTATCCTAAGGGAAAGAGCACATTAGAAAGTACATAGAAGCCCCACAAACAGCCCAAGACATCACACCAGACCTCAGAGGTCTGGGCCCCACACTGACAGCAGTATGAAACTGATGCTTCCAGCCTAGGAAGCCTGAAAACAAGCACTTAGGGAAGAATCAGTAACTGGAAGCAGCAGGGTACTGGCCAGATGAAGCACATGCTCAACAGGACTGTCTCCAAGGAAATGCAGAACAGACATTGTCCACAAGGCCCCTGCCATACTCAGAACACACCAGGAAGCCAGGACATAATCCCACTTGTGCTGAGGGCAGGAGCCCCCACCATCACTGGGCCAACAGTAGACAACCCTCACAATGTAACTCACACCCCAGAACAGCAAGAGCGTAGCCCTCCACATTCCTGCTGCCCTTCACATTCCTGCTGCCCTGGACACTGCGAAACACCGCAGTCACTCTGTGCAGCAGGCACAGGGTTGCACTGTCCAGGAGAGCTTAGCAATAGCTTCCCTGTGAGCCTGGGCCAGGACACACACTGTGCTTCCCCACCTGACAGCAGGGGCTCAGCTTTGCAGCCAACAACCCAATCTCTGGAGGGGCAGCAAACCCCACATGTTCAAAGCAGCCCTTACCTCGTTGATTTGCCGCCGCTGCGCCGAGATGCGCTTTTGCCTCTGCTTGTGCAAGTGCTGCTCCCGCTTCTTCACGTACTCCTCGGAGGAGTAGGCCAAGGGGTTGTGAAACTCGTCGTAGCCCTCATCCATCATGTACCAGTCCCGGTCAGCTTGCTGGGAAGGGAGAAGAGCGGCCTTGAGCTCCGCCGGCCCCGGCAGCACCCCGGCCCGGGCCAGGCGCTGCCGCCGCTCCCGATGTGACCGCGGGGGGGAGCCCGCCCACCACTCCCGTCGCCCGCCCACCACTCCCGTCGCCCGCCCACCACTCCCGTCGCCCGCCCACCACTCCCGTCGCCCGCCCGGCTGCCTCCCCGCTCGCCCGCGGCTCTCACCCGCTGGTCATCCTCCCACTGCTGCCGCTCCTCCTCCGACTCGAAGGCGATGCCCTCCTCCCCGTCTGTGCGCCGGCCTGGAAGGGCGAGCGGGTCAGTGCGGCGCCAGCCCGGGCGCGCCAGGGGGAACCCTACAGCACCTAACCTGGTGCTGCGCAGGGAAAGGGGATTCCGATGGGGTTCCCAGGCAGCTCAGCCCAGGCTCCTCACCTCTCCCTCTGGACAGCCGTGGCGTGGCCCCGAGGTGTCTCCGGTCATCAGCCCACTCGTTGTATTTGTACGATGGGGTGGGCAACGGTGTCTTTTCTGAGTACCTGCTCCTCACAGACCTGGAAAACAGCACAAGGGAGGAATTGGTGTCCACAGCCAAGCACAACTCACACACACCTCCTCCTTCTGCAACTAACAGCCCAGCCCCAGGCACTGATACCTGTCCCGGTCTCTCCGGTCCATGTCCCGCTGCGATGATGGCCGGTGGCTGCGCTCCGAGTCTCGAGAGGAAGGCGTGGGCGAGGGAGATTCCCACTGTGAGCGGCGGGCACTGCTGGAGCCACTGTCGTCTTCCTCCCAGCCAGAGCGAGATGGCGTGGCTGCGTCTAGCAGAGAAGAGGGGGTTTAGCACCTGATGTTCAAACAGTGACCCCCCAGTGACCAGGAGCCACTGTACACCTTCTAGCAAAGAGCACGGAGAGAGGGTACCCATCTGTCCCCATCTAAGAGAAGGGGCTGGCATAGCATTCCAAGGAAAATTGCCAAGCGACCACATTTCTACCACACAGACCCAGAACAGACCCCACTGCGCAGAAATCAGCCAGATGTTCACACACATGGCTGGCAGATTGCTCCTGGGCCCAGGTCGGGCTAGGAGTTTCAGGTTTGCCCTAAACACAAAAGTTAAAGAATATAGGTTTTTCGACCCACACTTGTCCTGACAAAACCAGCAGCAAACATTAACAACAAAAAGAACAAACCCCTTCCTCTCTGGTCTCACACGAGAGCTCTGCTGGGTCCCACTCCTACCTTTGGGCCGATGCCTGGGACTCTCCGGTTCGCTCCTCCTGCTGCTGCGCTCCGATGAGCCATCCCTCTCTGACCTGCTGCTGTGACGACTTCTGTCCCGCTCCTCTACAAAAGGAAAGTGAGATCAGGGGCTAAGTGCACAAACAGGCTTCCCAGGTCTGCTGCAGAAACCACCGTGAACATTAGCTAAGGACTGCAAACACGCTGAGGGGTGAGCCCAAGCCCTAAGCAGGAAGACGCACAAAGGTCTCTAAGCAGTTACCACGGTCCCGTTTGCGATCGTGGTCCCGGTCCCTACTGCGTTCCTTCTTCCGCTCCTTCTCCTCCTTGGAGGAGGCAAAGACACCATGTTCCCGACGCTCTCTTTCACGCTGCCGGCTGCGTTCCCAGAACTCCTCATTGACACCGCCCGTGTAGGAAGGTGATTCCACATGGATAGAACGGTAATGCCTGGAAAGGCAGAACAGAGAGAAGAAAAGCTGAAGAGTGCTGAAGAATAGTTGGCCTTTAACTTGGCTCACACAACTCTACTTCTAACCTCTGCTACAGCAGAGGCTTACAGCTAAAAGTGCTCTCTCCATCCGTTGCTAACAGCCCACCAGGTCTCTGATGCTCTCATGGGCACTTCTGAACAGGCCTCTGCCTCCAGGCACCAGGGAGTCTCACAACCGGGATGGCTGGTGACTGCAGGCCTGACAGCACCTGCCCGTAGCGCCCCGGCAGGGCAGCAGCCCAGCTTTGCCCAGAGCTCCTCACATGCACAGAGCCGCCGCGGGCCCCGCCGCGGTGATCCCCCGCCCCGCCTCTCACCGGCGCAGCCCCGCAGACGCCGCTCGCGCTCGTTCCCCGGCGGGACCCGGCAGCCGCAGGGCACTCGGTGCCGCCGAGCACCCGCACCGCAGACCCACCTGTCCCTGTGAGCGCCGCGGCTGCTCCGAGCGCTCTCGTCGCCGTCCTCCCCGGCGCTGCCCGCCCCGCCGCGGCTCTCTTCGCACTCCCTGTAGGAGGAGGCCCGGGGCCGCTTCCCGCTCGCCGCCTCCTCCCCGCGCTCCCGCCGCTTCTGGGCCGCCAGCACGTCCAGGCCCAGCAAGGAGGCCCGCGGAGCCGGCGCCTTGAAGACGTGCTGCTCGGCGGCGGCGCTGCGCTGCCGCAGCACCAGCCCGCCCGCCTCGCCGCCCGGGCTCGACCCCGCCAGGCGGTGCAGCGACTCCTCGCTCGCCTCGGCCATCGCCATCGCCGCCGAGCGCTACCGCGGGGCGGGCGGGAGCCGGCGCGGGGAAGCACCGGAGCGCAGCCCCGGCCCCGCTTGCGGTTGCCTCAGCGACCGTAAACCAGCTCCGCGAGCGCCGCCATGGCCGCCCCACAGTGCTCCGCGAGAAGCGCCGCTCTAGCCACTTGCACCATAGAGACAGCGGACGGAGCCTATAGGAGCGGTAAACACCATAGAGCGCAGAGCCGCTAGACAAGACCTGCTACCTGTCCCTCGGCGGACTTCCGGCGGGGAGGGGGGGGGTGTGGTGTGGAAATTGTTTGGGGTCACGTGGCCACGAGGGAACTTCCGGGTGTGGCGGGCGCGGCCGGAAGCGAGGGGCGCGCGGGCACCGCTGCCCCGTGCGCGAGCGCGGCCGGCACCTCCCCCCGCGGGAGGGGCTGTTCCAGGCGGCACCTCCCCCCCCGGCCAGCCCGAGCCCGCTGCTCGTGTCCGTCCCTTGGGAGCAGAGACCAGCCCCCTCCTGGCTCCATCCTCCTGTCAGGCAGTTGCAGAGAGCAACAAGGTACCCCCTGAGCCTTCTCTTCTCCAGACTAAACCCCCCCAGGTCCCTCAGCCGTTCCTCATCACACTTGTGCTCCAGGCCCTGCTCCAGCTCCGGTGCCCTTCTCTGGCCCCGCTCCAGCACCTCAATGTCTCTCTTGTAGTGAGGGGCCCAGCACTGACACAGGATTCGAGGTGCAGCCTCACCAGTGCCCAGTGCAGGGGAACAGTCACTGCCCTGGCCCTGCTGCCACACTGGTGCTGGTACAGGCCAGGATGCTGGTGGCTTCCTGGCTGCCTGGGCACAAGCTGCTCATGTTCAGCTCCATCAGTCAGCACCCCCAGGTCCTTTCCACTCTGCCCCAACCACCCACAGACCTCCCCAGGTCTCGATTGGGGTTCATCCCACATGGGATGGGGGGAAGGAACCCCACAGACACCCCACACCCAGGGGGAAGGGGAGAACCCCACAGAGCCCAAGGCAGCCCCTTCAGACAAGGGCCCCCCCAGGCACCCCCGCAGGGGAGCCCTGCACAGACCCCGCAGGCACCGCCCCACTGAGGGGCACGCACATGCTGTGCACAGACGCACACACACAGAGCTCACTTGCGGCAGCTGCGGGGCAGCTTTATTCCCCCATAGCCCTGCCTCAGCCGGCCGCCACCGTGTCCTTGATCCAGGCCACGACGTGCTGCACATCCACGTACACACCGTACTTGGAGGCCGTGCAGGTCTTGTCATAGCTGAGGATGCCAGCTGCATACCACGTGTCGTCATCGGGGTCCTGCACAGCGAAGGCGCCGCCGGCATCTCCATAGCACGTGTCCTCCCGCAGCTCGCTCATGCCCACACAGAAGGTGTCATTGCTGAGGATGGGCTGCACCCAGGAGGACGCGTTCCGCCCCTCATAGTACTGCTGGCACTTCTCGCCCTCCGCCACCGGCAGCATCACATACTTCAGCATGCTGGGAAAGGCAAAGGTGGCACCGCGGCCCCAGCCCGAGACATAACCCACCCGCCCCGGCTGCACATAGTTCTTCTGGGGCAGGCAGATGGGCATTATCTCCTCTCCGAGGAACACCTTTTCCTTGAGCTTCAGCAGGGCCAGATCCACAGCCTTCGGGTAGCCAGGGTGCAGCACCACGTGCTCAATGGCCAGGGCAGGCTGCTCCCGGCCACCCAGGAAGAGCTGCAGCGTAGGAGCAATCTCCTCCGGCTTGGCGCTGTCGCTGTGGTTCAGGTACACATTCCTGCCCGTGGTCAGCAGCCACTGGTCACTGATGAGTGTGGCCCCCACGGTGAGGTTGTGGCGCGTCACCAGCCGGCCCTGCCAGGGGAAGCTGCCCTTCCCGGCCAGCAGGCCCCCGATGATGCGCTGCATCTGCCTCGGGGGGTTCTTTGGCTTCCCGCACACTGCATGGGGCAGAGCAGGGTCGTGGTGAGCCCCTGAGGCTGGCAGGTGCCGGCAGCAACCCCAGAGAGCAGCACTGAGCATGTGAGCAGCCCCTGCAGCCCCTCAGCTGTGCAGGCAGACACTGTCAGCCCCCCGCCCCCTGCTCCTTGCAGCCCCTGCAGCTCTGCTCTCACCTGGCTCGCAGACAGGCGTCTCCTTGCCAGCTCCAAGGCTCACCCATGCATGATTCTCGTCACACTTGTATGTCCCTTTGGAGGGAAACCAGAGTCAGCACCTCTGCCCTGCACAGGGGAAAGCTCCACAGCCAGGGAGGCACAAAGGTACTTGTACTCCCCCGAGCTTGGCTGAGTAGGGGAGCTACTTGTACCCCAAGGAAGCCGGGGGGGTGGAACAGGACAGGACTGCATTATCCAGCACTGGGACAGGGGCAGCTCCATGCAGCCCCTGTAGCAGGGGACAAGCCCCATCCCTGGGTGCTGTGCCCAGGCCCTGTGCCTCACCATCACCAGCGCCGCGCAGTTGGTAGTACGGGTCACAGTGGTACTTGACAAGGTGCTCCACGTGCCCATGCTCAATCTCCGCAGGCTTTGCACAGCTCCACTCTGCAGGAAGAGAAGGCTCAGCTGGCCCAGAGGAACAATCCAGGACAGAGCCCCCACCTCCAACAGGTCCCCCCCAGTCCCATCTCCCTGCCCCACACCTGCCCCGCTGCCCCTGGCTCTGTCTGTGCCCCAGTGCTCCCACCCGTGCTGTGTAAGGTACCGGAGGCAGCTGCAGTCTCCAGCACAGCCCAGGCCAGGCCGACAACCAGCAGCACTGCAGATCTGCAGGGAAGAAGGGACACACTCAGCAGAGGACCCCTACCCCTGCTCCCAGCCTGGGCTCCACCACGACCAGTGCCCTGGCCAGGCTCATGCCCTGTCCCAGGGGCTCTGGGCACCAGAAACGGGCTGGAGAAGTTGCCTGGGTCAGATCTGGTCCTGCTGCTGTGGAGGACGAGGCTGCAGTGCTGGGACCTGGAGCACCTCCAGCCCCACACGGGTCCTGCCACAGCCCACAGCAGGGCCAGGTCCTCAGGACAAGCTGGACGGTCGCAGCACATCGCTCACCCCATGCTCATAGCTCCCTCTCCTCACAGCAGCCTCCTCCTGCAGGCCAGTGTTGTGCCGGGCTCCCTCCTCATGCCTTTTATTGCCACCTCCCTTGCCCTGGGGCAGCCCCTGCTCCGGACCTCCTGACCCTGCTGCCTGCAGCCAGCACCTTTCCCAGCAGGAAGAGCACAAACAGCCCCGGCTGGCTCGCGGCCGGCCTGGAGCAGGTCCCGGAGCCGGCCAGGCCCGAGAGCAGCGCCGTGCCAAGACGTTCCGGGATCCTGCAGCTACAAACACGCAGGAGCGATCTGGCTGCAGCCCCGGTGCCCCGGCACCATGACACCGGCTGAGGCCCGCAGGAAGCAGAGCCAGCCCTGCAGACCTGCCCCACGCCACCGCCTCGAGCAGGCGCTGCAGGGCACCGGCACCCACCCAGGGCTGGCAGGTGAAGGGCACAGGGCCCGAGTCCCGTCCATCCTGTGCCTGGCTCTGCCCAAGCAACCTACACCCTCCCAGACACTCCTCACATAGGGGGCACCCTGCCACTCCTCACATCGGGGGTACCCTGCACCCTGCCACCCCTCACATAGGGGTACACTCTGCACCCTGCCGCCCCGCAGTGCCGTGGGCAGCCCCAGCCCGGCCGGCCGAGGGTACAAAATGTCTGTGCTGCTGCAGGGCCCAAGGCACCGCGGCCGAGCCAACCTCTTCCCGCAGGCACCCGCCCCTTCCCGCGCACCGGCGGCCGCGGCCCCTCGGGGCAGTGGTTTGGCCGCAGGGGCCGGGGCCCGGCCCAGCCTTACAGGAACCGGGGCAGCGGCCGCTGGCCAGAGCCCAGCTGGAAGCAGCCGCAGCAGCGCAGGGCAGCGTGCACTGGCCGGCTCCCGGGAGCGGGGTCTGCTCCAGCAGCACAGCCGAGGGCAGTGTGCGGGGGACACCCACCCCCCTCTCACCACTGAAGCTGGGCCTGCCGGGGTCTCGCCAGCACCCTCCTGACCTCCAGTGCTCCAGGCTCAGGAGGGACATCTGCCTGGTCCCACACACTTCAGCAGAGGCCTTCCCACTCTGTGCAAGCTTCCTCCCCTCTTACGGGGTGCCTGTGCCCCAAACCGTGCAGGGCTGGACAGCTCTGGCCCAGCACCGGTCACACCCATGCAACCACACTTGAAACACAGAAGGCTGGAGTCCAGCACAGGATGCGTAAGGGCTCTGATCCATGAACCACACCAGCACTCAGGAAGGTGCTGTGGCATTTGGTAGCAGGCTTAGAGCAGGAATATGCAGAACATCTAGGAGACAGAGGCAGAGGGCTGCAGAGGCGCGAGCAAGGGGGAGACAGCCCTGATGTGAGCTGCGGGCCATGGAGTGACAGGTCAGCACTCCTGCTCCTCCTGTAAACAAGCCTGGTGTCGCAATCCTGCTCTGCAGGGTGGGCTGTGGGGCTGCAGAGGGAACGCTGTGTCCAGGTCAAGCTGTGTTGCTCAAGAAAAGCCGGAGATGACCACAGGGAGTCCAGGGTAAAGCCACAGTCAACACCGGAGGCTCCAAAGGCAAAGCTGACTCCAGAGGCATGAGTAAACAGGGCCTTTTCATAACAACCTACCAGGGCATAACCACAACTCTCTCCAAACACCTACATACTGTCAGCAAAGGGAAGAAACAGTGGCCAGTACCTCTCAGAGCCCTGCCTCAGGCAAAGGTCCTTGTGAAGGAAGCCCTGTGTGGATCCATCCCAGAGCTGGGCTACCCCATGGCATCTACCATGGGAAACAACAGAGCAGCTTCTGACCAGGAACAGCAGAGAGAGCTGAGCCCGCTGGGTTGCGTCCCTCTGACCCCAGGGGGTCCCCAAAGCACACACAGGACCAAGGTAGACAAACATTTATTCATGCTGGGGCAGGACCAATGCCTTCATCAGTACTGCATGTGAAGGGAGGAAGGCAGGTCCTGCTGTGGGGCTGCGGCACAGGACCAGGCACCAGCAACGGCAGGGTCTGCGAGTCCCAGGCAGGAGGGTCACCCCATACATTGCCTGGCCCACAGCTCTGGCAGTAACACAGGGGAAGGCAAGCCTCCATGGGAAGCGCTGCAGCAGGAGCCAGGGCAGAGGACAGCTTGCAGCCAGCAGGGCTGACCCTCAGGGGCCTTCCTTGCCGCCCAGCAAAGCCTTACCCAGTGCTGGTTTCTGCTGGGAAGCCCAACCACAGGAGAGCCAAAATACAGCCCTGGACAGCAGCACCAGCAGGAAGCCCCCCTCCCCTGCTCCGCATCGGCACTGACCCTTTCCAAAGGCTGGGACCAGGGCCTCAGCTCACTCCCAGCCTGCCCAGCACCGGAAATGTCAGAGGTATCTCTGCTTGTCCAGAGCTCCTCCAGCATGACCCTGGTTCTGCAGCATGTCAGGACCGGTGATCAGCTCCAACCGCCTCCATGACGTTCCTGAAGCCCTGCTCCCTACCAGGGGCAGCATGTGTCCATGGGCTGGCCTGCTACTGTGGCTCAGCTCCGCAGTACCATGCCCAAGCACTGGCACATGGCTGTCCAGAGCTGTCCTGGGGCTCCCTGGGGATGTGCCTGGCCCCTCACTCACCTCAGCAGCTCCTCCAGCTCCTGCTTCACTGCCCGCACCACTGGTGGCCCGTGGTACACGAGCGCTGTGTACATCTGCACAAGCGAGGCTCCAGCACGGATCTTCTCCAGGGCATCATGCCCGCTGCTCACACCACCCACCCCGATGATGGGCACCCGGCCTGTGGCAGATGCAGGGTCAGGACAGCACAGGCAATGCCGGATGGTGCCCCCAGGCCCCTGCCCCTACCTCGGGTGAGGGAGTACATGTCCCTGATGGTCTGTGTGGAGAGCTCCCGCAGGGGCTTCCCGCTGAGGCCACCAGGCTCCGAGCGCTGCCTGCTCCGGAGGCTGCTGGGGCGGCTCACCGTGGTGTTGCTGACAATCAGCCCATCCACACTGAGCTGAGGGGGGCAGCAGCATGAGGTTTATGAGCAGGCCCCGCTCTCACCCCCCGGCTGCCAGGCCAGCACCCTTTAGGGACACACACCAAAAACATGCCCTGGGACAAAGCAGCCACCTCTCGTTGCCTCTGGGCGACACACAGAGGCCCTCACGGACTCAGAGCTACCCAGGGCACTGTCCCTACAACAGCCAGAGCGCTGCTGGTCCACCTGTCCCTTCAGAGAGGTGACTGGCCAGGAGCACCGTGGTCCTGCACCTGCACTGTGGGAGGTGAGGCAGGACACAGCATCCAGCTCCTCGCCAGCCTCCCATTCCCCCCTCCTCACCTCGCAGACAACACTGGCGATGTCCTGCTTGTCCTGTGTGCTGAGGTCAGGAGCGATCTTCACCAGCACGGCTGGCTTGTGCGCACAGGGCAGCGCATCCCGCGCCGCCAGCACCTGCAGGGCAGCGCACGGGGCTCGAAGCAACATGTCCTGGGGACATGCGTGCACTCACCGCCACCCGGAGCACAGGGACAGGCCCCACTCTCCTTATGTGGTGCCAGGGCACGCAGCCTGCACAGGCCCACAGCAAGTCCCGGTGCCATGGGGCAGGTAGGCAAAGCAGAGGGCAGTGCCCCACTGCTCATGTGCCCCTCGATGGAGTACAGTGCCCCAGTGAGCCCTGTGCCAGCAGCTGACCAGGGAACATCCTGGTGGCTCTGCCAACCTCTCCAGGGTGCCACCATACTCCTCCTCGTGCTGGGCAAACCCGGCCGGAGCAGAGCAGGCGCTACCAGGGCACGGGATGCACTCACTGGTGCAGCTGCAGTCTGGGCTGGCTGTGAGGGCCACCCACCTTGGTCAGCAGGTCCTGCAGCTCAGCCTTGCCCTGCAGGTCCCGCAGCCCTGGTGTGTTTGGGCTGGACACATTCACAACCAGATAGTCAGCCAAAGGACCTAGTGTCTGGACCCCAGCCACGTAGTCAGCTGCAGCATCAGTGGAGCTCTTGTTCTTGCCCAGGTTGATTCCAAGGGGCATCCCCACTGGAACAGAGACATGGCTGAAGCGGGGCAGCAGGACCACCCACCACCCAGAGCGCCTGACACAGGAGCCCCAGCACCAGCTAAAATCAAGATGAGGATATGCAGCCCATGTGTTTCACGGGGGTGGGCCTGAGACTGTCCTGCAGGCACAGGAGCATCACCACAGCTGCCCTGGTCAACACCTCCAGCACCCCAGTGTCCAGCCTGGCCACCCAGCAGAGGCTGCTCTGGGAAACTGCCCAGCCCTGGCTGCTCTCAGCAGGCGTGTCCCGCCCAAAGCAGCAAATGTAGCCTCTGTCACAGAGCAAATGCCTGGAGAAGGGTGCTGGTCACACTCCCAAAGGGAAGAGCTACAGCCCCAAGAGGGTTCCTGCTGTCCGAGTGCACCTTGCTCTGGCCAGGGCCCTCCAATGCTTGGACACTGGTTTTACACACTCTTCCTGGCCTACATGGAAAACCCACGGAGACAAAAAACTACATGGGAGACCCCGAAACCCACCCTGCAGACTCCAAGACCAAAGGCTTATAAGCTTGTCTCACCACCAGTGAGCCGGAGCTGTGTGTCCTGGCGGGCCCGCAGCCTGCGCTCCACTGCGGCGTGGCCGTGGCTGTTGAAGCCATACCTGCACCACAACAGGCAAGGTTCAGGGCTGGGCTGGTTCCACAAGCCCCGAGCACGAGACAGGACAAACAGGAGGAGACATGAGGTCCCTCAGCTCTGCTCAGCATATCCCACACAGCAGAGCCAGGAGCACCCAAATAAAGACCTGGCTCTGTGCGGGCAGCCCATGGGACCCTGCAGAGCTGCACCCTCGGCTCCCACCTGTTAATGACCGCCTCGTCCTCCACCAGCCGGAACACCCTGGGCCTGGGGTTTCCCTCCTGGGGCTGGGGCGTTACAGTCCCGACTTCCACAAAGCCGAAGCCCATCTTGTACAGCCCATCCACGGCCTCGCCGTGCTTGTCGAAGCCAGCCGCCAGGCCCACCGGGTTGCAGAACCTCTGCCCGAGCACCCGCACCTCCTGCGCGGCAGGAGCCCGATCACACAAGGGCAGCCGGGAGCCACAGCCCCAGCCCCCGCCCTCCGCTCCCTCTGCCCCGGGGGACCCGCGATCCCGTCGGGGCCATCTCCCGAGCCCGGGACCACGCCAGGAGCCCCGCTGGGCACCTCCGCGGGCTGGCAGAGCTCATGGGCCGCCCCGGACCCGCCCGCCCTGCCGTGCCCGCTGCCTCCCGGCCACCCTCCGCCCCGGTGTCCGCCCGCCGCAAAGCCGCACCAGCGCGGGTCCGTCGGGACGGCCGGGAGGCAGCAGCCCCAGAGCGGCGGCGCGCAGAGCCACCCCGTGCGCGGCCTCGGGGGGGAGGGCGCGGAGCGCGGGCATCGCCGCCGCGTAGAGCCGCTCGTCGCCCGCCGCCAGCGCCGAGCCCAGCAGCAGCCCGCAGCCGCCCAGCGCCGCCGCCAGCGCCCGCAGCCGCCCCTAAGGGAGATGGTGAGCAGCGACATCGTCAGCGCCTCGCCCGCACCGGCCCCGCCCGCACCGGCCCCTCACCTGCCCCGCTCCCCCCGGCCCATTCCCCCCCCCCCCCGCCCCGGGCCCGCGGGCCGCTCACGCGCAGCGGTGCCGCCATCTGCTCAGCCCGACACGTGGGGGGGCGGGTAGGAGGCCACTTCCGCGACCCTGCCCCGGTGATTGGCCGAGGCCGGACCGTCCCAGCCACCGGCGGCGCGGCAGCACGCGGCGCGGGAGCCGAAGGGGCGGGGCCTGGAACAAGCCCGCCCTGACTCCTCCCCGCCGCCGCACGCGGGTCCCGGCCCCGCGCGCCCGGTCCCAGCAGCACCGGACGCGGCTGCTCCAGCCCCGACTTTATTAGGAACCAACCCGCCACGTATAAATCACCCGAGCGCCAAAGAAAGGCCCCGCGAAGAGCTATGTACAGACACCAGAGTGTGCCACAAGGGGCACGGGTATATCCGGCACCCCGCCCCCGTGCTCCCTGTGAGCAGAGCCGCTGCCACGCGTCCCGTCAGGGCTCCTCGCTCTCGATCAACCTGCGCGTTCAGTGCCCAGCCGGCACCCGCGAGTTCCTCTGCCCAGCCCGCTTGCAGCCCCAGCACGGTCAGGACAGGGAACACAGCTGAGGACATGGCCAAGGCCATGGAGAGGGCTCAGGCATCCAGTGGGAGTGAAAGAGGACATGAGGCAAACCGTGACCAGGTACAGGTGGAGCCAGGAAGGTGGCATATGGGCACAGCCTGAAGGGCAACATCACATCTCCTCACACACAACCATATTCCCCACCTCAGCCCCAGTTAGCTGGAAGTCTTAACAAAGAGACTTAATCACCCTGACCAGAGGCCACCGAGCAGAGAGGGGCAGCCTGTGGGCAATGCTGCCCTCGAGACTGAAGGCGAAGCACAGCTTTCCTGTACAGCTGCCCAGACAGGCAGGAGCTGTTCCCTGCTCCAGTCTCACGCAATTTCCCACAGCTCAGCTCCTGGAGCAACAAAGGTCAGGACAGCGGCAGCGTTTGGTTTAAGTACAGTGAGAAAAGAGCTCAAAAAGAAGAGCGCATTCATTTGAGGTTAATAGAGGAAACCAATTTCAAGGGGAGTCAGTTTCAGAGAGAACAGCCATCACAGCTCCTGCCCCTCACCTTGGGGTTACAGCCCAGTCAGTTTTATGTTTTCTTCTTCAGCTCCTCAAATCTCCTAGAGAGATCATCAAAGTCAATGTCTTCAGAGGCAGAAGAGTTGGGGCCGGCAGACGCTGTTGGCAGCGTGTCTGGCACAGATGGTAGTTCAGGCAGCACAAAGTTATCAATGGTATTAGGAGCTCCAGCCTTTGGTTTAGGAGAAGCCTCCGACTTGGGCCCGGGTCCTATTTAGAGTAAGAGAAATACCATTTCACTTCAGCACCACAGACACAATAGAGCCACACGAAAGAAAGGCTGTTCTACCAGAAAGGGTAGTACCAATGTGGTTTTCAGAACAGGACCAGTGGTCAGGCAGCTGAGATCACACAGACTCACTGGGAAAAACAACAACATCTCAGGTTTAGGTGGTGGAAGGACCAGCAGCCGAAGCAGATCCAGACCCACAGGCCTGTGCTGAGGCTGCAGCAGAAGCCCCTCTGCAGCCCATAGCCCACTGCGTCCGGGCTGGAGCTCCTCTCGCCTGCACTGGTGAGACTGCACCACCGGGATCCCCACTGCAGCACCCAGTGCACCCACAAGACTACCTTCTCCAGCACACATCAACACTGCCCAGAGAAAACCTTGCTGGAGCTGGCAAGGGTCTGCTTACTCTAAAAAACCTCTCAGCCCTTATCAAGTGCTAGAGATAGCAAGTGCTTTCAAAACACACAGAGCAGAATCGCACTGCACAAGGCAGGAGAGTTTTGTTACGATCCAATTACACTGCAAGAAGCATCTCGTAAGTCTTTAAGCAGATGGACCGAGGGATAGCAGCTATCACTACTAGCCGTGCTCTGCTATATGCAATCTCAACACTGACATTAATACAAACCTATCTACCCTCTCGGTGCATACTTCTTTCATTCTCTTGCTGCAGAGCAGTATTATTTACACTATGTAAAAATACATTATCACTTAGAGCTGTTGCGTTCTCATTTTATTCTGCTACACCCCATTTTTGGTCTGATGGGACAGCTTAAGCTGGAGACCTAGTACCGACTCCTATGTCAGACTCTAGTTTTTGAGTTTCCCAGTGGAAGTCTGGATCTTCTCTATTTTGAGATGATATTCTGCATTTCTGCCAGAATCCTCTCCAGACTCAAATCCTGCTCTCAAAATGCATCAGGTTGTACAAATTGCTCTCTATGTGGAAAACTTCCTCCCAGGGACACCAGGATCCTGAGCTAAGCACAGCCCCTGACCACCCCAGGTTTCCCAAGCCTCTGGATGCACTCACCAGGCACCGGCGCAGGAGTGTCCTTGTCAGCATTAGAGTCGTCGATCTGAAAAAGACTCTGTTACTTATTACAGCTCTTTGCTACATGTCAGAGGATCTCACTCGTGTAGGCACTGCTCATGGGCAGCAGCAGCCACACCAGTGCAGAGTAGGCAGGAGGCCCTGGCTCCCAGCACACTCACAGGAACTTGCCTCTCTCCCCAAGAAAAGGAGGCAGTGCTTCAACTTTCCCTCCCTATCAATTAAAGCATCTCCACTGGCCATATTGCAGAACTGGATTAACAGAGCATGTCCACTAGCAGGTCTGAAATATTGATTACAGACATAAGTGTAAGAAGACTGCCCTCTTCCTCCATGTTATCACAGCCACCACTTCCTTTCTTTCATAAAGGACAGACATGTCCTTGTAACCAATAGCAATGTATGAAATGACCCCACCTCAGGTCTTCGTCCAGTTGGGATAAAAGCCCACGGTCAGCTGTGCTGGCATAACTCCTCCTTCCCTGCGGGCTGAAGCCAGTGACATCTGTCCCCACCCAGCTAACAACTCCTGTGTCTGTGCCTGCACCTCCTGCACCCAAAGGCTGCTGTACAGCTGGTACAAGGTGTCAGCACACAGGCGTGCTTGGCAATGCTCATCCCTATACCCAGGATACTGCAAAAACAAGCAGCATGGCACTGAAAGTAAAATGGGAGGCATGGTCATGAACTGCAGCAACAAAAACATAGAGAAGCAAAGAAAGAGAAGACTCCATCCTCTCCTTTGTTGTCCCCAAGGACTGAGAAAAGTCTGGGAGAAGAAATGTTTAAACATACCTCATCTAAGTCAGCCAAAATTGTCACCGAGGCTAACTGTGTTAGTTCAAAAGCCGTAATTAAACAGACCAAAGGTGATCAGCCCTCTGTCCTGGGTTCAGCTATAGGGGCCATTTTTCTCCTTCTTAGTAGCTGGTGCAGTGCTGTGGTTTTTAACTTTCAGCCTGGGAACAACGCTGATAACACCGATGTTTTTAGTTGTTGCTAAGTAATGTTTATTCCAACCAAGGACTTTCTCAGTCTCATGCTTTGCCAGGGAGGAGGGGAAGCCGGGAGGAAGCAGAGACAGGACACCTGACCCAAACTAGCCAAAGGGGTATTCCATACCACAGCACGTCATACCCAGTATATAAACCGGGGGGAGTTACCCGGAAGGCCCAGATCACTGCTCGGGTCGGGCTGGGTATCGGTCGGCAGGTGGTGAGCAATTGTATCCTCTCCCCTTGTTATTTCCCTAATCATTATTATCATTGGTGGTAGCAGTAGTGGTTTGTATTATACCTTAGTTGCGGGACTGCTCTTATCTCAACCCGTGGGAGTTACATTCTTCCGATTCTCCTCCCCATCCCTCTGGGAGCGGGGGGAGGAAGGGGGGGAGTGAGCGAGCGGCTGTGTGGTTCTGAGTTACCGGCTGGGCTCAAACCATGACAGTTCGTTGTGGCGCCCAACGTGGGGCACGAAGGGTTGAGATAACGACAGATCTGACCAGAGTGTGTTTAATCATATTTGTGATAAGAATTCATTGTTACTACTCGTCACAATGGTGATTATTTGGCTCTCAGACTTGTTGCGCTTGATCTCAGAGTTTCAGCATGTTGTACCTTACTTACAGCCACTATTTGCTGTTTTAGCGCTTATCGGCTGGGGGGCCTGGGCTAAGGTTCTTGTTTCACTGTACTTCATGGTAATGACTTGTAATACAATAGACTCATTGATCATGAAACTAGTCTGGTTTGTGCTTCCAGCATGGCCATCACCTCTATATTTTGGGAGGTATATAATGAAATATTTTAGCAATTGCATATCTTTTTTTTTTCTCCTCGGGGGGGTCAACTTACGAAGGAGGCATTCTCTTTCACCCCCCGTTCCCCCACCAGCCTATTTGCAACAGCAGTTGAGAGTTCTGAAGGTTTTAGATGGCCTTTGAATACCCTTGAAACCTGCCTGCTGATTGTGCTGGGGATCAGCATGTTGGCACACATATGGAGTGTGTTTTACCCACGGCCATCCCGTCCTAGGAACATCCTATTTCATTTAATCTCCAAAGTTAAGCAGTATCGGGTTCAAATCTAGTCTAGGGTTAGACGACGATATAGGAGGACCACCAAGAGATTTTCCTTGAGGCTGGACAGTCATGAGTGGCAGGGTGTGTGGGATAGTATGGGCAAGTATCCAGGCCAGTGGGCCCCTCCAGTGCTTTGGAACTTCACCACTGAACAAGTGCAACATCCGGAAAAACTAGTAAAACACTTAAACGAGGTGTGCTGTCGTCCTGGTTATACCAGAGAGGGACAAATCATGGCAACGTGCTGGGGCTTGGCCTACGCAGCCCTGCTCAACACTATCCAGCACCTTCAAAGGGAAAAAAGTGTCTCTGGATCTGATGGCAAAGCAACAGACAACGCAGCTATGCCAACTACAAGCACAGCAGCTACTCAAACCCTGACCACAACAGACAACACAGCTATACTCCCACTGAAAACGAGATACTGGCAGCCTATGAAGGGGTTCGAGCTGCCTCAGAAGTGATCTGAACTGAAGCGCAGCTCCTCCTGGCACCCCGGTTGCCTGTGCTGGGCTGGATGTTCAAAGGCAGGGTCTCCTCTACACATCATGCAACTGATGCTACATGGAGTAAGTGGGCCGCACTAATTACACAACGAGCTCGAATAGGAAATCCCAGTCGTCCAGGAATTCTAGAAGTCATCATGGACTGGCCAGAGGGCAAAGATTTTGGGATGTCACCAGAAGAGGAGGTGACGCCTGCTGAAGAGGCCCCACCATATAATGAACTGTCAGAGAGTGAAAAGCAATATGCCTTGTTTACTGATGGGTCCTGCCGTATTGTGGGAAAGCATCGGAGATGGAAGGCAGCTGTGTGGAGTCCCCTGCGACAAGTTGCAGAAACTGCTGAGGGAGAGGGTGAATCGAGTCAATTTGCAGAGGTGAAAGCCATCCAGCTGGCCTTGGACATTGCTGAACGAGAAAAATGGCCAGTCCTTTATCTCTATACTGACTCATGGATGGTGGCAAATGCCCTGTGGGGGTGGTTGCAGCAATGGAAGCAGAGCAACTGGCAACGCAGAAGTAAACCCATCTGGGCTGCTGCATTGTGGCAAGATATTGCTGCTCGGGTGCAGAACCTGGTGGTGAAGGTACGCCATGTAGATGCTCATGTACCCAAGAGTCGGGCCACTGAGGAACACCAGAATAACCAGCAAGTGGATAAAGCTGCTAAGATTAAAGTGGCTCAGATGGACTTGGATTGGCAACATAAGGGTGAATTATTTTTAGCCCGGTGGGCCCATGACACCTCAGGCCATCAAGGCAGAGATGCAACATATAGATGGGCTCGTGATCGAGGGGTGGACTTAACAATGGACACTATTGCCCAGGTTATTCACGAATGTGAAACATGTGCTGCAATTAAGCAAGCCAAGCGGTTAAAGCCTCTCTGGTATGGAGGACGATGGCTGAAGTACAAGTATGGGGAGGCCTGGCAGATTGACTATATCACACTCCCACCAACCCGCCAAGGCAAGCGCCATGTGCTTACCATGGTGGAAGCAACCACCGGCTGGCTGGAAACATATGCTGTGTCCCACGCCACTGCCCGGAACACTATCCTGGGCCTTGAGAAACAAGTCTTGTGGCGACACGGCACCCCAGAGAGAATTGAGACAGACAATGGGACTCATTTCCAGAACAACCTTATAGACACTTGGGCCAAAGAGCATGGCATTGAGTGGGTATATCACATCCCCTACCATGCACCAGCCTCTGGGAAAATCGAACGGTACAATGGGCTGTTAAAAACTACACTGAGAGCAATGGGTGGTGGGACTTTCAAACACTGGGATACACATTTGCCAAAAGCCACCTGGTTGGTCAACACTAGGGGATCTGCCAACAGGGCTGGCCCAGCCCAATCAGAACTTTTACGTACTGTAGAGGGGGATAAAGTTCCTGTGGTGCACATAAAGAATTTGTTGGGGAAGACAGTCTGGGTTATTCCTGCTTCAGGTAAAGGCAAACCCACTCGTGGGGTTGCTTTTGCTCAGGGACCTGGATATACTTGGTGGGTAATGCGGGAAGATGGGGAAGTCCGATGTGTACCTCAAGGGGATTTGATTTTGGGGGAAAACAGCCAATGAACTCAATTGTACGCTGTTGCCTGCTCTATAACACTTTGATAGCCCACCAGCTAGATATCTTCAGGTCACCAGCAACTGACCCTGACTTCCCTCCGATCATCGCCTCAACAAAGAATGAATTTTGAGGAAACCAGACGAGCTCAGCAGTGACCAGATGAGTTTGGCGGTATCATCAGCAGGCAGCAACCCAACACTACATACCGTCCCTCCTGCCCTGAAAGACTGTTACAAGAGATGGAGCCTGACATCATGGACTGGATGAATTCAGCAATTTTACAGGGATTGGTCCATGGATTAGGGAATGATATCTTTCTCTGTGTGTGGGTGTGGGTGTATATATATGTGTATATATGGGACAGGGGTGATGGTGTGTTGAGAGATGTGGGATCTGAGCATGACGTGAATGGTATGGAATAAGGGGTGGATACTGTCCTGGGTTCAGCTATAGGGGCCATTTTTCTCCTTCTTAGTAGCTGGTGCAGTGCTGTGGTTTTTAACTTTCAGCCTGGGAACAACGCTGATAACACCGATGTTTTTAGTTGTTGCTAAGTAATGTTTATTCCAACCAAGGACTTTCTCAGTCTCATGCTCTGCCAGGGAGGAGGGGAAGCCAGGAGGAGGCAGAGACAGGACACCTGACCCAAACTAGCCAAAGGGGTATTCCATACCACAGCACGTCCTGCCCAGTATATAAACCGGGGGGAGTTACCCGGAAGGCCCAGATCGCTGCTCGGGTCAGGCTGGGTATCGGTGGGCGGGTGGTGAGCAATTGTATCCTCTCCCCTTGTTATTTCCCTTATCATTATTATCATTGGTGGTAGCAGTAGTGGTTTTGTATTATACCTTAGTTGCGGGATGCTCTTATCTCAACCCGTGGGAGTTACATTCTTTCGATTCTCCTCCCCATCCCTCCGGGAGCGGGGGGAGGAAGAAGGAGGGGAGTGAGCAAGCAGCTGTGTGGTTCTGAGTTACCGGCTGGGCTCAAACCACGACACCCTCACATTAAAAAAAAAACAGAATTTGTGGACTCTACTTGTTAAGTGTTTATCACCATTTTAACAATGCAGTAAAATAAATCTTGGCTTTCTTTTGCAGGCAAACCACTCAGCTGAATGAGGTCACCAGTCATCCTCCCATCACATGCCCTCATGATTCACCACACTGTAAGCAACACCAAGCACCACCCCCAGAGCTACACAGGTTGACAGCAATGTGCTTCATCAACATTTGCCTTTTCTGTGGCTACCACAGCCCTCTTCTTGTAGTTCCCTGTGCTGCCTACAATGGTGATCCAACTCAGGCACTTACAGACTCGTATGTCGGTGGGGCTGCCGGAATTGGTGGTGGATGGATGTTGGTAAAAGGCTGGTAGGTCCCCACTGGTACGCCACCGAAGTTCTCCTACACAGAGAGATTACAGTCATGCACCAAACTACTCACCTGGGACAGTGACCATGACACCTACAGCTGCTGTGGGAGTCCGAGAAAGTAATCTAAGGTAAAGACAGGCAAGTATTCAACCCGGTATAGTTTATACTTGCAAGAAAAAGATTTACAAGTATTAAGCCAGAGTAGTCAACTGGAACAACAAGATCCAGCTAACAGGACTGCGGGTTATTCTAAAGAACCATCATGACTAAACACTTCACCTTTCAAGGCATTAGAAGTATGAGGGCAAAGAGGGCAATACCCTGCATTAAGCACACAAGAGCCATTTTTCCAGAGTGCAGCACCACAAAGCAGGAAGGAGGCCTCTGGATCACTTAAGGCTTTGTATTACCCTTACTTGTAACACAACAGTGCCTCAAAAGATCTAGACTTGGCCCAAGTCCTCAGCATATTTATGCCTGGGCCAACAGCCAGCTGATTATGCTTGGCCCAGATTCTCTACAAAAACCACTGCAGTGCTGCTGGGACCATATCAAGACTCCAAGCCATCCCACTGTTCTGCCACCCTCCAGTCTACACAGATACGCTGTAAATGGCTGAATTCAGAGAACAGCGCTCTTTCCAGCTCCCACCTTCCAGCCTCACAATAAGACATCTCCAAGAGCCAGTGGCCTGGTCCCCTTCCCTCGCAGGTCTGAAGACAGAGCACTTCTGCATTCTTATGTGCTGTTCCCACCCTACAAAACTCACCTCATTTCCTTAACTGAATCTTGGCACACTACCAGCCTACCAACTTCAAAGTGCAGCTCCAATTGGTCAAAAGTCTGGCAGTCAGAAGACTGCCTCAGGAGTTAAGTCTGGACTCCTCTGTTCCCTGAAGGCGAAGAGGGCTGGCTGGAGAACAGGTCTAGGAACATCCCCAGTCAGGAAGCAACATGAAGCTTCAGCTGCACTGCCAACAGTTTCCACCCCAAGCAGTCCCACACCAACACCATAGAAGGCCCATGATAGCCTTCTGATACATAAAGCTATCAGGTACAGACACTTCCAAGGCAGCAGGCATAGGCTAAGCACCACAATCGGAGTCTTCCACAGAAAAAGGGAACATCAAAGCAAAGGCACTTACCGGTCCCTTTGGAGGTGGATAGGAGAAGGGCGGAGTTGGTGTTGGCATGGGCATAGGCATCATCACTGGCATGGGTACTAATCCATCATGACTAACCATTGGGGCTGTAAATCCACCACCTCCTCCCCCTCCTTGGCCGCCCTTCTTCACATCGTCTGTAAATCCCACATCAATCAGATCTGCCTCTCCGCCTGCAGGGGCTTCAGCCTGGAGAGGGTGGAAGAATTCTGCTCACCAACATATCCCTATTCTGATCCCATCCCTCTGAAGAGCATTAGATGCAACATTAGAAGAGCATTAGATGGGACAATACAATGAGGACAGAATAGACAGCAGCTACACAGTGATATTAATGGGAATCAGAAAGGGAACCGGACTGTAGCACGGCTTACTATGGCCACATGCCGTAGGGCTGTGGGAAGCAGCAGGGATCGTGTACACTAGGGCTGTCCAGAAAATACCAAAGCACAACTACCACTGAGCTTGCTGCAATGCCACAGCTCACAGAGAGAAATGTGTGCTCTGAAAGACCACACATTTCAGACACTGGAATACAGAAAGGAGCTCCAGACTTGCAGGTGCCTCACTCACCATCACCACGGAGTCAGGTTCATAGGGCACATTGTAGTTCTTAGCAATCTCAATGAGGTATCTCTCCACCAGAATCTTGGGTGGTGCCTCCACGCTCAGCTTGTGCATCAGCTGGAACACAAGGTACAGAGACACTCATAGGACTGGGCAGTGCAGCAGAGCTCCATCCCAGCTGCTACAGGGAGGGGATGCCCTTCCTCCCAGTACAGCACTGCTGCAAGAGAGGCTGCTGGCACCCACAGGCCAGTGCTCCATGTGTGCTGCTCCTCTCCATTTGCAGCCAGCACAGCAGGGCCCCAGCGCTGTGCTCCAACACAGGCAGAACCCTGCATGAGCCACAGGCATCAGCCACTGGTGACCCGAAAAAGGGGCAGAAAGCCACAGCAGGCATGTCTGTTCTGCCAGTTCCAGCTGGCTGCTGCTGTTCCACCAGTTCATTACCCTGTCATTGACTGTCCCAATCTGGTTTGTCCGGCACAGCTTCCCATACTCCTTGCTGTACTTGGCACAGAGCTGGTCAGCAACCTGCAACAGGAAAAACCACACACTGCACATGTGCTGGATTGCTCTCATTTCTGCTCCTAAGTGCCCCAGCTGAGCACTCTTAGCCATTCGTCAGGGACATCTATACTGGAATCTCAAATCTGCAGAGCCCGTAAAAACATGTCCTCTGCCTTAATAATAGAGACCCAGACAAAGACTTCCACCAGCTTCTCGCAGCGTCACCCCCACCCTGCACACATAACACCCCTCAAATAACCCTACTCACAATCTTCAACTCAGCCACTTCTGACTGGAGTCGTGGTGCAGCCCAAATCAGTGTAGATACTGCTTCTGCCAGGCCAGAGTCCAGCTCCCTATGGACAACAGAAGACAATCCTATCTCCACACCAAGCATTTAGTCTTTGCTGCCCTCAATCTGCTTAGCCTGAAGGTCCCATCCACCTTGCTGGGCTCCAGAGTCTTCCCTGCCTGAGAAAGAAAAGCTCTCTGGAGTCCCTATTGGAGTCCCTATAATACCCAGACAAACATAGGTGCCCTTCTGCACCCCAGGCCTGCCCCTAACAGCATTCCTCCCTGAGCCCAGGGGCCTGGACCCTCTCCCACAGCACACCCTCTAGGCCAGAGCTTACTTCATGGACTGAATCAAGCCGAAGCGGGCTAGCAGCAGGTCGCAGTACAGCTCCAGGATCTCCATGGCCTCCACAAGGTAATCTTCGCGGATGATGTGCTCCACACGAATCCTGGCACGCTCATCTTTTCCGGCTGCCAGATAATCTGCAATCTCCTTCCTTGCCTTCTGGGCCAGCTCAGCTACAGCACATATTCCCAAGACCCATCACTGTGCTGGCAGAGCTGCTGCCTCCACACCCATCCACAGTCCCCAACACATAAAGTCACCACAAGCTTCTTGCTCTCCTTCATCGAGCTTCTGCAACACAAGACACTCAGCCATGGCTTGGTTGAGCCCTTGTGTCTAGGTCCTAGCACACTACTCACAGGAGAACAGAGACTGGGCTTTTAGGTGCCAGAAATAACCCCTACACCTTCGGTTTCCTTGCAGAGTCAGTCAGAACCATGGATCTTATCTGTGTCCAAGCAGGGCAGGTGGGGAGAGCCTCCCCACTGTGCTGTGAGTACAGAAAGCCCAGTAAAGCCCCCCTGGGGCAAACTGGCATGTCCCTCCACAAACAGCCCACAGCTACCACCCCATGCGCCCCATAGACTGCACCTGAAGGAAGATGGCCAGCCTGCTCCTCCGGGTACACCAAGGCAGACTGCAAGGCCTGGGTCCAGCAAGGAAAAGCAAAAGGCTGCTCCATACTTGGCCCATGAAAGCACCCTGCCTCCAGAATAGTCCCAAGGCTCCCGAGCCCCAAGAGCATCCTGGGTCGTAGCTGCCCCCTCAAATACTCACTCTTCTTCTTCTCCAGCAGTTTGAGGCGATTGATGACAAGGCGCAGGTTGACTCGCAAGCGCTCAGCCTTGAACCCAGAGCCCAACATGATAAATGCTTTCTGTGGGAGAAGACGGGAAGTCAGTGGAACCAAGAGCTCCTGGTCAGAAGGAGCAGTCACTGCTTTACTCAAGGGGGAAAAACAAAACAAAACGAAAAACCTAGCACCCAATTCTCCAAACAAACAGGCACAGGCCTGCTGTTCCTGAATATGACTGGACCTACAGCACTCATCATTCCCTTTTCCATTTTACAACCCTGCACCTACTCAAGACAACAGGGAACAGAAACTTCCTGGATAGTCCCATTCTGATAGAATGAATCTTGACCCCAGAAACAGATTTAAGACGATCAAAACCTCGGATTACCCCATAAATAGGAACAGGGTTAGAAAACACATCCTAAAACAAGAAGATAAGGGCCTGGGTCTCTTTAATCTAGATAAGTGACACCAGCCACTGATGTCAACAGCAGAGTACAGTAAAGCTTTAAGAATGTTAGAGAAACATCTACCAGCAGTGGTCTGGGAAAGTGTGGCTGTGCCCAGTTCAGTACACTGAGCTTAGTGAGATGTATTTTGTAGTTCAGCTCTAGAAATCTAAGAAGCCCAAGCAGAAAAAACCCACAGATTTCACAATAAACAGCATAGCTCCTAGAAGACATGCTTTCGTTCCCATGCTTGGAAAGGTGAGGGAAGTAAACCAATGCCTCAAGATGCCATCTGTGACAACTATCACAGCCAAATCCTCTCTGTTACTTCATTGACAAAACCACATTTTTAAAGAAACATGAAGTCAACTGCAAGAACCAAGCCTATTAATATGTAAGCTGTAAATCAGCTGTATAGTTAACCCAAGGACTGTACAAACTAAGGTTGTAACAACCCAGTCATCACGAGGAAGAAGTTGCCATTTCATATTCCCCTGCTTCTTCTTCTTCCTGCTTCCTGAACGCATTCCTGAATGCTCTCATGAGTTCAACTCTTTAGCCCTATAGAAAATTAACTCAGAAAACATTTTGTTACAGCATTTTGTAATGCCAAGAACCATTCATCAAAAACGCTTAAGAACTATCACAACGAAAGACTTTAACTTGTACCTGAAGAACACACTGGATCAGACTTTTGGATAGCGACAGCATTTTGCACATAACAAGTGCTTTGCACTATAACAAATCTTATCTACAGTATATCCAGCTTATTTAGCTGATCTATTCACACATCAATACAGTTATTTCAGCAATGCACAGAACCAACCAAGCTCAAAAAACACTGCTGCAGACATATATATGCGTGATGCAAGTCTGATGCCATAAAAAAAGTTCTGCCCTTCTGTAACTGGAACATACTCCTACAACATTGCAATGTCCCTGTAAAAGTACCCAGTAAACATCTATTCCGATTAACAACCTGTTTTAACAGATTAATTCAAATGTAGCCATTAAGCAGACAGCTCACTGCTTCTTTTGCAACCATCCTGCCACTCTAAAGAGTTCTGTTGGCCTCACTGCCTCGCAGGAGGCTCCAGCCACGCTGCTGCAGAAGGGCTGAACCAATTCTTCTCTCCCTGTCTTGCCTCCCCGTCCCTTCCTGCAGACGCGCTGCTGCTACGGCCGGAATGAAATCGCCCTTTACTCGTAGAACAACGAGGCTCTCGCCAGGGCGGCTCAGCGCAGCACCAGCCGGCCTGACCCGCCGCGCAGCTCCCACGGGCCCGCGCCAGTTCCCAGCAGCGCGCAGGCAGCGCAGGGGGCCCGGGATGGCTTTATCGGCGCGGCTGCACCGTGACGGGCTGAGGGCAGAGACTCCGACCCCGATCCCTCTCCGCTCCGTCCCCAGTGAGGCGGCGACGAGAGAACGTCCCACAGCGCAGGCGGGGCAGGCCCCGGACCTACCCGTGGTCCCAGCAGCGGGCACTCGGGGCAAGGCACCCCTCTCGCTACCGGCACCTCCCCGGCCCCGGCCCCGCTCCCACTCACCGGCCGCCCTCCGCACAGATTCCAGCACCCAAAATGGCGCCCGCCGCACCGCCTCACCGCGCGCGGAAGGACCCACGGAGCCGGCGCTCCCCACGCAGTCGGCGCTCCCCACGCCTCACCCGAGGCACGACCGAGCTGGCGCGGCAGCTGTACCGCAACACCGAACGCGATGCCGCCACACCGGAGCGGGTGTCCTGGGGAAGGAGAGGCAGCGGCGCGGAGCCTGAGAGCGGCGAGAAGGCATCAAATGGCCCAGCGGAGGGATCCACTACTCGCGAGGGAGTGAAGACGAGCACCCGATAGGAGCCCGCCGGTACCCGCCCCCGGCGCGGAGGTTCCGTCTGCACAGCGTTCCGCCCGCGGCTCCCGTGGCCACGGGCCCCGCCTCCACGGGGCGGGAGCTGCTCGGCTGAAGGCTCCGTGCAGGTCGCGGGCGAGCAGGGGAGGGTCTCTGGTTCTCTGAGGGCCAGGCGGCGGTTGCGGCTCCGTGAGGGAGGGTCGGGCCGAGGCTGAGCCGGGTCCCGGTGCCCGCAATCCTGCCGCCGCGGGTCTCGGTGCGGCGCAGCCTGAGGGTAAGCTGGCCCAGGGCGGGCTCCTGCGGAGGGAGAAGCTCAGAGAGGCGCCACAGCGAGAGGTGGTTCGGTTCCAGGCAGGTGCTTGAGGACACAACGCGGCGGCTTTTGAATGAATCGTAACCCGTGGCTCTTGCTCTTGCAGGGCACGCGAGACCCCGCAGGTCGGGGGGCGCGGGGCAGCCGCGTCCCGCCCCGGGCGTGAGGAGAGGCAGCGGCCAACGGCGGGGCCAGGACTTGCGAGACCCGTAACCGGCGCGAATGACCCCCTGCGGGCGGCCGGGGGCTGCGGGCTGGGACGGATCCATGAACAACAGGTGAGATGCTCCGGGGAACGAGGCACGGCCCCGGGGTACGGCGCGGCCTCTGCCCGCTGGCACAGCGCTGCCCGCACCGGGCCGGGCTCCCCCTGCCCGCGCCGTGCCCGCGCCGCGCGCTCTGGCGGCGCCGCCATCTTGCCCGTCTGTCTGTCCGCCGGCCCTTTGTCTGTCTGCGGCTCCCGGCGCCTGCAGCGGGACCGGGTAAGATGGACCGGGCCGGGGCCGAGGCGGTCCCTCTGCCTGCGGGGCCGGGCCGGTCCGTCCGACTGTCAGGGCTGTCGGGGTGGTCCCTCTGTAGTCTGTCGGGACCCTGGGCAGGGTTCCTCCGGCCGTCCCTCTGCCAGGGGAGCGGCGTCCGTGTGTTCGTCTGCCTGCGGGCTGGATCCCTCCTGCCGCCTCCTGGGTGCTGTTTTGCCAGCTGGATCCTTCTGTCGGGGAGACTGGTGGGATCCTTGTGTCCGTCTGTCTGAGGAGGCTGACGGGATCCCTGTGTCTGTCTGGGGGGAGAAGGGTTCAGCTCCTCCTTTTGTCTGTCTGTCTGAGGGTACTGTTGGGATTTATCCCTTCCTCTGCCTGTCTGAGGACGGGGAGTCCTTGTTTGCCCCTTTGTAAGGTTTGAGGGGGTCGATGTGTCCCCGCCCGTGCGGGACAGGGGCAGCGCATCCCCGATGTGAGCTGAGGTGTCGGTGGTCCCTCCCCAGGTGAGGGCACGGGGTGTGTGCCCAACTGCCTGCGCCCAGCCCTGCCTGCCCTGGGAGGGCGCAGTAGCCCCTGTTCCTGCCCCCCGCGCCTGCCCGCAGGACGGTGAGGTCAGGCCGTCTGGGGGGCGGCTGCCTCAGGCGGGTCCTGTCCCCGGGCTGGCTGCTGCCGCCGTGTCTGGAGCTTTGACCGCAGCGCGGCCGGCTCCCTTGTCTGCCTTCTGCGCACGGGGAGGCCTTGCGTGCCCTCTGTCTCCCTCTGGATGTGGAGGCAGAGGTGGGACAGGGTCTGGAGGTTTGATCAGGCTCCCGCCCTGTCGGCTGTGGGAATGGACAGGAGGGAGAAGAGCGTTTGGATTGAGATTGCAGTTGCTCTTGAAGTGGGGCACTTCTTAGCTGTTTGTATGCTGGGGACAGGATTGGTTATGACTTTGCTTGAGAACTGAGTTGGACTGCCCATACACGGTGGTTTGCAAAATGCGTGTGGATTGTGTTGGATGCTGGCACTGAATATGGCTGTGGTGTTGTAGAACGAGCCCTGCAGGCAGAAGGGTGGGGAATGACCTGAGGCAGCCAGCCGCATTTGGCCAGAGGCTCAGGAGGTTCCAGTGGTGTGTGTGACAGGCTCTTCTCTTCTCAGGTGAGCCCTCTGCTGAGGGAAGGAACACTCTCTGCTCCCAGGTCAGGGAAACATGTCCCGTCGGAAACAGACCACTCCTAACAAAGTTCACTGTGAGTATTACGTATTCAGCATTGTGGGATCCTTGCCCTAGCTGGGTTGTTGTGGAGTGAGACGGGGAGGAGGGGAATGATGGCAAGGTACAGTTTGTGAGGGAATGGTGGTTAATCATGTTTCGTCTCAAGGACTGTAAGAAAGAAACTGAGCTTTGTACTTCAGGGGAGCTGGCTGTGTCCTGCCGTGGCAGGGATAGACTTGAACAAACAGCTAATGCTGTAAAGGTAGGTGTGTATGTGCAGGGCCTGTAGCTGTGCTTTGCATTCACACTGTCACAAGTGCAGATTAGTATACTAAGAAATGTGACTTGAGGGCTCTGGTCCGTCTTGGGTAGCAAAGGAAGTTCTAGGCCAAGGTGTGTGGCTGAAAGCCAGGAATTCCTGGGTTCTGATCTTTGCCCTACCACAGACTCGAGTGACTGGCCTCGGACATGTTCCTTAAGCTCATGCTACCTCAGTTTCCTACCAGATAATGTAAGTAAAGCCATTTGCCCTTTCCTTGCAGGGAATGGGCAGCGGCCAAGTAATTTGCTGGACAGATAAATGCTATCTGTCAGATCATTCTTGAGCTGAGCTGATAGGGCAGATCTCTGTTTCTCCAGCACTTACAAGCCCCTGGCGTGCGTTTGGCAGTGAAAGAGCTGAAGATGCTGTACATCAGCACTTCTTATGGGCAGGCTGCAGCAAGGTGTTAGTGGAGCTGGAGACACATATGGATGTTTGGCTGCAAAGGGGAAACTGCACATACGTGGCTTTTGTTTGACTGATTGCAGCCAAGGAACGCTGGGGGACTGAAGCTATGCCCTTGTTCATATCCAGTTTTGTGGCTGGAGACATGGCTAGAATTTGGGCTGGAATGAGGAAAACAAATTCATGCTTCTGTAGATCTTTGAAAGCAAGGCTGATGAGAGGGCCCTAGGTATTGCTAAGCTTAGTAGCTGCCAGGAGTATGGGATAGAGAGTTGAATGCTGCAGCCCTAACACTGCCTCACTTTGCTGATGCTGCTGGCTTGCATGTCTCTGCGTGTTTCTCTGTGTTGTCTTTCCATATGGGTATGGCAACAGGAATGTATGCATGCTATTCTCTGTACTAGGGGAAAATACACTGGGATATAGCCTAATGCTTTGTACACTCAGTGAGTGTACTGGGGAGAATTCTCTCTGCTGGGACTTGAAAGCTCCATTGGCTGTTAGAGCCAGGCGTGGGAGAGCTGACAAAGCTTTCGCTGGTGGCCAGCTTAGAGTCTGAGGCATAGCTTTTGGCATCTGCACTGACTTGTGCTTTCCAATTCCTGCTTCTGGGTGCTGGGTTCCACATGGGCAGAGTGTAGCTTTGATTTGCCTGATAGCATTTTAATGACTTTGAAATTGTCTTCCTTAGAGAAATTTGATTTGTCCTGTGCTTTGTCCTATGATGCCAGCATCACATCTTGTGTCCATACACTTTTGCTTCTGAGAGTGCCCAGATATTACTCCTGCCATTTAGATCAGACTTAGGTAAGGCATGCACTTACACTGTCTCCCCTGGTGTAGAGTCGTGGTTTCTCATGTGTGGAAACCAAGGGTACTAAGCTATAATGGTGCAGGTAGAGTTTCCATGGCATTTAGGTGGGCAGTTTTCTGCGCTCCAGTGCATAAGGGTGATGTTCTTCAGAAGCTTGAAGTGTTATATACAAAGCTATACATATGATGGAGTTCAGTTGTACGCTATTGTCACAGTGAACAGCAGCTTTTTTATCTGCAGTACAAGTGGTTGTATCTCGAGTGTTGGTCTTGGGGGAGGCTATCTGACAAACATGCTACCAGTGGGCATGATGTTGAGGTTGGCATCTGGTATGCTATAGAGAGGAGTTGTGGGACTTGTTCACCTCCTTTACATGCAGTACATTGCTACAGAGCAGCTATTCAACAGGAGCCTTCAGAAGCAGCAAGTAGGACCACAAGAAAATAAAGAGACCGAAAGATACAAGAAACATGTCAATGGTGATATCTCCAACTTGGGATGGGAAATCTTGTCTGTCGTATGATGAACACCACCAAATCGTTGGGACTTCTCTGTCTACCTAGCCTGCTGTATATCTGGAGGGCCCAGAAATGCCATGCAGTGCACTGACGAGGAAAATCGGAAAGAGCATCAGTTCCAAGAACTGGGTGAGCCAGCAGAATGAGAAGTCAGGCTGAGACATAGCAGACACGTTACTGAGACTTCTTCACAGGGACTGAAGTGTTTGGGAGGAAAGGAGTAAAAGGGACAGCAGGTATGCAGCTTTTTGTGCAGTTGTCTGCAGCTGGGGTCTGATTTGTCAGACTGTGGGGCTGGGGAAGTGCTTTTGGATTTGCGTAAGTACCACTGTGGATATTTAACTGGACAAATCTGTGGGAGGACGGTGCCTAGTTCTTTCTTGCACGGCTACTCCATGTTACCTTCTTTCTTGGATTTACGAGGGCAAGCGACAGCTGCAGATCTCCTCTCTTGGCTTGCTTGGTGCCACCTCTTTCCAGGGTTACTTTCCAGGTTTGGCATGGTCCCCATTTAACCTTGTTCTCACAACAGCATGGTTTGCTGTCCTTGCTTAGCACGGAATCATTCTGTTTGGCATGCAGATCGACCGGCTGGGAAGTTGTGTGGTTACAAAACAGTTTTAAATGGAAGTTAAAAACGTGTAAGGAAATTCAAAATAATACAGAAACAGTGATAAAAATTATCATGAAAATCTTCTGGTGCATGATGGCCAGTCCTTCTTCAGTGTTAATTGTAGTCATTTCCCCTTTGGCAGGGCTGCAGCACACAATTGGTTCCTAGTAATTTAATTTTTTTTTGCCACATCGTGCATGAAAAACACACCTGGCAAATAGTAATACTGGCATAGATGTAGTGCATTGCCCATTCCACATTGAACTGAAAACTACAATGCAGTGAATTGTTCCTGTGGAGATACCTTAATTGACTCATATTGATCTTTATTTTCTCCCAGAGTCTAAAGTATAAAAGTACAGAATTTCTCTAAGTAATTCATCTAATCTTGCATTCAAGCCCACCCAGTGCTGTGCTTTCATCCCATCAATTATGTGCTACTCGCTGCTCTTCTGCTTGCCAAAAAGTTGCTGTAGGTGTAAGCGTGCACTTTTATTTCTCTCCCTGCTGTCCCATGGGCTGTTCTTCTTTCTATTGCTTGTACCCCTTGCAAGTGATGCTTATTTTAGAACTCTTAAGAACAGCTTTTGTTAGTCAAATTAATTCCCACTTCCTAGCTCTATTTATCCTGGTACAGATATCCCATTAATTCTCTATTTCCCTCTCCCTCCGACACACACACATTCTGTGCTCTTCAGTGTTCCTTGAATTCTGCTGTCTATAATATTCCCAGTTTGAAGAGAAAGTATCTTGCAAGAAATAGCACCCAGCATTCAAACCCGAGCAGAAATGTTACTTGCATCAAAATCCTTGGTTCTTAAAGGGCTCTGTGGGCTGCAGTTGTTAACTCTTTCAATTGTGTTGTTTTTCATTTCAGTAACCACTACAGCAGTGTGGACAACCCAGAATAGCGATGGGGCAGGTGGACTAGATCCACAGTGGTGGAAAGACTTGCAAATTTCAGGTCCAGGAAAGAAACACAGAAGACCTACATGAACAGGGAGTTTAAATTGATGTACGAGGAGGGAATAAAGAGGCTCATCTGAGAGACCTTTCTGTTTAGGAAGGAAGACAGGGGAATGATGCAGTTTCTTTTGATTTTCTTTTGTGGATTTTGGGGTGGGGGTTGTTTGTGTGTTTGTTTTCCAGAACACCTGAGAGTTATCCTGCATTCGTACAGTTCAAGAAGGGAAGGGCTCAGGAAAAATATCATTTCTGGCTACCAAGTCGATACAGCACCAGATCCTAGCAGTCATAACGCCCCTGTTGCACATTTCCACAGGGTTGCCCCCTACCTCCACAGCTGCTCACCTGGCATCCCACTCATTTACAAGAGTACGGAGAGGAGAACTGGAATGCAAAGCAGAGGCATTTGTATGATCTTTCACTGTCCTACATCTCTAGCTGTTTGTAAAACAAATACAGTGACTTGTTTTGGTGTTGTGGTCAGCCTGTTTCAGTGTTGTGGTCAGCCTGCAGCCCTTTTTGTATTTAATAAAGAAACTTCTGGAGAAGAGTCTGTGAATTCACTATTGAGCATAACATCCTTTACTGATAGCAGTGATCCTAAAGCTGTCACCTGTCTTACTCCCTTTCCAAACGAATGGAAGTGTATTCAAAGTGGGGTGGAGGTGGGGCTGTAAGTGTCTATGTGTGAGCATGTGTGTGCAGAAACAAGTGTAACTGCTACCAAGTATTAGTCCATCAGTAGATGAACAGGACAGTCTTCCCTGAGTTCTTTTGGAGACAATATTAGTTTAATATGTAAGAAATTCTGTATAAGCTAACGATAGCATTTTTAAAAGTTTGTCTTTCCCAATGCTGTGATGCCATTTTAGACGCAGGCTAGTGGAGAACGTACAAGATGTCACCTGCTAACAACACTGGTTTGGTTAACAGTTTGCATTTCTGGCTCTGAGCTGACAGTTCTCTGCACTGCGCTTGAATCAATGCTAACTTGGTTCTGGGTATGTTATACAGAAAGGCCACTGGCAGACTGATCGCTCTCAGTTGTTGTGGTTGATGCTAGTGTTACTGGCAGGAGGAGTTTCCTCCTCAGCCGCCTCACGTAAAGATCACAGCTTTTCAAATCCTGCAGGCTGTGTGCATAATCGACGTATCTGAGCAGGAACCTGCTGCCATAGGACTCCAGGCTGCTGCTCAGTGGAAGCGTAAGCCATCTGGGAGAGGAAAGGGGGAAGAAAACAAACACCTAACTGCTTCCACTGAGACTTGCAGTGGTGGTTGGGAATCCTGTTCTGTTACTCTGTCACAGGTAGCATGTCTCCCACCATAGTTTTACATCTGTCCTGTGCTGGATGGGTTTTCTCATTCACCATACTTTGTCTTGCAGTGCTTTTTTAGTCTCTGCTCTTTAGCTTTTATCCTGGTGGTTGGTGCATATCTGCTTCTTGGAGAGGCACTGTAATTCTGTAGTGTCTGCTGTTCATGCAGTCTGTATCTTGGTCCTGCCAATGTGAGGCTGTGGTCCAGAACTAAAAGCAGCACTCCAGGCTGTGAAAACCATTCAGTGCTGGAGTGGCTTCTGATAGGGGTACATGTGTCACAGCAGTCACGACAATACTTGCTGCTTTTGGTGACAAATATACTCTGGGTACTCTTCAGCACCTCTCATCAGCCCACATGGATTGTGTTCTCGAGTCTTCTCCACAGAAACCTGTGTCACATTTCTGAAACAGAATGATAAATGCCTTCAAATGCTTTTGGGGGATGTTGGGAATTAAGCCTCTTCTCCCACAGTCTCTGTGAAACTTCTGAAGGTCTTTGAAATCTTCCTTAAATTACTGCTTTTTTAAAGCACTGCCAGAAATTGCGAGGTAAGCACCAGAAAGGCAGTGTAAGTATGAATACGGGGCAAAGCTGGCTGAAACAGCTTAGCATGTGTGAATGTATCTGTCCTTGTAACAGGACTAGTGCTCTCTCCATGGCTCAAGAATTCAGTGCCCTGGTTATGCTGTTGCCAGTTGTGGCCCTATACTAAAAGGTACAATTTTCTTCTGAAAGCTATGTTTTGGCTTTGGTTTTATGTGAAAAATGCACTATGTTTTCTTTAGCATTTTTGCATTGATGCTTTGAGTGATTCTTAAGAACTTAGACATCAGTTGATAGATTTAACCCAAGTTGGTCCGCTGGGAACTTCAGCACCTTGCCTCAAGCACTCCCAGCTCATCCACTGAGAGGTAAATCACGACCACACCTGGAACAAAGACATTTGATTAAATATGAAAATTAATTGTTGCCTTTTATTATTATTATTTGGAACCAAAAGTTCTCCTTAGAAGAGATCGCTGTAGGAAGTTTTCTTTAAGAGAGGCACAAATAATCACTTCTTTCAATTTGTTTGCCATCTCCTATTGAGTTGGAGTAGTAGTGATCAGTGTCTTTCAACAGACTGTAAGCCCTCCTGACCCAGCATCTCAGCTTTCTGGGTTCATTCCCTTAGTTTTCTGTTTTGAGCATTGAAGTGTCACTGAGATTTATTTTAGCCAGAGCCATTCCTGGGCAAGACAAGGAATTGTGTAGTAATAATAATTAATTAATAATAATAACTAGTGAAGCAAGTTATCCATCATGTAAGCAGGATAATACCAGTTCTGGGCACAAACACCTTCCTGAAGGGCAGCGTGTCCTCAGTCCTCCTGGGGCAGAGAGTGGTGACAGAGCACGACAAGGACAAGCCTTGGTTTTGATAGCACTGTAGGGGGCAGGTGAAGTGTCAGGCGCACAGGGAGGTACTGGTTTTGTGCAAGTTGCATGTTATAGCACAGAATAGGACTTAATGATTTCCAAAGCTGTATAGCCCTGTGCCTGGTCTGGTACGCTGTCATAATCCCCCAGCGGCTTCCTTCCCACCCAGAGCTCTGCTATAGCTCTACTAGCAGATAGCTTGGTAGCAGAGAAAGACAGATCCTACCTGTCTGGCTGTGTAAGCAGACAGGTAGGATCTCACAGGGATTTTGTGGCTGGAGTGGTATATAGAGTATGCAGAGAGCAGCCCAATGCTGGACATTTCTGCTAGCGAGACTGTTCTACACACAGGGGCTGGACTCACCTCAGTGGGTACGAGAGGCTGGCGTTGCAGGGTAGGCAAGCAGAGAGTTACTTAAATGCTTTCTGGGAGGTGACTTCAGAGGTTCTGCATAGTGCAGGTGAGCAGCCCCACACTTGTTCTGGTTTTGGCAAGCCTTAGTGGTGAAAGCAAGGCAGTGGCATCAGTCTGACTCTTTGTCCTTGTGGCTGCCAGGGGAGCAAGTCTTTGCAGGGCTGGAGGAGCAAGCCCGCCAAGCCATGATGAAAACCAACTTTCCTGGAGCTCTTGGGGACCAAAGGCCAGCCATTCATCCACTGCAAGACCCCGACTCCAGCAGCAGTGAGTTCTACCCCTTCCAATAATGGCAAGGTAGTGGACTGGGGGGACTGTGACAAGAGGCTAGGTGCTGCACAGCTTGTGGGGGTCCCCTGAGGGCTGTCTTATCCATCTCCTCTGGGTTAGCCTTTGGCTCCTGTGCAGGATTGTCTGCACACAGCCAAAGCAGAGCTGCTCCCTACGGGAACACAAGCCCAGAGCCAAGGACCACCACCTCTCAGGGTGGGCAATGACCTCACCACCAGGATGCAGTCCCAGTTCAGCACAGCAGGGTGGTAACAGGAGGAGGTTCAGCGGCAGCCCAAGTGATTGTCAAGCAAGGCAGGGTAACAGGACAGGTCCTCCGAGCACCTCAGTCCCTGATGTGCACCAGCCTGAGTTTAAACAGAGCCCCTGGTCCGAGGGGTGGGTAGAGGCCCCCAGATGATGCTGGTCAGGACAGTTAAGGCTTATGAGTGCTCTCGGGGTCCTGACACTTGGAATTACTGTTCTGCATGTTCTAGGTGGCAGTGATGATGAGGAAACCACGCAGGATGAAGTTTCTTCGCATACATCTGAGGAGGATGGCTCAGTGGTGAAAGTGAAGAAAGAGTTAGAGAATGCTGAACGACCTGTGGCTGAAGCCCCACTGATGAGAGAAAATGAGGCAAGTGTGTACTGGTGCTGCACTCACCTGGGCCTCCCATGGGCGAGAAGGGTACCGTCTAAACATCTTTCCCCATCATTGTTTCTCATCTTTTTCTCCTTCCCACCTCCTCCAAACACCACCTCCTGACAGGAGGAAAGGGTATGAAGAGCTCTTGGGCTGCCAGAAGCAGGAGATAGCCTGAACAAACTATGGTTCTCCTGGCTGGCGAAGATGACTGTGCAGTGTGCCCCCTTCTTTCAGTCTTGGTGCTTTCTCTGACCGACTTCACCTCCCTTCTGCTATCGAGCAGGCCTTGCCTACCAGAGCCACTGTGCTGGAAGAGCCTGGGTGCGCGCAGACGCCTTGAGGCCTCTGCCTGTTCTCCTGCAGACGCCAGAGTTCTGCTCAGAGGCTACTTAAAGGAATTATCAGAGTGCAAGAACAGGAACCACCCCCGTGGGACTGGGCACATGGCCCTTGGTCTGACCAAGGCCTGCGTGGTGGTACTGACTAGGTATTAGGGGAAGGTGGTGTGTCTGCCTTACACCAGAGTGGCTTTTCTTCCCTGTAGGTGCCTGAGAGTTTGAATGCTGACCCTATGCTGGGACTGTCACAGTGCCCCCTCTGCCAGCTGGAGTGCGGAGGCAGAGAGCAGCTCATTGCTCACGTGTACCAGGTAGGGGATGGTTCCAAACTGTGGCATATCTCTGGCCTTAAGCCCCAAATTCAGCAACAACCCAAAGCACAGGGTGGCTTTGTTCTGGTATTTGCAGTCTCAGAACTGAGCTTATAGCTAGGATGTGACTGAGGTTTACAGCAGTAAACCGTGTCCAGAGTCCATGCGGAAAGAATCAGCAAGGCATCAGTCTGCAGATCTGAAAACACAACTGTAGTCCAAGGCAGTCTCTGCAAGTAGTTGCAGGCTAGGACCAGGCAGTTCCTTCAGATTAAACATGAAGGCAATTTTTACATTATTCAGTGAGATAAGAAACCTTCCTCCTAATCACTCAGTTCTTTATTTCGTACGTTTATCACAGTTCCTACCCATGAAAACAGCTGTTCTTCCCCTGAAATTATGCCAATATTGCAGGAAAACCGTGCTGCAATCTCACAGATTTTGTTGTCAATGCTCTCTTCACAGCACATCAAAGTCTGTAAAAGGAGGAATGAAGCAGAATTGAATTTGCCACTTACTTACAACAGGTGCCTGCCTCCATCTAAGTGCTTCCTCACCAGTGTCCTTCCTAGTGTTAGTCCAGTCATGCTTTGTGCAGCAACAGCAGCTCCTCAGATGCATTTCTGAGAACAAGGGTCTTATGATCCAAGTGTTTTGGCCTTAATTGTTTCTCTTGTACCAGAGTGGAGCTGTAGAAAGGTTTCCTCCTTGCTGTTTGACCTGTGGCACCCCAGGTATCTTGAGCTTGGTCTAGGAGCTGTCAGACAGAGGTTTAGTGGTACAGTGTTCCCATTCCGAGAGGCTGAGCTGAATGGTTTGCTGTATCTGCTGAGCCTGTCTCAGACTGGGCAGTGGGTAACTAGGCACCTCGTTGTTGTTTCACAGCACAGTGCGGCGGTGGTGAGCGCCAAGAGCTACATGTGTCCTGTGTGTGGCAGAGCCCTCAGCTCACCGGGGTCCCTTGGGCGACATCTCCTGATCCACTCAGAGGACCAGCTGTCCAACTGTGCGGTGTGCGGGGCACGCTTCACCAGCCACGCCACGTTCAACAGGTCAGGGTCACCCTGGCTGGGGAGTGGGCTAGAGTACCCACAGTAGAGATTAGGTGCATCGCCTTAAATGACACAGAAGTCATGGCTCCGGACCTACTGAACACCCCCAGTGAGTGAGATTCCCTCAATCCCTTCCTGCCTGCAGCTCTGCATCACCTGCTAAGACCTCCCTGGGCTGTGCTGCTGAAAGGGTGTTCCTTTGCTCTGTGAAGAGCTAGAACTGTGCAGAAAGCACAGGGGTCTCCAGTCACTGGAGAACAACCAACTGCTTCCTTTGCCACTTCCATCAGAGTGGGTCTGTACTGCCCAGGTGGGTTCATCATTTCCAGAGCAGGACTACAGGCAGAAACCTGTAAACAAAGAAAATATTCTTCGTTTGTGTCCTGCCTGATGGAGGATTAACCACTGACCGGTGGAATAGGACTGGTCAGTTTTGTAGAATAGGAAGGAGAAATAGAAAGACCTAATAGAAAGGAGAAATCTAGAGATGATGGGGAGGAGCAACTTGCTGGCTAATACCTACTCTTGCACTCTTCCAATCCAGATAACCTGCTTCTGACCCCTAGATATGACACTGCTTCATTTTAGATGCTCAGACGTGTCAGTGGGCAGGACTGGTTTAGCAGAGGCCTCTGTCGTGGGCTTTAGGAAACCCCCCGGGCAGTCTGAGGTGGGGACATTCCTGTCAGCACCGAGGCTCTGACTCTGCTCTTTCTGCTTTCCAGTGCAAAGCTGCCAGAGGTGCTCAGCGCCGATCGGCTGCCGGCTCCACAGAGCCAGTGCCCCTCCAGTGCTGAGGGGAAGGACGTTGCCTTTCACCCCACCGTGTACCCTGCAGCCATCCTGCTGGTGTGCAACAACTGCACGGTGTACCGTAGGCTGCTGGAGGCACAGGCACCCAGCATGCGCAAATGGGCTCTGCGGCGGCAGAACGAGCCCCTGGAGGTGCGGCTGCAGCGGCTGGAGCGTGAGCGCACGGCCAAGAAGAGCCGGCGAGACAATGAGACACCCGAAGAGCGGGAAGTGAGGCGCATGCGGGATCGGGAAGCCAAGCGCCTGCAGCGCATGCAGGAGACAGACGAGCAGCGGGCGCGGCGGCTGCAGAGGGACCGGGAAGCCATGAGACTGAAACGCGCCAACGAGACCCCAGAGAAACGCCAGGCCCGGCTCATCCGGGAGCGCGAGGCCAAGAGGCTCAAGCGGCGCCTGGAGAAAATGGACATGATGCTCCGGGCACAGTTTGGCCAAGATCCCTCTGCAATGGCTGCTTTGGCAGCTGAAATGAACTTCTTCCAGCTACCGGTGAGCAGTGTGGAGCTGGAGAGCCAGCTGCTGGGCAAAATGACCTTTGAGGAGCAGAGCAACAGTGCGCTGCATTAAACTACAGTCAAGGACTGTGCCACCTCTGCTGCATGGGCACACGTGCATTGGCAGCTTCTCCACTCAGAAGGCTGCTGTGCATCCCTGGCTGATGCCCTGACAGACAGTTCTGGTTTTCTCCTGAACACAGGAGGGGAACAGAGCTGAGAGGTGCCTGCCAAAGTATCCCTGGTGGGAGCAAATTCCGAGGATACACTCTGCTCTGGGGGCCAAGTCACTGCCTGTGAACAGAGCGAAAATAAATTAATGCTCATGTTTATTTAGTCCCCTTCTTTACCTTTTGTGCTTTGTCTTGTTCTTGCACCCTTACCCCATTAATGCGTTTGGGCTGCTGCAGTTCTTGCAGTTCTGCTGTAGGTGAAAGCCTGCAAAGCATGAACTACGGAGCTGAGGACTTTGGTAGTCCACAACTCCTCCAGGAGTAAATTCCTTGCAGTTTGTGCCCATAAAGACAAAGCAAAGGAGGATGTTGTCTCCCTGGAAATGGCTGTGCACCCTGTTTCTTTTAACACTATCGTTATGTGCTTATCTGCAGTAGCATCCATGGAAAAACTAAGAGGAAACTAAGTTCCTGTTCTAAGATACCCCATATAAATGCTAACAGAAAGATTGACTGAGGTAAGCAAATAGCAGACAAGTTTGCTGGTTTACTCACAAGATCATTTTCACTTAAGAAGCATTTCAGGTTTGCAAGTGAAAGAGTTGATTGAATGATAAACAATAAGGATAGGTCAGTACTCTGGTACTGTATTTATTTTCCCCTTTATTCAGCAGCGGTGAGGCCACACCTGAGTGCTGTGTCCAGGTCTGGGCTGCACAGTGCAATAGAGGCACAGACATACCAGAGAGTCCAGCAAGGGGCCACTAAGAGGGTTGACTGGAGCATCTCCTGTGAGGAAAGGCTGAGTGCTGGGACTGTTCGGCCCAGAGAAGAGGTGGCTTGATTTTGTCAATGTGATACATACCCAAGGGGAACATGTAAAGAAAATGGAGCCAGGCTGCTTTCAGTGGTGCCCAGTGACGGGACAGGAGGTGATGGGCACAAACTGAAGCACAGGAGGTTCCCTCTGAACATCAGGAAACACTTCTTACTGTGTGGGTGACGGAGCACGGGCAGAGGCTGCCCAGGGAAGTTGTGGAGTCTCCCAGCTTGGAGATGCTCCAGACACACTGTCCTGGGCAGCTGGGAGTAGGGGCTTCAACCGGATGAACCTCAAGAGGTCCCTTCCCACGACAACTCTTCTGTAACTTCATAGTAAGCTGAGCTTGTTCAACCATTTCAGTAGAGTCAGATGTACTGATACACAACCCATCTAGGACCACGGATCACACTCAGGTTATTAATTCTCGTAGTGACCAACAGTGACTTTCAGTGGTCACTGCAGATGACACTGTGGGGTGAGGGGGGACCACTGGCAAACAGAAACACACGATCAAAAGTTGCTTTTGCTCCCACACTCAGCAGCAAAACCACTGAGGGGAATGTGGAAAAGGGGTGAGCTGGGGAGGAGCCATGGAAAGCTCAGTAACTGAGTCTGGAAAAACTGCTGCATGGTAGGGAATTTAAGCCACTTACGTCATTCATCATGCAGAACTGACATCTGGGAGCTCTGGGAAAATGCACCAGATCTGGAAAGGATCTATTCAGATCCACGTTCTCTGAATCTATTCAGATCCTTCGTTCTCTGAACTGATCTCTCACTTCTGTTCTGAGCTCTGTCCATTTTCATGCTCAAAAGGATCAGAGGTGGCTTCTCAGAGTGTTTGCTGGTGCTCTGTGTTGCTTGGCCAGCACACGTGCAGCTTCACTCTGCCACCTGCACCTGGGACCTCCCTGCAGTGTCACCAGAACCTGATCATTATTCCAAGGGGTTGAAGAAAGACCACATAAACCCAGAAGTATTTGAGCACAGAATTATGGCTGTAATCCATCTGTCACACAGCCTGTACCTTGCCCTCATCGCAATCTCCAGATCACTGTGTAAGACCAAAGAAGCCACATCCTCATGATCACTGATGCTACAGATGAGCAAGAAGTCTCAAACACAAAAGGAAAAGCTATTGGTTTATATATAGATATATATATAGATATATACTGTGTTTACAGAGTCAACAAGTTAAATGCAATATTCATAAGAGCATTAACAATAAAAATACAATCTGTGTGTAGCCAAGTACAGACTTAAAATGGTAAAACAGGAAAAAGGATCTCACCAAAAGTACAAATATACAGTACAAATTGATTTATTTAAAACAGTTACAAAAAAAGCACAACAAAATAGAGATTATCCTTAGAATTATTAATGCTTTGTTAAAGATCAGGTAGAGGAGAGGGGCAGGAGCAAGGCTGGAGTGGAGCACCTGACTAGTTCTAAGGCTTTAGATACAATGCAGTCGGTTACATGTTAATACAGCCATTACATAACTGGGATTATAGTTGAGGGATCAGCACTTATCTACAAAGACCTCCCTGCCTCGGCAGCCCAGCCCCTTCCCCAGGGCCACGTCTCTGCTCTGCTTCACTGGGGCAGACCCTCCCCTGGTGCCTCGAAACAACCAGAGTGCGCACGGTGTGCTTGCAAGGGGGGCGGCAGCAGCCTAGAAGGATCTTGGGGGCAAGTCCTGTCCTCCATGGACAGATGTGAAGACCATGGAAGGGCCTCGACCATCAGCATTTTAAGTCATACATGGAACACACCCTGGGCCAAACTCTGTACAGAGTGTGCATTCGGAGCCATCTTAGCAGGTTCTGCAAGGTTTCAGGCCCTAGGACAGCCTGAAAGACAAAGAGCAGTTGTGAGTGGCGCTAGGGAAAGGCACGTGTGCTGCTGTGGGCAGGAACTAGCATGTGGGCTACTCAAGCTGCTGTCATTTCTGTTACAGTATTTTCCAAGTAACAAGTGGTGTTAGTTCTCTACTGGGCAAAGTGACTTCAAGTGTGGGGTGGGGACCGGGGGACGGGGACACTTAATGTGAAAAGTGCATTATACTTGTGCTCCTGCTGGAAAGGGGAGGCGGAGGGGCCCCTGCAGCTTTCCTTCTTTCCAGACAGAGCTTCCTCTGCATAGTCTGCTCATGGTGAGCACTCGTTGCAAGTCTCATCTTCCTGGAGCCGCAGTGATGCAGAGCCTAGAACCAGGCGCGGCCTCTGCTGGGCAGCAGGCCCCAGAAGTGGCTCATGAGATGGCACAGATGGATACAGACACCCATTATTGCATCCTACAGACTCTTGCTGCGGAGGGTGAGCTGGGTAACACCAAGGCCAGGAGGCCTCCTCCAGGCAGGACAGCCCACAGCTCCCTCCCCTTCACAAAAGCAGCAGGAAAACAGTATATTTCTCCAAGAAGCCTGTCACATCTCTGCCAGCAGAAAGGCCCAGATAACTATCTCATTCCACAATGTTTTCCTGGCTTTACCTCCTCCTTTCCCTGTAAACCTAAATAATAAAAGCCTCCTCCACGGGCTCATTTATAGCGTTTCTGCCTGCAGCAGCGCCTGTCTCACACCCCCTATCTCAGGAGAGCCTCAACGCTCCGCACAACCACCACCGGCTGAGCCGCACAGCCCAGCCCAGCCAGGACAGATTCCAGCGATCACGAGCACTGCTAAGCTGGGTCAGACGGCCACCGGGGCCCCTCCTGCCTACCACCTCTGGGGCAAGCAGCGATGCCCAGACCCCTCATGTCACTGCCCTGCGATGAGATGTGCCCCAAACCACTGTTTCCATAGGAGAGCTGGCAGCCAAAATGTGCACAGCAGTGGGACTGACAGGGAGTCTGGGTAGAAGCACCGAGGTCAAATTCACCCTGGCCCGTTCCACAGAGCTCAGAACCATGCTCAAGAAATGAGCAGCAAGCCAAAGTCCAGGCCAATGGCCAGGTAAACACCAGGGCAAGCACCTTCACAGCCCTTCAGCTGCCTACAGTACAAAGCTATTTTAGCCACACAGCATCGTGCGTCATGCACCAGTGTCTGCCCTTTCAGACCACTGTTTAGTGCTGCTGAGATCTAGAAGTAGTTACATGAGTAACTGATCTAGGAGTAATTACATGAGATAAAGCAGGCTCTCCAACCCTCTCTCTGAAAGACAGACTCCTGTGTTCAGAGAGGCACATGAGGGGCCCTGCACCCCTCAGCTGCTCAGGTATCCCCTCCATGCGTGCAACCAGCCCGGCTACATTCACACACTGTGCGTGTGCAAGATCCTTTCTTAGCTGCCTGCCACAGCTCTGAATTCCTCTGCAGGCACCATGCAAAGCACAGGCAAGAGAACTCGAGCTCTTCTGCCTTTGGCCACAGACACCCTGGTTATCCTGAGCATTAAGTACTAACCAACATTAATCGAGGTCTTTGCGTTGGAGAGTCCAATGAACAGCAACTGTGAAACACACGGGGATGAGGCCAGGCTCCTGGGCCCAGGCAGCACATTTCACTGACACACGAACACAGCATCTGTTCCCGCAGCTGCTGCATCCAGGGAGGCAGAATCTTCACATGATAGCATCACCACGACAGCATACATTGCACATGCAGCTGATGAGATCGGAAGCAGTGTGTTGTTTGGGGGAAGCTACATATGATACAGGCAGCATCCTCATTCTGGAGAAACCCCCATGAGGCACAAAAACTGAAGGCATGAGTAGCGCATATCTCACCTAAGGCCTGAAAAGAAACTGTCCTGGTGCAGGCATTTCAAAGGCAACAGAAATGGCTAGCAATGTGCTAGGAAAACGACTGGTGGCCTGGATGGAAGGGACATTCTGGAGACTCCAATTTGCCTAATACTCAGGCAGAGCACGCCCCCGTCACACAGTCAGCTGAAGCCAAACAGTTACAGGACACATTCCTGGGGTGTGCAGAGCAGCCCCAAGACACCAGCACTGCAGCTGCACCGAGGAGAGGGACTGACACAGAAGCTGCTCAGCGAAAGAGAGGAGCAGTGCCCTGGCAGCCAGACAGGCCCCATGGAACACGTCAGGAGAGAAGGGAGACAGAAAACAGGATGCTGAACATCAGGAGCAGCACCAAGACGCAGCAGGGACCTGCACATTGAAAGAAACCCTCTCAAAAGCCTGGTCCTAGCACAGAGATGGGCATCTTAATACAAGGAACACTTAACCCAAGTTAAGTCAGTGAAGACTCTTATCGTCAACATGATAGTCACTACTTCCTATTTTAGATAAGTAGTTAGAGCTGGTGTCATAACACACCATCAGAGAGGGCAAATTAGTGTAACTACAGGAGCCTTCACTTGAATAGAGTGTTATTATCATAAAGAGGTATTAATATACATTTGTATTAAATCTAACCATGAAAAAGACTACTCTTGATTTTGCCATGTTGTTCTACAGAGGAACTCCAAAGTGAAGTATCAGAAAAATTAACACATAACCACCCCAAAATGCCCCATGGTGCTGTGGTATTTTTAGAGTCCTTACATTAATCAGAGAACTGTACTTAGCAGAAACTTTGTACCTTGCCCGCACATGCACTAACACTCCTCTTTTGTCTAGAGCTTATTCAGGAGACTGCCTGCAGGGAAGAATTAGCCATTTGGAAAGTGTTCTTCTGATTTAATTACAAAACAGTCTTGGTCTCCTCAAAGGATGTTTCCATCCCTCTTTAGAGAATGTTTAATATATTTTACTCCAGCTTTAAAAAAACCCCAACCAAAACACCAAAATCCAAACAAACCCCCATCCATCCATAGGCTAAGCCTCTGCAAAAGCTGTAAGCCCAAGAGATTTCTCTTTTTTTTTTTTTTTTTTTTTTAAGCTATTAAGATGGGAAGAAAGATTTGATTTGGTGACAAACGGTTAAATGTATTTTATAGCAGGAAACTGACATCTCCCATCCTAACTTGTGTCCTATTCCAAGTGCTCAAGTTTCCTATTTACCTACACCCAAACCCATCCTTTTGGTCCTTCCTCTTGAATTTCTGTGATTCATTCACATCTGTACATTCCTTGCAAGAAGAAAGAACAGTTGGATTCAGTGGAAAAGACATTGAACAGAATCACCAAAGAAGCATCTCTGTCCTGCCCTCAAGAGCTCCATCGGTGAACAGTCCTTTTAAAGTGCATGTGTGAAGAAAAGGGATACTGGGAGTAGAGCCCCCTAAGCTCCAGTGGGGACCCATCTCTCCCCATCATGAGAAAGGAGGAATAAAATCTTCAGCAATTTTATCTGCTACCTTAAGCCGTGTCTGCCCTCCTCATCTCCCCACCTACCCTGAATGCTTGGACCCTGCTCTGCAGGGAAACAGTTATTCAGGGAGGTGTGAGAAAGCCCCAGCCTCCAGCCTTCGGAACGCTCTCATCACAAGCTCATGAGCACATCCCTGGTCTCTACCCCAGCTAGCCTGCTGCTGCTCCCTGAGGCACTGGAGCCCTCTTGATCCCCCAAGAGGAACTGGTCAGCCACTGAACTGGTATAAATCCAGTCCTGCAGGGCAGAAAGCAGCCTTGCTGGTGAACCTGCCACAAAGTCTGTGCAATTTCTCCACCCGACGGTGAGGCTCACCTACAAGGGATGCCCTAGCTCACAGCCTCCAAGGGATCACTTCCCTGCATTAGAACGCCCTTCGATAGACAGCTTGACCTCCTGGGGAATGAAAGAGGGACGGAGCAGAGAGGGCCGTGGCTCCTCTGCCTGCACGCTGTATCTTTGGAAGCCTGGGGCTGTCCAGCTGTGCTGACTGCCGGTCTCAGGCTGAGAGGGTTCCACATGAGAGCTCTGGGCTGCGCTGTTCCTATCTGTGTGGCTCTTCCTTTCAGCAGCTCTGTCAGACGGTTCTCTGGACCCCTGAGCTGTTCTTTCAGCTGTCTCCCTAGTAGATAGCAACTGATCTGTGGGAGTGTAGTTAGCCTGAGAAGTGGAGTTGCCATTCATGCTCTGTAAACTGATTGATATGCAGACATCGCCCACCTGCAGCCTGTGACAGGGCAAAGCAAAGAGCTGAGCAGTCCGCCCTGGGCTACAGGAGGACCAGCCCTGGCCATACACAAAGAAGGGATGCTCTGGGGGCACATCAATGCTCACTTTGCTTTGCTGCTCCCCAACCACAAAATGCAGTGTGACAAGCCCAGGCCACTGGCTTTCCTGAATATCCACCACAGTGCTGGAGTCGATCTTCAGGCCCCCGCTCACCTCTGCACTGCGAACGAAGTCTTGAGTCTGCAGGTCCTCTACCCGCTTCAGCTCTCCTGTAGCCAGCTGGATGATGGCTCCTTTCATGAAATGAGAGGGCAAGTGTGAGGAGCTGGGTGGCTGCAGCTGGGCAGGGTCCTTTTCCAGCGTGCTTCCTCGAGCCTGTGCATCCAAGCTCCGCCCCACCAGGGCTTCTGAGGTGGAAGACCTGATGGGCTCGGATCCAGCAGAAACCAGGACTGGCTTGCCGTTGGCTATCACCATTCCTTTGGTTAAGTGTCTTTGTCTAACCGGCTCTTCAGGGGACATTACGTACGGACTCCTGGACTGGCTTTTCTCAGCAGCAGTCCTTTCCACTGTGTTCCTCAGCACATCTTTTGACTCCCCCTGCTGATCAGGGATATTATGGCAAAGGTTTAAAGGGCTCGGGTCATCTTTCCTCTCGGCTGCCAGAATATGATAATCCTGAGATGCCAACACCCCCACCACCCTCTGAACCTCCAGATCAGCATCTGGGGTGCTTCTGTGAGCTGGCACAGAGTCCTCTGTTCCCAGCGTCTGGTAACCTGAAAGGAACTGTCCATCAACCACACATCCTGCTGCAGCCCCTGGCAGACAGTCTTCAGCTTTACCGCTGGCAGAGTCCACAGCCTCACTGGTCCTTCTTGAAACGTTACGCTCCGGATGTCTCTGTCCACCATTGGCAGCAGCTACCTCTGAATTCAGTTGACTATCTTGCTGAGGAGACTCTGGGCTTCCACCTGCTGCAGGTGTCTCATATGCTGAATACCCTGGTGGGAGGCGGGACATCTGATAATAAACAGGAATTCTACCTGGTGCAGTATCTAATGGCTGGGTCCCAGCATGGTGCTGCATCTGGCCAGAAGGAGAGACTGCAGAAGCAGATTTGCTGAAGGTGTGGGTAGGAGAGGTAGTCTGGGGGGAAGGAGTGGCTTCTTCCGTGAAGAGAGAGGCATATGGCACAAAGTGGGGGACATGAGAGGCAGTGAGGTTGGTGGAAGGAGACAGGAGCGGACTAGGCAGGAAGCCAGGAGGGACAGCATAGGGCACTGTGTAATGCGAGCCGATGAACTGCAGGGACGTTGGAGTGATCTGTGCGTAGTGAACAGGAGGGTAGGGCACCCCTGGGTGCTGGATGATTGGCGAGCTCACATTGAAGGCAGGGGGCAGGGGGCTCACGTTCACCACGGAGTGCAGGCCCGGTGGGGAGAAGGTGGCGGGTGGTGCTGCCACTTTGTAGAGCATCCCGTACTGGTCCACCGTCAACCCTGCCACCGCTTCCGCGGCCTCGCCCGGGCCATACCGCAGGGCTGCCGGTCCCGGCCCGACTGTCCGGGCCCACTCGGTGCCCTCGCCCGAGGCCTGGACACCCCCCGCCCGTCCCGCCTCGGTGCCGGCGCTGGCGGCGGGAAGGTCCCGCTTCTTTGGCGGGAGGCACTCCTGGCTCCGCTCGTGGCCCGCTCTCATGGTGCCCCGCGGTGTCCCGGCAGCCCCGGCCGCGACGCTCGTTCATGGGGGCACCCGCAGGGGCTGCCACACGCCGGCTCCCGGATCCCCGCCGCCGGCCGCCGCCTCACCTGCGCCAGGAACAGAGGGAGCCGTAAGTCCCGGCCCTGCCACCGAGAGCCGCGGAGAGACAGGAGCCCGGAGCGCCGGCCCTGCCGACAAGCACGGGCGCCGGCCCCCAGCCCTAGCCCGGGACCACCGGGTGCCCGAGCCCGGTCACCGGCCCCGCAGCCCCGGCCGCGCCCCGCCCCGCCGAGCCCGCGGCGTCGCAGAGGCGCCGCGGCCGCTCCCCGCCCGGCCCCGCGGCTCACCCGCCATCGCGCGGCTCCTCCTCCGCGGCCCGCATCAGCCCCGGCGCCGCCCGCGGCCGCCTCCGGACCGACCCCTCCCCGCGCCGCGGCGCACGGCGATGACGCACCGCCCCGCGCGAGGGAAGTGCCTCACCCGTCGGTCGGGGGCGACATGCCCACGGCAGCCGAGGCTGACGTCACGGGGCGGCCGCCGCGCCGGTTGCCATGGCAACACCCATCCCCCGGGGCTCGGGGCGGTACCGGCAGCGGGAGGCCGCGCCCGGGCGGGGCACGGGGCTCGCGGCCGCCTCGCCCCGAACGCGAGCGGGGCCCTGCGGGTGCGCGCCGGGCACGCGCCGATGTTCGAGGTGACGAGAGGTCCGGGGGGCGCAGAGAGAAAAGCCGAACCCCTCCTGCCCCACCCGCGCGGGCACTGCCGCTGGGCCCGCCTCACGGCCGCTTCCCACACCAGCCGCTACTGCTTCGCGCCGGCCGGCCTCGGGGAAGGTGCCGGGCCGAGCCCCCGGTGCCAGTAGAGCGCGACGCTGTGCCCGCATCCGCAGTGCCCGCCCGGCAGGGGCGGCCCCGGGCAGCGGCACCCGGAACCCTCGCAGCGGGCGGCTCGTCCCGCCCGGCCCCACCACGGGCGCGCGCTGCGGGGAGGGCCGCCCCGCGCGTGACGTCATCACTGACTGCCACGGTGCAGACCTATCGCCGCTCGCAAGACCGGTACTGCGGCTGCTTCCGCCAAGAAAAGTAGTGCGAGCGGCCGCTCCCGCCCCCCCGGCGCCGGCGCCGCGCCGTGCCCGCGCTGTCCCCGCTGGGGCCGCCGCCGCCTCCGCGCTCCGGTCCTGCGGCCGGCAGTGGCCGGGAGGCTGAGGGGAGCGCGCTGGAGCGCGGATCCCTCCGCCTGCAGTATCGGTGCTGCGGCCGCGCCGCCGCCATTTTGAATGCCTGGCTCCGGCCGCCGCCGCTTCCTCCGCTGCTGGGACCGGCCCGGTGAGTGGGCCCGCGGCCCCGTCGCTGCAGCTCGCCCCGCGCCGGGCGCTCGCCGCCCCCCCCCGCTCCCTTCTTCGCCTCCCCGCGCTGCCGGCCAGGCCGGGTCTCCGCTGCCGCGGCCTGCGAGGTCCCGACCGCCCGGGGCCCCCGTGTGCCGTCGGTCGGCTCTACCCGCCGCCGGGCCCCGCGACCGCGCCGCGGGCTTCGCTGCGGCGGAGGCTGCCCGGCGCCTTCCCGCCGCCTCTGCTGGCGAGGCCTCCCGTGGGCCGCCCGCCCGCGCTCTGTCCCCGGCGCGGCCTGTGTCCCCCACCCCGTGTCCGGGCCCGCTCGGACTCTGCCCCGGGCTCTGCGCCGGGGAGCGGCCTCCCGCGGCGCGGCGGAGCCTCGGCTGTTACCTGCTGGAGCGGCGCTGCCGGCGGGTTCTCTCGCCGCTGCGGTGGGACTCGGGCGGTCTCCCGGAGCGCTCCCGGCAGCGGCAGGCGGAGATTGCGGAGCCCGGAGGTGCGGGGCGCGGCGTGACTTTGCCCGCGGTGCAGGGGGCCCCGGGCAGCAGCTCGGGTTTGTGCGTCCATCCCTCCTCTGGTGTGCGAGGGCTTGTGCCGCCGCCGCTCGCGGCGGGACAGCCCGTGTCTCTCTAACGCGGTTTGCGCGTTGTCTTACGGTTGCTTGGATTGTAATGGAAGAAAACCCCTGTGATCTCTGGCCACAGGCTTTTGCAATAAGCTGCGAATACGGGTTTGTGTTAGTGGCAGGCTACTGCTTGAGAATCCGTCTGTAAACACAGGTTCAAGTCTCTTCTTCAAGGTTGGTCCAGTTCTCTGCTCTCACCAGCTATAGAGAAATGGTAAGTTTTTTGTAGTAATCATTGTTTTTAAGGTTTGCACGTGTATTTATGGCAGATTGAACAGTTGTGTGGTTTATTACATCGTAAGTGACGCTTAACAATGTTAGTGATACCTTTTAGTTTCTGATGCTTGAAATGTTAAAGGAACAGTACAGAATCCCAGTGGGACATGCCTTTGGAAGGGTGACATTTCACATGTGTGACCAGAAAGTGGGTTTGGCCCATACTGGTTTAAACAAAATAAAATATATATGTTTTTCCCCCTACATAGTACCCCCGGCATCTTAGATCTATACTGGCAGAGATTTTTGTGTTGTTAAGTTTTCTTCTTCTCTTTCTCCTGATCTCCTGTGACAGTGCATAGAGGGGTTTTGTGTGCCTGTTCCCTCTGCCCCCGTTCTCTAAATTACACTTGGGGTTTTTTTCCCTGTGTTTGTTTGCATGTCCCATTCTATTGCCAAGTTCTTTCTTTTGCCTATTCATGTGCACTCTGGTATTTGGCACAGGATTTGAGAACTTTGCTGGGGACCTGAGAACCCCGTGGAGCTGAGAGATTTTGTGGGTTGTTTTTTCTGAGGGGTTCAGTGTGAACCCCTTGGTTCTTCCACGATGGAAAAAGGAGAGGAAGACTTCTAAATTCCTGTGAGTTGAGAAGGGGAAACTAAGTCTGCGGTAATTGTGAAGGGATCAGCTTTTCTGTTTCTAGTGTGTAAGATAGCTTTCAGATTTCCTTGGTTTTTGATAATAAAACCTTTTCCCCCCCCAACCCCCACCCCCGTTCCTGTGACTGCTGATCTGATGTTTCTCCTAAAGGTGGTATGATATGAACAGAGGGGTGTCTGACAGTGCCTTTATTGCAGTGTCCCAGTGAGAAAGTAAGGGATACAAAAAGCTTCTGATTCTTGATAACTCCTTTGTATGCAGAGTTTTGCAGTGGCATCATTGTAGGCTACAAGATGATCAACGAATTTGTCACACAATAGTATAAGAAGGTTATGAACAGCAGCAAAGGAACTGAAGTTGTCTGTTCCTAGGCATGCAAACAGACTGCACTGGTTAGTGCAGTTCAAGTTTGGAAAGTTACCTTTCAAAGTGAAAAGGCTCTTAAAAATTTCGACAGCTTCTGAAGCTGATGGCATCATTCCGTAAAGCTTCTTGTGCCTCTTTGGTATGAATATTTGTTTTTATTTTTGAGCTGGCAGTGTATATAACTTCAGAAGATGTGTTGTTTGGTTTCGTTTGGTTTTTAATCCCACCCTTGTTTGTGTTGGAAGGGACAATAAAGCTCAGCCAGTTCCAGCCCCAGCCCCCCCCACACCTTCCACTAGAGCAGGTTGCTCCAAGCCCCTGTGTCCAACCTGGCCTTGAACACTGCCAGGGATGGGGCAGCCACAGCTTCTCTGGGCACCCTGTGCCAGTGCCTCAGCACCCTCACAGTAAAAGCAAATTCTTCTGACTGAAAGTGATGTTATTTTGTTCTAAATGATATTCTGTTATTCTCTGAGGAGAACGGTCTGCTCTGCCGTGGCAGCAATAGTACTTCATTGGATGAGAGTTTTGGATTTAATAAGGGAATACATGATGAGACTGTAACATGAGAAACAGTTACAGTAATGTGAGTACAAGTGACTGCTAATATCACAAGTAATGGTAGCAGCCTTTTTCTGGTTTGGCAGAGGTGTTATAGGTAAAATCTACAATTAGAACTTCCTAGGACATAGCTGAAGTTACCTGGTGTATTGTTAAGATTCTATTAATGAATGTAAAAATGTGGCATCTAGTCTGGTATTCAGCATTAACCAAGGTAAAGAAAAGTGGGGGGTTTTGGTCGCAAAGTTAATAGCCTGTTTTTTAACCACAAAGTAGTAGCTTGGTTTTATTTATTTATTTATATTTTATTTTAACTCTGCAGGAAAGTGAACAGGAAGTAAAATACACAGATTCCTTTACAGATCAAAATAGTTAGGAAACTGGAAGCAGGTGAGAAATACGAAGGTAACGTAGGTCAGCAGTGATTCAAGTACAGAAACAAAAGCCAGGAAATCTGTAATTCTGATCTCAACTGTCACCCTGATCAGCTGTGTGCATGTGCTAACTCTTCTTACAGAGCTTCAGCCCCTAGCTTCTGAAAAAGGGAAATACCTATTTTCTTCTCTGGCAGCTGTTGAGATTAACGTTTGTAATGGTTGCGAGCTCAGTGAAGCACCTTTTGAAGGCAGTTCGGGAGGAGTTTGGTTTGGTGTACGTGTACTGCTGGGCAGGAATGGGAACCTCATCAGAATTGCCTGCCTTGTCTCACTGGCTGCTTTTGTGGGGCTGCAGCCTCAGGAAGCCAAAGAGGAGAGGTTGGGCTGTGAGCAGTTTGGCAGGCTTGTAGGATCTGTTTGACCCAAAGATCCTTAAGAGCAGCAGCGTAATATCCTCTGTCACTGCCCTGGTTCTTGTCCCCCTCTCAGCCTCTGAGCAGCACAGTGGCTTGCCTCTTGAATGCTCTTGTGCTGCATTTCTTGGCGTTTGACTGAAACTGGAAATTGGACTATCGCTTCTTCTGAGACTATTTTTTAGCTCTTCTTTTGTGGCATTTTTTTTTCTTACTTGACCGTGTTTTTTTGTTCCCCATGCTGTCTTTGTATAATGCAAAGTGTAACACTGGTGCCTTTTATTACCATACTGTAGTTTGAAGCTCCCTGCTGCCTTAATTTCTTTTTGATTTTCTGATGTTACTTGCTTTCTACTTTCTAGCTCTCTGTTGTATTAAATAGCTTTTTCTAAGAAAGACTGTTTTTTCCACTTGAATGTTACATGGTTCATTGGATTTTCTCTCAACTGTTTTTTGTTGCCTTTGCCCTTCTTTGCCCTTCTTGGTGATGGTAGTGCTCCTTGCTTGGATGCTTACTGTTTTCTATGTAAATATTGATAACACTAGACCATACACCACTATCTCTGCTTTTGTTCACAGCTTTGTCTCTATCTGCAGTGTATATTTCTGGTTTTACTGACAATATATCTTTTTTTTTTTTTTTTTTTTTTTTTTTTTTTTAGTGTCTGATAGAAGCATGAAGCCCACCAATAGTCTAGAGTTGATGCCCTTGGTATTTTGTAGTTAACCATGGCAATTATTCCTTTCATGTAGTCCAGACATCATCTGCTATTGTGTACAGGAGGATTGATTCAGATATGCTGAAGCAAGTAGGGGCGTTCTGCTACTGATTTCAGTTGGGAGTTGGGTCAGGCTTTAATTGTGTAACTTCCCAAATGCTATTTCACCTAAGGAATGTGATTACCTGTGCATGCGCTGGGGTGGAGCAACTGAAGCTGTGTAGTTTAGATGTATTTAAATGAACACTTCCTCAGTGCTGGCTTGCTCTCTCGAGTGAACCAAATTCAGAAATACTATTTACAGGAAAAGCTATCACTGGGTATCTTACTGAATTGAAAATTCAGACAACTCCTGAAACGGTAAAGCTCTTCTGTGAATAATTCTATGTGCTTTGAATGGGGTTTATGTTTTAGGCTAAATAATAATGGAATTTTAAAATGTGTCTGCTGATTTGATACCTTGTTCTAAATGAGTTAACTTTCTTTTTTTCATTTCATTAATACAGTGGAAGATTGATTGTTGGAGCTTTTGTTTGGTTTGTTGTTGGTTGATTGGGGTTTTTTTAGACATAAGCCAACATTCCTAAATAGTTCCCAGAGAGAAAGAGCTCAGCTCAGTTACATGTTTAAGGATAGTAAGTAACACTGCAATTCCTGGTAGGGCAATATAGCTTGGCTGAAGCACATGAGCATTTTACATGTGGGTTTTGGTAGTATTAGGTGCTTCTTGTAGATATAAAAACTTATTGGTGAACAATCATATTTGGATATGATTGTATTCAAAGACTATGGGTAAGGTTCTATACTTAAATATTTTTGGCATGATGTCATGTTAAATAAAGTATTTTAACTTTGAAGCACAACAAGCTTAACAAGTAGAAGTCCGTAAAAGGGGAGAAAATAGTGGTTTAGGAGCATAATTTAGAGAAAATTGAATGTTTTCAAGGCATTATGATTTTTGTTTTCTTGCGTACTTTTTTTTCCCCCCATTTTTTGACAGTTTACTAGGAATGAGTTGCCTTTTTTACTGGTTCAGGGGAAGAATTCATGAATAGCAGAGGGAAGAGAATCACTGAGCTAATGCCTTTCATGCAATCCAGAGGCTAGTTAAAAAGCTGGAATTCTTTTTTTTTAAGGAACTCTCACAGTAACCGCTTATGCTAAGTCTGGTAACTAACTCTTTCACAAACTTTGATCTTGCTGGTAGGTTACTCTAATGAGCAAGGCCTTCAAAAAGAGAAGGGGGAAACAGACTTGATGAGGCAGAATAATTCTCCATTCAGTCCTGCCTGATACTGTAGATATTAACTGGTGTTCAGGGATCATCCCTGATGTCTAGAGCTTGCAGTTAGCAAAGAAATGGCAGAGCGAAACTACTGCTGGAAACAAAATGAGGAAAGAGGTAACTACTTTGAAAAATTGCCTTGTAATTTATGTTAATGTGCAAAGAATGAAAACGTTTGCCTGTACTGGGGAAAAATGTTCACTAGTCCGGAAGAACAAGACCTGCTACTTTGAAGGAAGTTCTAAGCAGCATTTAGCCAGCTAAAGTTAAACTTCACATCTGCTGTTACTAGATGGTATGGTTGTCATCTCTCTGTTCATCATCTTGTGCAGCAAAATGCGTTTGTATAATATAGAGAAGTGTGTAAAATTTAATTCTTCGTGGCAGTTTGCTGTCTGATAGCTTTGTGGTTTTCACCTGAAGCTGACTTTTCTTAAGGTTTCACATGGTTCACAGTGTGAATTTCAAAATCCTGTCTCATTTCAAGGCAAATTATATAGTCAAAATTAGATGATCACTGAAGTATTTTAACTCTTCTGAGCTCTGAATTGTTTAACTCTATTTTGCTTGTGTCATTCTTTTGTATTGTTTTTGTTTTCACTCTCATCACTAATCTGTTGTTCATTCAAATGCCTGAGCTGCACATACAGCTGTGTTTTTTAGTGAAGTGATGGTTTCTGCCCCAGCAGTCCCTGCTGGCTGGGCTTCCCCCAGTCCTCTGGTTATTTACTCAGTAGCACTGTGTCAATACCATCTTGATGCTTGTCACCTGATGCAGTCAGGAAGCTAAGAGCTGCAATTAAAGTTTTTCTGGGCAACCCGTGGCTCTTCAGGTGTATGTGTTGTGCAGATACCTCTAGTAGGAGTAGTAGGAAGCCATTCTGTGGGGTGTAGCAAAACTGGCTTTATTTGTTTCACCAGGCTGCTGCTCGGGATAGTGCTGCAGTAACAGGGGCGTTTAAGCTGTTATGCCTGCAGAATCCCAGGGAGGCTGGTATTATCTGTGCTGTATAAATGGGAACTGAGACCATGAGGCGCTCATAAGAGAACTGATTTCCTGGTGGTTATGCAGAAGCCGTGTCTGACTGTCTTTCAGACAGTTTCTGAGAGATCCTGTAAAAATGAAGAACTGCTTCATATTTGTTTGGAGTTTGGGGGGGGGGGGGTGGGTGTGTGTTATGTTCCTAAGCAAACTTCTTGATCTGTTTTCCTGTCCTTATTCTTCTCAACTGGTGTTCCTAATTCATTTCTTGGTACCTCAGCATGGATGAGATGCATTTTTCTATATTTTTTAATGTTCTGGTGACACCTAAAGACCATGTGGCTGGGGAGAACTCTTTTGTTGCCTGGTATAGGAATACGATACATAGCAGAGACATATGCTACAAGTCTGACTGATAACCAGTGTGTGAAGAAAACAAATTCACAGCAAAAAAAAACCCCACAAAACTCCACATTATTTATGTCAATGCTTTATATGGAAAAACTCATGTTGAAATCTGATGAATACTCTCAAACTGAAATGTCACAAGAACAACTCTTGGAACAGATAGATAAAATTAGTAATAAATTGGCAATAGGAAGTGAAGTTCACAATATCTCTGAAAGAACATACAATTGTTCAACTTGTAAATCTGGTATGTCACTGTCTTAATGAGTGCTTTATTTACAACAAGAGTAGGCGGTAGTTTGTGTGATGCAGTTTTTTAAAAGGACTCCAGGAGAGGCCCAGGAAATGCATGGTTCTTGACAAGTCCTTTAGACATGGATGAAGGTTGTCAAGATTATAAAACACCTGGGGTTTTGGTTTGTTGTTTTGGTGGGGTGTGTTTGATTTTGTTGGTTTTTTGTTGGTTTTTTTTTCTTTCTTCATAAATCTTGGCAGAGCCTCTAACCAAAGGTTTTTATAGCATGGTTTTTCAAGAGAGTTCTTAGTGTCAATTAGTAAGTAGCTAGGGAAGAAAGAAAAGTGTCCAGACAATGGCAGAAAATATCTGCTTTCATAATAGGAGGTGGTTATTGAAAGGTAGGCTGTGAACCTGTGCCAGTCAGCGTGCTCCTAAAGCGCTCTGGAGGAGTAAGTAGTGAGGTGATAGTTTCATTCTAAAGCCGTGAAAGGATTTTGTGATACTAAGGAAGTATGCAATAAGATGGTAAAATGCATTCATTGTCAGTAAATGCAAAGCAATGCCTACGCTGGAAAGACATTACTGTTAAGCTAAATACATGGTGAAAGGCTCTCAGTTGGCACTCAAGCCCGAAGTCTTAAAGCTGTCTGTAAGATCTTCATTAGAAATGTCAGTTCCCCAGCAGCCAAACAGGCAGAGTGAGTTTAAACACTTTTAACGTCTTAAGTGCAGAGAAAAGAAAAATCTATGTGAACTCTTAGTGCACTCGTTGCTTGAATGTTTTTTTTATACGTCTACTCTTTTTCGGTGAATTCTGAGAGGTACAGAGCAATCTGAAGGAATTGTGCAATGGCTCCGTACAGGACGAGACTAGAGTAGGACTCTACTGCCTAGAAAGGGAGGTGGCTGAGGGGTAGGTACAATTAAAAGCTGTAAAATCACAGATGACATAAATCAATAGGTGATGAGTATTTTGTATAGATCGGTGTGAAACTTTTTATATGGGAAGAATTCAAATGTATATTTTTTAAAAACCAGAATGATTAATTAAAAAGAACTAACTAAAAAGAAAACAGAGTGTGGAGTTGCAGCACAACAATGGAAGTTCTGAATGTTGGAAAATAAATCATAGCTTTGTCTTTTGACCTTCATGATGTCCTCAGAGCAGTTCTAATTTGTTCTATCCTTATCAGGCAGGAAGCGTGTGTGAGATACGACTGGTCTCAGGAAGTAGTTCAGATTGGACTATATCTGTAGTAACTGTATGTTGGTGTGTTACACAGGCGAAACCAGGAGGTAGCCTCATAATTTGGCTATCATGATTATGAGTCTTATTCTTTAATTCTTTGGTTTCCAAGATGCTGGTTTCTGCTTTGCTTTCCTGTGGTTGTGATTACAAGCTGGCTTGCTGACTATTTGTTTATGCAGTGGCATTTGTAAATATAAACTGTTCCTTTTGTTCAGTGGCTGGATGATGTTTGGGTGAAGTCATACTGGATTTTTGGTGTTTGTTTTCGTTTTACCTGCCCTCTCAGTGAGGTTGGAAGTCTTGCCTGAGAACTGGTGAAGGATGCAAAATGAATGTTTATAAAAAGCTGCATGGTAACTTAATTTGATGTGGTTTTCCCACTGACTAAAACTATTTAGTCAGTCTGTCCTTTCTGTTGCTCAGTGCCAAACTTAACCTGCTGAAGCCCTCTGTGGGCATAGCTACAGCATCTTTTGGTCCCATGGCAAGGAAAACAGTGTGATTGTACAAGTCACAGGCTGAAGATATCAGTGTTCAGCAGTTTACAAACCCTTGAAATGCAAAGTGGGAGCAAAAGGACTTATGATATCAAAGCAAGTTGCTGCCAAACTTCAGTTTGTTTGCAGACTGTGTGTTGGTGTTTCAGAAAGTTTCCAAAGAATTCTTTCTTTAAAATAAGAAAGTCAGTTATAGTTTTAACTTGTAATAACCACTGCTTATCTTCTCAGGAACATTAAAATTCTAAGTCAGTTAACCTGGGTGCAGAACCATGGCATAAGTGTGGTTTACTGCTGGAGGGAATACTTCACCTCTTTCTCACTCCCCTTTGGGTCTCCCAAAGCTGTGTCCCTGTTGCCACCTTCGTGTCTGCACAAGCCAAACTGACATGTCTCGAGACTACTGTGTTTGGGAGGAAAGCAGAAAGCCGGTGTTCAGATGCCCAGGTTGCCTCATGTGCTGCGCTCTCCCAGGAATGCCAGTGTCAGAGCATGAGCCTGCGTATGGGTGATCTTAGTGATTGTGAAAATATTGCCCTTAGACTGCAGAGGAATATCCCTGCAGTAGTGCTTTTATTTTTTTAACTTCTTCATAATTTTCCAGCAAGAGCGTGGCTTACCAAAATCAGTTTAGAACTATGTGATTTGTGTGTGTACTAGGTGAGTCCAGACTTAAAAGTTAGGGACTTTAAGCACACCGTTGACAAACAGGAAAGAGATTTTTGGATTCATGATACTCGTGAAAAACACAAACTGAGCACTTTGTAGCAATTGGAACCCCAAACTGAGTGTTACCAATTATTAGGAAAATAATAGTGGCCAAAATAGAAGACATTTTATACAAATCAATGGCACATCTACCTCTTAACTACTGTGTGCAGCATTTTGCTTCTCTCACCTGTCAGAAAGGACGTGGGAAAAGTATAGAACACACAGGCAAGGCAACAAAGGAAATAAGTTATGGAAGGGCTTGGATGTGAGGCTCTGTTTTTTGGACTGGGGAGGGTGAGGGAAGGATAACAAGTGGAAGTGTGTAGAATAATTGGGAGCATCCGTGGAAACAAGCAGTTGGCAGTGCAGAGCGGAAGAAGTAGCTGCGTCTCCATATGTCATGCAGCGAAGCTATGTGGAACTCAAGTTGTGTCCTGCAGAATATTGATTCAAGAAGGTTACCTGGGTTCCAAATAAAACCAGAGTGTTTTTTATTTCTGTCTTTGGAAGTTCTTGGTCCACAAATGGTTGCAGACTGCAAGAGAACTGTGAGGAATTACTGCTACATGCTTGCCCTGTTCGTCCTCTCTTCCCTGGGCATCTGCTGTGGTCAGGAAGGGGGTACTGGGCAGGGCGGAGCTTTGGTCAGACCTGGTATGCCATTTCTGATCTACTTTCTGCTGCCTTTGATTGCCCAGTTAGGGCAGTGAAGGGTTGGCAGGTCACATTTCTTCACGTAGTGAGTTGTCAACTTGAATTAGTTAAGGATTGCTTTTATAGGAGATTGAGACCACTTCCAATATGACTATTCAGAATAGAAACATGAAGTTGAGCAGATGTTGTTATATGGATTCATAGAATTTGAGAGGGGGTTGTATCCTACCTTATTGCAGCTTAAAGACTAAAGGCTTCCCCATGTGCATGTGGATACGATTCTGTGTGAAGATCTTGTCAGTGTAGGAACATTACAAGCTGTGTGAAAAGAACATGACTGCCACAATCAAAGACCTTATTTATTTTACGTTCAGATGCTTTTCTGGAGATGGATTTCATAGTTTTCCGTGGCCATTTCTGTGACACTTGTTAGTGCAACATCCGCATGCATAGTAACCATTAATTTATTTGTTTCACAGTAATGTGAGGAAGAATTGTAAGTTTACATGGGGAACAAGGCAAGACTAAGGATTAATGTGTCCAATAATGTTGATCCTACACATGTCAGCGTTTTGGGGCAGAGTTTCCTTATGCAGAAAGAATATCTCTGCTCTTCCATTTTCAAAATTGAATACTTTGTGTTTCTGTAAATTCAAACTTTCTAGGTATGAAGATGGGGAACTGGAATGTGAACGTGGAAACATGCTTTGACTGAAGAGACTTAGTGTTATGTATGAATTCTGTAGGAGGCTAGATTTATAATCCAGACCTACAGAGCTGCATTCAGCTGTCTTACAGCGAGGCCACCTTTACTCACTGGATATGCCTCTCTGCTTTTCTGCTGCAAACAACTCCCCTGCTACCTCTGTATGCTTTCCAGCCCATCTGTTCTGTGGTGTCGTGCGAGCCAGTTAGTGCAGCATCTGAATACACTTCTTTCTCTGATATGGCAGTGCTTAAAATATATGAGACACTGTCACTAGGAAGACGGTGACCCAGACAAAACCTGTAGCGACTGCCATGGCAACGTTTTACGAGTTGATGTGACATTACCTGTTATCAGAATGGCTTAGTTATATTCGCAGTGTAGTGTGGGTGGAAGGAGACTGTAGAGATGCTTGCACAGCCTGATCTCCCAGAAAGCAGAAAGTCAGCTTTGGTGAGCATGAACTAAAAGTTCAACTGTTGAACATGATTCTGAAGTTTGGCTTTTGTTTGAGAACCATTCTGCTTGTGAGGGATACTCAGAAGGATAAATTGCTCTCTAGGTCAAATAGTTCCATCAGTGTTCTGTCTGGTGAAGTGAAACTACCTGGTGTTCATTTAGAAGACACTTTTCTTGCACACTCTTTCATACCAGTGCCACCAGATGGTAAGGCAAAAGGCTTGTTTTTTTCAGAAAGGATTGTTCTGTTTGGGGTGTAATACGGATGGTGTGAACTTGATTGGTAGACTTTCAAAAGAAGATTCTCTGAAATATCCACACAGCTAGGACTGTTCTTCCATCTGCTTTTTCTGGTGACTTTCATGCCTTTAAGAAGGAAGTGTATATGGCACAAGTTTGCGGGTTATTTGAAGCACTTGTATGAAATCTTGTGCAAGTTCTTCAATGCGTTGCTTTTTGTAAAGGATTTCTGTCCTAAATTGTCATGATTTTGGAATCAACTCTCTTTGGAGCCTGACTTTTCTGGAAAGAGGCAGATGATGGGAATATGAGAGCATACCTTGCAGAGTGCAGTTTCTGCTGGTTTCAGTCATGTTACGTTCACCTGACAGCACAAAGCATAGCAATTCCTGTTTTACTATTCTGGAAAAGCAAATGTGGGGTACAGTGAATTCCTCTTGGTTTCAAGTTTACTTTTAACTGTGCTACTGAAGCAGTCTGCATTTTCTTAATTCTTCTACCTATATAATTTTAGGGTAAGAAAGAAGAAAAAGTATGCCAAAATATGAGACCATTATGAAGCCTTTAGGTGCAGTACGAGGTTTACAGATCTCTTTCTTCTCCCAGAGGATGCCAGCCCCCATCAGACTGCGCGAGTTGATCCGGACCATCCGGACAGCAAGAACCCAGGCAGAAGAGCGTGAGATGATCCAAAAGGAATGTGCTGCTATCCGGTCATCCTTCCGAGAGGAAGATAACACATACCGATGCAGAAATGTGGCAAAGCTGCTGTATATGCACATGCTGGGATACCCTGCACATTTTGGACAGGTAGGTCGGAGTTCAGTGCTTGCTGTGCTATGTGCATATGCCAGTCTGCTCTGTGTATTTTGAGCACGTTGACTTGTTTAGAGTATTCCCAGCTGCAGTTTTGCTGTCTGCTCTTTGGGATGTTCTGAGGTCTGTCTTCACATATATTCTGAACCTACATTGATTAGTTTTGACTTGTGGTGAAATCTGCTTTTGGAGACTTATGTATTTTGTTATGAAGCTTAGGGTTAGTCAGCTTTTGCCAGACGGACTGCTCCTCACCACCCATGTTTCTGTGGAGCAGTAGTTCTTGAACCACAGTCCAGTACGCATGGATATTTTTAGATGGGTTCAAGACAGCACTTTGTGTGAGAACATCTTTCTCTGATGGAAAATACCAGATGCTTCAAAGAAGGTTCTATACCCTTTTCTTTCTATAGCAATCTATTCTAGGCAGATAAGAGCTGGTCTGTTCCCAGCAATAGGGAGTTGATGTTCCTTATCCTTATCTCAGTGAGGTAACTTGGAGAATGCTGGTATGAGTTTTCTATCTCTTGGCTTATTTTTGACATGCTATTTTTGACACAGATTGTGGAGAAGGGAGACAAGAAGATGAGAGTTCTTGATCTGCAAGATGTTCTTCAGGTTGAGCTTTGCTTAGTCTTTGGTGTATAGTCTGTTTTGCTTAGAAGTCAGTAAGTGTCGTGTTAGCAGTAATCTAATCTAGGCCTTCCAAAAAGCTAGAGTCAGATTGTTGTATTCCTTAAAGTAGCTTCATGTCTTGGGAGTCTTTCCATTCAGGATTGGATTTATGAATCCTGGCATTTTACTGAGACAGTAAACTCAATCCACTGATACCAAATTCCAAATAGTGTTAGGGAGTGAGTCTGGGCTGTGCTGTTGCATATAAAGTGCATAATCTTCTACCTCATTGGATTATTCGCTCAGGATAATGACTTACTGAGTAAAAGCAAGTGAATTTGTGTATTATCTTGTTGTTAACACCTCATGTAGTCAGGCTCCCTGGTCCAAGAGAGAAACATCCTGTCACAAAAATGAAAGCTAAGTACATAATAGCTGCAAGAAGAATGGACAGTGTTACAGATAAGTGTCATCTAGAATTTCTACATTTGACCTATGTTAGGAACGTGTTTAAATTTTATTAGGATTATTTTACTTGGGTATTTAATCCCATATATGGAAGATTAGACCAGTTTCTGCTTTGATCAGTAATAGTAAATTACCTCTTCACTCTCAGTGGAAGAGAATAAACCAGATTATTCACTATCTGATACTGCCAGTGTGGCTACGTCTCACACAGAAGCATCAGTGCCAGCTATTTTGGGAACAGACTACTTCATCTGATGACCTTATTCTCATGTAGTTTATCAACTGTGCTTTCAAGAAGGTGTAGGGCCCAAGGCTGAGACGAGATTTTAACAAGTATTCTTAAAGTAAGTTGAACACCTCTGTATGTCCTCAATGCTTATATCTGGAAGGAGTCTTTCAAAGTGCTAGTTTGTGGAGGCGGAGTATGATTTGCACAGGTTGAGGACCTGCTGAAGACGCTTGCAGTTCCAGCAGTAGAGTGTTGTAGATAGACAGTTCAACATCGTAGACAGGAGGTTTCTGAGAGGGACAGGATAAATATGCAGGAAATACGTTTTGGTAAAAAACAGAAGAGGGCCACAGCCTGTGTTAGACAGCCTCTCTTAAAGATGTAAGCAGAGCTAACTTCAGCTAAGAGTGTGGATGGTGTAACCAGTAATAAAAGAGAATTTAGAGAAGGTGTCAGCATAAGTGAATGGTTGATCTACTTCTTTCCATGCCAGGGATCCTCAGCTTTGACCCAGGATATGTTGTGCAGAAATATGAGCATGAGCACAGTATTTAATCAGTGCATGCCGAAGTGCAGTGGATGGCAGGCTGTCTCTTGAGCATGTGTAAAGACCATTTGTGCAAGCTTAGAAGTTGTCAGGCAGTCTGGGCGAATGATGAAATAACTTTATTAGTAGTGTCATTATTTCTACTTGCAAAAAAAATTCATTTGGAAGAGTGGCTATGTCAGTAAAAGCTTGGGTAAGCTGTAGTCTGGTTATATCCAGCTTTACTAATGTATCTGTTACAGTACTGATGTAGCAGATTTTAATTGTTCCCTTGAATGAAATGGATATAATGGTATCAAGATTTCTTCCTCTAATTAGACCTAGTAAGAGCTTCAGCTGATCATGTTTCTCAGTATTGCTGTGCATGAAGCTAGTTTGCATGTATTTGTATACAAGTGAAACAAGAACTCACCAGCCTTTCATGGGGTAAATGTCAATAATATCTTTCAAATTCAAACGTGCTAGAAATATATCTTACAGTATCTGTTGCAGTCATTAGTTTCCTTCTGCTTTTTCTTAGACATTTCCCTTCTGGCTTTGGCTCTTGCATTGTAGCTTAGATGTCATCAATCCTACACTATATTTTTGCAGAGGATTGTGTAAGAAAGCGTCTTGTAAATGTGGGGAAGAAAGTTGGTTCAGAGATGCGTTATTCTCTTACAAAAAGATAACTTTAAGATAATTTTCCACTGGAAAGATAAGAGGTCAATATCTAGTGTTCTGTACCTTTTCCCTGGTTGATCTTGCCTGTTGTGCAAACTCAGTCATGCATGTGGATGACTGATATTATTGTTCACAATAATATCAATGTTTCTTTATTCTTTATGTCCAGCTCCTTCAAACCTAGCAAACTAAACTCTTTCAAGCTTTTTTCTTTTTTATCTGTTTGTCACCCTGTGCTAGCTGAGCATTCATAGTGACAACTTCTTGCATGGTTGAGTTGTATGTTCTGATGCCACGTAGCTGTGAGCTCTTGTCAGTGGCTAGGCCATAGCATTTATGTTCTCTGGCACTTCAATTTCTTTACCAGTATCCTGTACCACTTTACACTCCCAATCCGTGTGTGCTTCTTGCATCTCCCCTGTGTCTGTTGCCCTGTTCAAGCTTCGCTATAGGTAGGGACCATGAAAAGCTTTTCATGACACTATGTATTTCTGCCTGTGCATGCCCCCTGTACTTCCTTTACAATGATCTGCTGCAAGCTTTGTGTGATCCTTCCTTCAGCCCACTGTGTACACTGCCTTGCAGCCCCAGCTAATTTGTAAAACAGACTTGCAGGATGTGTTTGTGAGGGATAGGGCTCTTACCTGCTTTGAGAAGCCACTTCTGCTACTTCCTGTCTAGAAAGTAGATATTGATTATACTCAGTTTTCTGTTAGAGAAAAACATTTTAGTGTGTAGTAATGTGGTTAATTTCTTTTTGCAGTAAGAGTTAAGTTTAAAAATGGGTTACCAATTAAATTCTTAATCAGCTGAGTGCAAGTGGCAACTATGCATGTTATCTTAGGGATCTCCTTCATGCTGTTGAACACAGTTGGCATTTCTACGTTGTTAAAGGGAAGCTTGTGGTGACTACAGTGCATATGGTTTTAGTCAGACTTCAGGGGTTCAAATACAGATTACAGAGCAGTACAAAAACTTAGCTATCTCTTACTGTACCCTGGTTTACCTAGCTAGCAAGTTAGTTACAGATTATAACAAACAAAATCTGATTTTAGAATCATAAAATCACAGACTGGTTTGTGTTGGAAGGGACCTTAAAGCTCATCCAGTCCCAACTCCTGCCACGGGCAGGGACACCTTCCATTAGAGCAGGTTGCTCCAAGCCCCTGTGTCCAACCTGGCCTTGAACACTGCCAGGGATGGGGCAGCCACAGCTTCTCTGGGCACCCTGTGCCAGTGCCTCAGCACCCTCACAGGGAAGAACTTCCTAATATCTACCCTAAATCTACCCTCTTTTTGCCTCTTAAAACCATTATCCCTTGTCCTCTCACTACATGCCTGTGTTAGGACAACTTACAGAGCACTGATCCTCTCTCTGGTAGGTAGATGAACCCATTTAAGCCCAGTTCAGAAGTTTCCTGTGCATATCAAACATGATGCATAATAGAGATTTCCAGATCTTTACTATTTGGTTTTTAATGATGGATCTCTTTCTATAAATATGTTATCTTTTACTTTTGTAATCAGACATAAATCCACATATCTGGTACATCTGAGGTCAGTCATGGAAGGCCAATAGTGTCTGGCTACTTCAGGATGCAGGAGCTGCTAATGACTTTCCTGCTGGCTTGCTGGGAGCTTTGGGCAGGTCGTTTAATCTTTCTTTGTTTTCCACGTCACCAAAATGTGAATAAAATATACTTTTAAAAATGCATTCTGAGACCTAAATGAGTACACATCAAAATTCAGACTGTTTCTCCTCTAGCTAAGTAGTAGTTTAAGCTAATTCTGTCTTTTTGTTTTTCTTCTTTTTTTCTTCCTTTTGTTTTTTCCAGTTGGAGTGCCTCAAGCTCATTGCCTCTCAGAAATTCACAGACAAGCGCATTGGGTACTTAGGTGCCATGTTGCTGCTGGATGAGAGACAGGATGTCCATCTTCTTATGACCAATTGCATCAAGAAGTAAGGGTGCCACCTCTCTCTCCATCAACACATGCTTTGAGTTTTCAGGATCTGAAAGCACACTCCTGACAATGATATTTTGACTCCTTTAGGTTTTTTCCTCTGTGTTAGAAAACTGGTATCTTCAGTTTGTTGTATGCTGTTGACCATACAAGACTGTTCCAGTGTTGTACTGTGTTGGATGATCCTGTCTAGCTTCCTTAGGGGGAAGAGAGTATAAAATTGCATTGGTCCTGAAAAGATGTATGTGGCAAACAGCACTTCCTGGAACTACGGTTACAGAATGGTAGTGTGTGTTTCTGGAGGCCATGTTAAGATAAATAAAATCAGGAAGATTAAATGACCACAGTAAGCTGCTGGGCCAGTGCAGAGGACCTCTAATTGTTGCAAAGAACCCTCTTCCATTTCTGTAAATTAGTTATCTCCCAGCTTTCAGTGCGAAAGAGCCAGGCGAGCGTAATGCAGCATCAGTAAAGGTCCATACACCTTCTAAATATGATTGAATCAGGATGTTCTTAAAACTTTGTGGGCTGGACTCACCATCATATGTCACAAGGTCATATATATTGCTGCAGCCATGTTGGCTTGGTTTGTTTATTTGACTTCTGCAACGCGCTCTGAAGAGTTGTCTAACTTTAAGGATCAAGGCACTGTATCCTGCTTTCTTTTTAAGGTTGGCCTAATGGTCCTGATGGGTAGTTTTCTTTGGAAGCAAGGATGGCAACTTGGGATTTGTTGTCTGCTTGGCATCGTGCTAAAATCAGGCAAGAGAGGATGGGACATAACTTTTATTTTACTCTTTTTCTCTCAGCAGAATGCTGTTTAACTGGAACTGTTTTACATTTTAGTTTAGTAGATGATTAGTGCATTTCCAAAACCAGTCCTTTTCAAGATGGATGAGAGTAAGAGTGGAATAACTGGGTTCTAGCTGATTTACCCAGAGGCTTGGTTGGTTGTTGTGGTGTCTGGTTTTATTGTTATTTACTTTTAGAACATAAGCCCGCTTGTATGGCCCCTCACATATTAGCAAGTGAAGTACTGATCTTTAGTTGGGCTGTGGCCTCAAAGTGCTTGGAAAGAAACTTGAAAAAACTGCAGGCCTGAGGATCTGCTGACTTTGGACCTATTGTCCAGGAGAGAAGAGACATTTGGCTAAGAATTTTTCATTGAAATGTCATACCTGTGAGGCTTTTCCGTTAGAATCAGGCTGTTAGGTTAACACTTCTCTTGATTATTTATGTCAAAATGAATTTGTGTGGTAAGGGTTTAGAGAGTTTGAACTGGAAATGGGTCAGACTAAAGCTGAACAAAATGGATGGACAGCTTCCCACCACCTTAGTGGGTTGTTTATTGCTTTCTCCTTTGGCTTCTGCATCTACCACTTTGTCTTGCTGTTATCGAGACATTAAAGCTTTTGATTTATGGCATTATCTTTCATTATTTAGAGCAAGACCTAGATTTTTGGTAGAAAAAAGTAAGCACATACTTGCTATACACACAGCTTTATATAGCTGCCAAAAATCTGTTAAAGGAAGGAAACAAAAAACCAACCCATTTAGTGGCATGCGCTATCTGTTCCTTCATCTGCATGTTGCCATAACTGCTTGGTGCTACAAGCAGAATATTGTCTCTGGCTTTTCTGCACGCTGTGAGCGTTTGGTTACATAGCACTCGCTTCCCCAGCTCTCCCATCATGTAGTCTCCAGCTCCCCTTGCTCCCAAACTAGGAACCGTACATCGTACTTTATTCAACACTGATCCTGGATACCGTGGCAACACAAATACCAAATAGTCAGATGGAAAAGTAGTGTAGAAGTCAGTTTTAAAGGCTGTTAGGATTGCCGTGTGGAAGCTGTGTTGTCTTGTACTTAGTGTGACATTGGTAGCCGGCCTTATGAATGGCATCTACTGTTAGGTGGTTTAACTTCTCATTGGCTGCTTTGCAACTTTCTTAGACATAAGAATGGTTAGGATTGCTAACCAGGATTCCTGCATGGATTATTTTCAAGGTGTGTGAGTGGTAGGATTTGTGATTTTTTTTTTTTTTTTTTTTTTTTTTTTTTTTTTAAATCGGGACAAAGGATATTTTTATGTAGATTTTTCTACACCGTTTGGTTGTAAATGCAGAAGCTAAAGCCTGTCCTAGAACATATTTAAACTGAACAACCCACAGAGTCACTGCAGGACTGTACTTCATGTTAGGTTCTTTTCTGCATGCAAGTTCCAACATACAGCATTTTGTCTTCAGAAGTTTTAGTGGAATTGGTGAGTCTTTCTTCTTCTCAGCTCAATCCCTAGATACCCACCTGATGGTTTTAAGTAAGTATTTTATCTTTGTTACTGGGGTTTCTAAGTAGAAGTAGTAGCAAACTCTGTGGTACATGTGCTCAAAGTTGCTATTCCTCCAAAGTAATGTTCCCAAATAGCTGAGAATCCGGAGAGTTCTCCTGCACCAGGTATGCAGCTGGTTAGATGACTGCAAATACAGATGCCTCTTCCTGTGTGTTCAGGTTCTCTGTGCATGCTCATTGGCTTTTTTTATTTCTTTTTGTTTCCCTCTACAGTGACCTTAATCACAGCACGCAGTATGTGCAGGGGCTGGCACTCTGCACTCTTGGCTGCATGGGCTCCTCAGAAATGTGCAGAGACCTTGCAGGAGAGGTGGAAAAGCTCCTCAAAACGTCCAACTCCTATCTTAGGAAGAAGGTACTTCAAGGAACTTTTGAATACTTCGTTATGGATTAAAACTCAAGGTTGATCAGATGCCTTGCTAATATCTGGAATACTAGAAGGCTTGGATCACACTGGCTGAGTATTTTCCCAGTGTGCAAGACAGATAGAGGTCAAAACTCCTTGTCTGTCTGTAGCCAGAAAGTGTGTAAGTCTCTGAAAGATGAGCCACCAACAGGTGAGGCAGTTGTTTCTGTTTTGCCAGTCTCCAGCAGTAGTATATGAGAGAGAAAGGTTAAGGGCTCGAAACAGGCAAACAACTTTGAGTTGTCTTGTTTCCATAGTAAGTGTACCATAGCATCTGCAAAGTGTAATCACCCTTGTTCTCTTAAATTTATTTAATTGTTCAGTTTTGGGGAGGGTGGGGTCAGTAGGATTTAGGAAGAGATGCATTGTTACTTCTTTGTCTAGTGTTGGACATAAAGAGAGATTGGAGAGAAAGCAATGCTAGGAGGTACTGCTGTATTCTGGGAAAAGGCCCTCAGTGCACTTGATTGCTAAGTAGCAGCAAAGAACAGTGTCTCCTGTTGCTTCTGTACCTTAGAAGAAGTAGGCAATTTTTTTGCAGCATACTTTGTTTTTCACAGGACACACCACCTGCAGGAGGAATTATAGTTATTTTGAGGGGAAGGAGATGATATTCACAGGAAAGAAAATGAGCCATAATTTGACATAACTTTAATTGTTTGCTTCCAATGCATTATGCCCTCCCTAGCAACAGGAAGACAGACTGAAGTAGTCTTAAAAGGCAGAATTGTTTTTCAGTTGTTATCACTCCTGAAGTGAATAATGTAAAAATGAGCTGTTGCTAGTGGGAGTATTACTTAGTAGCTCAATGCCTTTTTCTCCTCCCCTCCTCACTAATAGTAGTTTTAATGAACTCTGTGATACTGTTTTGTATCTCTTCTGATAGAGAGAAGGGAAAATGTACCATGAACTTTCCAGGCCTTTGTATATTATGAAATTTGTGATAGTTTCCGCTGTGCTAGACATTCTCAAAGCATGTATCGTTGTCATTACAGTATGTACTAACAGAGATGTTTTTCCTATACAGGCAGCATTGTGTGCTGTTCATGTCATTAGAAAGGTGCCTGAACTCATGGAGATGTTCCTGCCAGCCACCAAAAACTTGCTGAATGAGAAGAACCACGGTAATACCCGAGAGTCTACTTAGCCAGGCTGTGTCATTCTTCATGGGATGGTGCACTACCTAAGTCTTTTTTGGGAAGGAACTTTTGAGGCATATTTGTGTGATTTGTTTTTTCCCATTCCTGTGCAGTGAAAGCAAGTGTCATTCAGAAGGAAGGGGTGTGTATGACCGTACTAGTCAGCAGGAGTTTTTCATGGCAAAGGTGACAAAAGGAACTCTTTCACTAAAATGTTTTTTGATAAACTTTGAGGTAGGCGGAATGGGAAGGATAGATTTTTATTTTATTTTTTTTTTTAAATTTTATTTTATTTTATTTTTAAATCCGGTACTCTGACTAAAGGGACTCTAAAGCGCACTTTTTAGAGTTGGGGTTTTTTATGTGTGTCCTATTAGCATAGGACCATGAGATTCTTTTGACATTTTAGCAGGCATTCCCAGGACTGAGATACCTTTATCACTGTCAGGAAAGAGTCTTTCTTTGGTGCTGTTTTCCATCAGAACTGCATCAGAAAACAGATTCTCACTTCAATGTTCCTGTGTGAGATTATTCTATTTTAATGCATTTTCTTGCATAAGTGCTTCTAGAAGATCATTTAAAGAAAAATTCTAATACCTTGACTAATTTGCATCAAGCCTAGTGCTCACTTCCCAAAGTCTTACTCCTGTGGCACATCTGCACTGAGCATGTGCCTTAAAAAAATAGTGGGTGTACAGTAGAAGTTTGCAGTGCTGAAAACCCATTACAGGGAGAAGTTCTGTCTCAAGACAGGGTAGCTGTGAATGCCAAGAATACTAATGGGGCACAGTAGCTTCCTGAGAAGCTATTGTTTCTTTTTTTATTCTTCCCCTCTCTTTTTTTCTCTTCCCTTTTTTTTTTTTTTTTTTAATTTCATCCCTGCGTGTATTGTAAACCTTTGAGGTACAGGACAGTTTGCATGTGGAATGTAGTTTGTGTGGTGCAGCTAGTTTACCTTGATTTAAAACATGATGATCAGAACATTTAGACTAGGCACTGCTTCACAGAGGCAATGGTCTGTAAGACTGTCAGTAAGTGATGCCTGCATGATCCATCTTAGTATCTGTCTTTGTCTTAATGCAACTCTGAAAAGCTTAGAGCTGTCCTGTTCCCTCTTTAAGGATGGGAATGCTCTTCTTCAAGCCTGTGGTAAGCAGAGAATTGAGTCTAGGTTCACCTGCATTCAAGAACCAGATCATCCTTTCTGCTTTCCTCATCCTTAAAAATTGACATCTCCTTTCCAGTAGCCTTAGCCATGAGCTTTGTGTTGAGCTTTCTGTGAAACGGAATATCTGTGAAACCCTTTTAGCAGCCTTTTGGGAGGTCTTGGTGATAAGTAAGCAACATCAGTGTTAAGAAAGCTGTGATGTAAGTTTTATAGATAGATACATATTTCAAAACAGATTTTGGATAGAACCTGTAATAGGTCAGAAAGCTGCATAGCTTGTGGAATATAAATGTTGTCATCACTGTAGAAAATGTTGCTTATTAAGTAAGCTTCTGCTCTGTTTCTGGGTCGGGAGCTCTCCAGTAGAGACTGAACAGCTACAGAATATGAATAACTGAAAAAGCTAGCATCTGGGGGAGATTGCTGTGTTGCAGCTGAATGTGGATGTACAATGATGCTCATTGTTAAGTTTCTCACGCATTGCATAGCACTGACATCTAGTTAAGTGGGTTGTAACTGCCATGCTTTTTCTAGCTGTTTTCAGAGCCTCTTTGCCTGGGTTTTGCTATGGCAGGGCACGCAGCAGCTGGCTGCCAGTGCGCAGGCACTGGTGTGACCATGCAGCTACTGGAGTCTTTCTCTAGAGTGAGTTCTGAGACCTTCTGAAGTCACATCAGGTCAATGCCCAAGACAGAAGAGAAAAATCAGGAAGTGTGAGGAACCCAACACCTACAATGCAATTAACACGTCCGTTGTCCTTGTAGAGTTCTGTGTGTGTACAGAATCATAGAAGGGTTTGGTTTGGAAGGACCTTAAAGATCACCTAGTCAAACTGTGTCTGTTACCATCTGACTGTATATTTAGCATGCAAGTTTCTGCAGACAAAGTTCCACTCCTCTCCTTCTTTGGTTTTTAGTTGCGGCTTTAAGACATGAGCACATTGCTATCCCCTCTCCCTTGGGCACAGCGGCAAGCACAAATATATTGGGGTAGATATGTTGGATTGAAGAATGAATTTTTTTTTTTTTTTTTTTTTTTTTTTTTTTTGTGTGATTTCCTGTTGTTTCCTTATTATCTTTGTAATATGTCTGGAGCCAATGAAATTATGTTAAATGGAGATAGTTTTTTCTTTTTTTCCCTTCACCTTTAGGTGTTCTTCACACATCAGTTGTCCTCCTCACAGAGATGTGTGAGAGAAGCCCAGACATGCTTGCACACTTCAGAAAGGTAAGTGTGAACTGATAATACTGCAAAGTTAATGGATTTGTTTCTGGGGCGCTGAGGGTTTCTTTGGGTTTTGGTTTAGTTTGTTGGGTTTTTGTTTGGGTGTTTTGGTTTTTTTTTTTATAATGTGTCCTCTTAGTTTTCCCTAGTTAAAGCAATGTGCATGTCTTTTAATGAAATATTTGGGGGAAGAAGTCTGCTTGTTATCAAAATTAAAAAAAAAAATCATTAAATTTGGGAATTTTGTGAGTATCTAGCCCTAGTCCCCTTCAGTAAGTTGGGTAAGTTACAAAACGTCAATCTTAAGTTTACGCAGTATGAAACTCACCCTAAAGTTAGGTATAAAATATCCTCTTTGTTCCCTTAGGGTTTTTTCCACTCTTCGTAGCTAATTGCATAGTGACGCTGGCATCACAAATGTATTAAAGAAGCAAAGATGAAAAACTGAGGCTTGTACTGACACCTCAGTACCTTAACCACAGCCACATATTTTTATAAACTCGGGTCAAAAATACCATTGGAAGTTCTAGTTGTGTAGATAACTCACCTCTGGTGCATGTTATATTGCATCATTTATCATTCTAACTTAAGGGTTTGAGAGTCAATGTCATTTCCTCTGGTTAGGAATGTTTGCTTCTCCTCCTCACCCCTGAGCTTCCTCGTGCTGTTTGCTATAGTTTGCTGTGCAGTATTATTGCTGTATGAAACTACCAATAGAAGGACACCTGAAAATTGCGTTGATTATAATTCTGACTTCTTGGTCAAAGAAGGAGAAATTGAACAAAGCTGATAGAACAGAACTGGCTGTTTGCTCCTCTGAAAAGTATTAAAGGTGCTTATGTACTCTTCTTCCTTGGCTTGTCTGTACCATTAGGGATCTCAAACGGTGCATCCTTTGATGCATTTTAGCATTTTGGCATGCATCGTCCCTTGCCTTGGTTGCATATGTCAAAGCAGGAATAGAAGTGGGATTAGGGTCATCTTGAAGGTAGCCATCCCTGCTACTAATTGCTCAGTTGAGATGATAGCGATGGGAAAAGAGAAAAGAGCTGAGTCCACAAAATTTAAGTACTAGGTACATTCTTTTCTAGCTATCCCTCGTAGTTGTTTATGCTGTGAATGGTATAACATGGATTTCTCCCTAATGCCTGCTTCATCTGTTTTGTCCCTTTTGTCTATTTGGAATCCTGCTGTGTGTTAGAATGAAAAGGTAAGAGTTAATTCTTCTAGATGGTGCATGCTTGCATTGAATCTGTAGATGCTTGTCACTTGTGAAGCAGTGCCTCTTAGTGCCACATCTGTGATTTGTGCCACGTGCTTAGATTGATTCTACTTGTGTAATGCTTTTTTGTGCTGGTCTTGTCACTAAACCTCTATGCCCATGGCAGCCCTGAATCTCAGTTGTGGCCTTCTCCAAACATGACCCTGCTTTCCTCAAGTTCACTCTCATTTGAGGAATACTTTTAGAAATTTTTTTCTGCCTAATCCAACTGTCGCCCTGGGGTTTTTTCTTATCAAAACCTGGGCTTTGTGTTTTGCCTGAACTTTGGATGCTTCCCAAAAGGGAGCAGGAGAGACTTGGCCACCTGTAAGTGGGCTTCCTGTGCTGCAAAGAGCTACTGACTACAGCTGCATTGCTCATGTATTTCATGGGTGGAATTTGACAACAGAAGATTGGGGGGGGGGTGGCCTTCGATCGATCTCCATGGCTGTAATGTTTCTCTTTGTTCTGTCCTCACTCCTGATAACTCTTGCATGTTAGAAGGCAAAGAAAATGTTAATCAGGGTTCCAGGAATGCTCCTGCAGGTCGCTCCATTTGTCTTGAGGAAAGATACTGCAGCACCTTCTGGTTTCCTCTTTAAGGCAGATAATAAGAAATTCATGGTTCCTATTTGTTTGTGTGTTTTATAAAATGCCTGTTTTCAGAGGGGTATGTAATTCCCGAACAGTGAAGATAGGAATAAAAAGAGAGGATGGGGAACTCTGCTGGTTTTCTTCTTGCGCTGTACCTCAAATGTAGAAGAATTCAGCCCAGAAAACATTGCCCATTTAGTATGGCCACATGCAGCTCTTGTACTCTTTAAGTCACACTGTGCTTTTGACACCACCCGCTACTGTCTGTCCTGAATCTGAAGCACCTTTGTGATTTGATGTCAGAAGTGGCACTTTACTATAAGCAATCTCTAATCTGGTAACAATTTAGAGTGAATGCAATTCCTGACTTGTAGGCAGACATGAATGGAGAAGCAGCCCGTCTCAAGGATGGGAAAGTTTGTGAAGTCTTAAAGGTGAATCATTGGAAGAGTTTTGTAGAGAACACTTTGCTAAACTCTAGTTGTCATGCATGGGTTGAGAGAATGATGCTGTCCTGGTGCTAGCCATGATTCAGGAATGAAAAATCCGCTTTAGTGCAACCACCGTAACACTTCTGTCTAGTTTGTCACATCATCTCCACGCAGTGTCTAGATTATTTTAATGATACCAGCACAGAGAGGGATAGAAGAAACTTCCTATGGAAGGAATAAAGCTTATAAAGATCTACATCTCTATGTCATCCACCAGGAGTGGTTTTTATCTTACAGCTTAATGAAAATCAGTCCAGTTTCTGTCTTTCAGCCATAAGATTTTCCATAGGATATGTTGAAAATTAGCTTCCACTTCATCCCTAAGACTGTTTTGTTACTCATAGCTGCTATGATGGTTTTTGGAGATAAATAGTGAGTTCGTTGCAGCTTGTCTGCTTTAATGATTGGCTTATTTGCCATGTTCTGCCTTAAATTGATTACTTGCTTGGCATGTGTGAGATGCTATGGAGACATGCTAGGTGCATCTAAGATGAAGGGAGTTGAACCAAACATTTGTAAATAGGTAGCATTTCTTCAAAGCTGTGTACAAGTCTTGAAAGATAACTTATCCCTATGGGTAGATGTCTACTGGGAGACTGGTGCCATCAAGATCTGAGGAATCTCAACTGCTTTTGAAAGTATTTTTTAGCCTGCACAGTTGGAAAGAAACTTTAAAATATGAACAGCATAAGTTGCTATGATTTTGTGCTCCCAAATCTGGCATAGTAGCAGTGCTGCCATCAGTTTCTCTGTTGCTGTGCAGAACCCTTCTAACAACAGCGAAGCAAAGAATTTGGTCATTTTAATGTTGCTGCTCTTGCCAGGAAGTTTGTGATGAAGAGGAGGACAGACACTGGAACTACTTGCATGGTCTAACAGTAGAGCCCTCAGGGAAATAGGACATTCTATGTCCTATTTAGAAGCTCTTAGAGAGGAAGCAGATCACAGTGCTTTTCTTTCTAGAAGCTAAGTTGGATGGAGTGTCAAACTTGAAGGAATTGTTAATAATTTACTCTAATCATAGCAGTACAGTACTTGAAAAGATCAAAACACTTGGCTATGCCTGATGCTTCCGTGGAGATGCATGCTAAGAATTAGTCAGGAGCTAATGTAAAGCCCCGCGGCAAAGTCCTAGAATTATACCATTTTTATAGTCTCAGCACATCCCCTTTTCATGAAGAGAGGAATTCAAGTTGGTATTTCCTCTCAAGTCTCAACTGCCAAGCTCTGGTAGATTTAGCTTTTTAAAGATACAGCATGTTGCTCAGGGCCCAGCTTAACTGTTTGTCGTTGTGCCCTCACTGAGCTGTAGGCATTTGTGTAACATCAGCTTTAGGTGTGCAGTTTGAACTTTGTGGAGAAATGTATAGACTGACTTGATTTCAAATACAAGATTTGTTATTGGACCGATACTTAAAAGCTGGGGTGAGGAAAGGAACTACGCCCTAATAGGACAACTCTCTTCTTCACAGCTTGTTCCCCAATTAGTTCGTATTCTGAAGAACCTTATCATGTCTGGATATTCACCAGAGCATGATGTGTCTGGGATCAGTGACCCCTTTTTGCAGGTAAGAACTGATACAAACTGATGTAATTCTAGCACTGTGTTTTGAGGCTTAGGTGTGATGAGGTGGGTACCTCAGGGCAGCTGTGTTGATTTTAAGATTTTGTGTCTTTGTTAGAGCTGTTCGTGCAGATGCTCTTCATTTACCTCAGCGAAAGGCACCTGCTTTAGTTTGAACAGCAGTTGTAGTGCCTTATCATATTATGTGAAGTTGTGTCAAGGGGGAAGCAGCAACATGTGTTGGTCTTGAAAGTCTGTGCCTAGTGGGTAGCAGGGGTGCTCTTAACAGTTCTGGCTACCGAGAAGACAACGAGCACAGCATAAGCCTGTTCTTGGTAGTAAAGGTCTTGTTAAGTATAAGCATTTTGCTTAGGAATGGAGATCAGCAGCTTGCTTTGCTTCTTTGCCACTCCTCAGGAAGTGTGCTGGGCGTTTTATGGCCCCAAGGTAAAACACTGCCATCCAGTGAGCTTTGCTTTGCTTTATTTTGTGAAACAGGTGCGAATCCTGCGGTTACTAAGAATTTTGGGACGAAATGATGATGATTCTAGTGAAGCAATGAATGATATACTTGCACAGGTGAGGTCTGCAAGGTCGATGAGCAGCTTAAACTTTCTCTTTTGGTTTCTTAATACTTTGGATTCAGCAGCACTGGTGAGGATACAGCGGCTTGCTGTGCTGGCTTGAATTTTGCTGTAAGAGACACATGTTAGTAGGTGTGATGCTTGTTTGCTAGGAATTGGTTAGGTTCACTGCATGCTTTGCCGAACAGCACGTAGGGGATCTGCTTCGGATGCACTTGAGTCACTGATTTTGTTTCTTTTCTCCAGGTTGCCACTAATACAGAAACAAGTAAAAATGTGGGAAATGCCATTCTCTATGAAACTGTGCTGACGATTATGGACATAAAGTCTGAGAGTGGGTTGCGGGTAAGTTGCCTTTGCTATGGCCCTGTTCCTCCCCAGGTTGTATTAGAGTAATTTGTGTAGAGGACATGAAGCAAAGTTGTTTCACTCAAACATAGCTCTGCAGTTGGCTCTAGATAAGACTGTAGCCTCTTCAGAAAGTGGTATTTGGTTTTTGTTGGGTTTTGTCATTTTTTTTAATAACAAAAATAAGATAGCAAAGCTTCCTGCAGACTCTGTGCGCTTGAGAGCAGGAGAGCCTGTGCTGTGTTTGTCTTTGTTTTTCCTCTGCTGAGACAGCCTCTAGAGTGTTATGCTTTTGGCCAAGAACTGTAGTGGTAACTTGAACACATTGCCTTTAAGATCATCTTGAAACCGTGGAGATGACCAGCAGCCTTTTTTGATCACTGACCTTCCCTCACTCTCTCTGTAGGTGTTAGCCATTAACATCCTGGGCCGTTTCTTATTAAACAACGACAAAAACATTAGGTAAGTTGCATGAAGTGTATTTTGGCAACATCCAGTTTAAAATGCATGAGAAGCAATTACATAAAGATCATGCTGCAGTAGAGCTTTGCAGGAGACCTCTTTGGGAGGTACCATTGTTGGGGTTAGTATGTCTAGCTTTCTTTTTTTGTTGGGGTTAGACTGTCTAGCTTTCTTCTCTCCTGGTGCATTATTTTCTCTGTGCACATCTTCACTGTGGACCTGCCTTTAAGTTGATTAGTCTGGGTGTATGATGTGCCATCTCTAGGTATTTTGATTGCAAATCCTGTTATAGGTAGAAGACTCCAGCCTTGAGAATTGCAACTTGTACTAGTTTGCGGGTGTGACCTGCAGAGGTCTAATCTTTAATTGCCTTGATTTTTCAAAATCTTAGCGGAGACAGAACAACTGACATGAGCCCAGCAGCTGGGATGGGTGTTTGTCCAGCAGCAGGGTGGTGTAGGGCTCCTCACAGTTTAGGTGGTTACTCACTTTGAAGACAGGCCGGTCAGTCCCCTGGAAGGTTTCCTTTTGTTACGAGAACCCTGTTCTGTTGCAAAATAGGACTAAGTTCTGGGGGTGTGAGCATTTGTGCATAGGAATTCTTACTGTCAACTATTCATTCCTCTATGTCCTTATCTCAGATATGTAGCTTTGACATCATTGTTGAAAACTGTGCAGACAGACCATAACGCAGTACAGCGGCATAGAAGCACGATTGTCGACTGCCTGAAGGATCTGGATGTCTCCATTAAAAGGTAGTTGAAATATCAGTGACATCAACTCTCAAGTTGACAGCGTATGGAAAGTGAACAGGACATAGAGGGGGGGAAAATTACAATAATCTTGCGGAACTGTGAGCAAGGCTAGTATTAATGCACCACATGGTTCTTATTTCAAAGAAGGTAATGAAGATATGCAGGCACCTTCTTTGGGAGGCTGCACTTACGTTTTGGGCATCTAGGATTGGATTACAAAAACCCCTTTCTGTTTGCTTGAATTTTTCCAAAATGGAGTCTCAGTGGAGATGAGATTGTGCACTCAGAAGGTGGAAAGCCTCCATGGAGTATGACCCTAATCAAAGCTACTCTGACATACTCAATATTGCTGCTCTTCCCAGGCGAACAGGTACTGCCATGTTGTCTGGAAGCAGTTCTAAGCTGTCCAAATAATGTATTCTAGATGAAATTTGATTAGGCAGTGGTAGAATTCAGACTTAACTTGATAGTTTAAATAATGCGCTTACAAACCGTGTCCTGTTATGCATTCTTGGTGTTCATTTGTCACTTAAATAGCAGTATGTTGCTGCTGCTCTGGGCAGTGGGAGAGCTTGCAGCCTTACTTCAAACTAGAAGAGGATTTTTTTTGTGCTACTCAGTTTAAACTTCTTCCTCTTTTTCTTATTAGTCCAGTTATGTTCCTGTTACTCATAATAGTAACTTTCTCCTGTTTCTGTCAGACACTCAAAGGTACTCTTGAATTTTCTGATCTCACTTTTGTCCAACCTATATGGAATACTGCTCATCTAAATTGAGTTTTTCAGCCTGTCAGTTGCTTGCCCTATCAGAACTCTCTTCCTCATAGTTATCCTTTCTATAATTGATGGTCTGAGATCAGTGCAGCATATGACATGTCAGTCATGGGAACAGTTGCATCCCTGTTGCATCATGTGGAATCTGTCTGCGGCAGGCCAAAATTCCATTCAGCTATCGTCACATCATTAGTATACTTTCAAAATTGCTCAACCTATTTTTTTTCCTCTTGTGAAACTGATTAGATAGACCATAGAGTCTCGTTCTGATAGGTATTTTTCAAATATATGCCCATATTTGATTCAGATCTAGATTGTTAACAGCACTGCTCAGTCTAATATGTACAGAATAGGCAAGAAGTTGGATTTGTCTCACTTCTGAAACTTGGTTTTAACTGCTGTGTAATGGGTATCATGTAATCTATTTTTACAGTTGCAATCAAAGCACAAACACAAACTCATATCTTACATGCTGAGCAAGTCAGGCTGCTGTTGCTGTTCAGTGCCAGAGTCATTATGAGGCAAGGCTGTGGAACAGCAAAGCCCCTTCTAGGTTTTGAGTAGAAGGTAATAAAAGCATTTTGTTGGTGCCTGCTAGGAAAGCATAGGTGTGCTGCAAATGGCAGAGCTTCATGTCTAAGTGCTGTTGGAGGATGAAGCCTTTGAGTGATCCATCAGCAGAGCATGATGTTGCCATGCTGACACTCATGCTGCTGACAATGCACTATCTTCATTTAAGCAATATATTGACTGGATGTCAGAGTCCCCAGATAGCAGGTTTCAAGTGCTGGGACTTGAGGGAAAGAGGCAATACCTGGTTTGGTTTATCTTAAGCATGGTCTGTTCCCATTGTCTTTTAACCATTGCAGTACATTTTTGGTCCATGTGTTATATCTCAGAATGGCTTTGCCATTTAGTTCAAGTCTTCTTGTCTGTCTGCTTACTGTGATCAAACTACATTATTAGGATCTTTGTGGCAGGAATGAGCCATGTAATATGACTGAAGGTAAGCTATATGTATTGAGATAAATGTCTGGTATCAAGATTGCAGTGTACCTCTGTATATCTGCAGTATTGATATATCTGCTGTAACGTGACTGAAAAGTTAAGCCATGGAAAACTTGTAACCTACTAGGGTTAGGTGTAAGGAGTTGGGAAGAAATTGGAGGGATGAAAACAATTCTAATAATGGTATAAGTCTTCAAACAGGCACAGATTTAGATGATAAAAGGTAATAATTTAGTTATGTATTTCCACCCTAATTCTGAACACCTCTGTGTTTTCTAGGTCCCTGGGTATTAGTTAGGTAAAAAGCAAAATAATGCATTGACAAGTGGGGCTTTGAGCAGCTTCGTCTAGTGGAAGTTGTCCTTGCCTGTGGTGGGGTGGGGTGTGGAACTGTATGAGCTTTAAGATCCCTTCCAAACCAAACCATTCTATGATTACAGTAATAACAAGAGAGATGCTGAGAAGCAGTGCTGTCTAGTGTTTCTAGGTTCTTGAGAACAAATAGCTTGTGCCCAATACCATTGAGTTGGGTAACATGCCTGGTTTAAGTTGTTGATGTTTCATGAACTTTGGGAAAATACTAAGCCATCAGAAAAGATAACTGTTGGTGTGTGGTAAGTTGGCAAGCTTGGAACTGGAGCAGGAAATAATCAGTTGGACTGATCCTGGGGCTGCTGCCGGTAAATATGTGAAAGGATGACAGCAGAACTTGCGCATCCCAACCTTACGACTTTACTGAGAATTGCTGGAGTCAAACGCACATTGAAGTCTGAGCTATTCGGAGAAAGTATGTATTACAAAACAGACTTTAGGCCTTTTGGCATAATTTTGGATGTAACTTGTTGAAAACAAGCAGTACAAAATCACTGTGCACACAAAATAGTTCAGCAGCTGTCCAGATGATTTCAAAAGATAACTGAAATGGGGAAGGAAGTTTTTGATGTGCTGTGAGGATCCTTCTAGCCTTCTGGTAGGCTGTCTCAGTTGCAGGCAGAGAATAAAGTTCCTGGTAGTATGAAGAGGACACAACTTAGAGGTTTGGGTTCTGAGTTATACCAAATGCTCAATTTTGAAGAACAGTCAGGGCTTTTTAGTGAAGCTGTTTTAATGCATTTTAACATAACTAATTGCCAACGTTGTACAGAAATCCAATCACATTTGAAGATAGTAGCCTTAATTCAAAAACAGTCTCTCAGAAGAATGAGAGCTGTGCTAGAATCAGCTGCAGAAGCTTCAAGTAGAAAGGCTAAGGACTAGCCTCTGGCATCGTGAAGAGTACAACATGGAGTAGCAAAGAGCGAGTACTCTGTCTAGTTGTGGTGTCAAGTTGGAGGTGGGTTCTGAGAAGAGCACTAGGGTAATTTTGGGTTCTAGAAATGTTATGTAGTCTATCTGACAGAATACAGCAAAGCCTATTCGTTAATATTTTAAGTCTCTACTGTCTTTGAATCTCTACTATATGGAGATTGAAACAGGACTCTTCTGGATTCCTGAAGCTGGAGGAAGTGTGTTGTAACATGGATTACTTACTGCAGTTCTATGTCAGAAATGACCACCATGCAATTACAAATACTTGGGAAGTCAAACCTTAAAGTTGGTAGATTCTGGTGGCTGAAAGATGTTTCTAGCCTTTGAGACATGTGGATAGGTGTTTCTAGAGCACCCCACAACCCTACTCCCCCTTAGGTTTCTTTGGGGGTAGTATTTATTGTCTGCCCATGAATAGGAAAAACACTGGTACATTTAATGTGGAAGGCTGTTCTCAAAGGATTAATAAATATTGGTCTCCTAATGGAAAGGTAAGTGCATTTTAGTAGCTGGACTTTTGGTTTGGTGTTTTTGGTGGTGGTGGTTTCGTCTACTTCAATAGGTGAAGATACTTTGTTTTCTGTCTCTTGCCCTAGGCGTGCAATGGAACTCAGTTTTGCTCTTGTTAATGGGAACAATGTCCGTGGAATGATGAAGGAGTTGCTGTATTTCCTAGATTCCTGTGAACCAGAGTTCAAAGCAGATTGCGCATCTGGAATATTTCTTGCAGCTGAAAAGTATGGGGTCAATTTACTTTCCATTAATTTTTTGTACATTCTCTGTATTCTGAGCACTTGGTGTTGCTCCTTCCCTTCCTCAATCCCCCAGGAGAGAATATGTTGATCACATCTCCATTTGCTGATTGTGTGTGGTGTGTCAATTTTAACTCACTCTGTGGAACAGGACCCACTAGTGTGGCCCATATGGATAGTTCTTATATCACTAAACCAGTCTAGTGTACTGACTGCTGCTGCACCTTGGAATACATGTGCTGTCATGCTGGCCTTGCCCCTCTCCACACACACAGCTTCTGTGGTTAGTTGTACATCTGAGGTGATCTCATTACTGTTGAGCCATTGTAAACAGCAGCCTGACTTTGAAGTACTGTGTGTGCAAGATATGGCTGTGCTATATTATACAGCCTTATATATTCATTCAGCTTTCCAACGTTGGCATTAACACAAAAAAGTCAAAGAATGTGAAATGTGTTTTGTTTTGTGGGGGGTTTTTTTGTGTGTTTTGGATGTTTCCCCCCTCAGGAAAGAGTGGGCCAGGAAATAGCTGAATGGGGAGGTTCTGATGATGATGGGTTTCTTGCTGGTGTTGAAGGCTAGGAGTTTCTGCTCTAACTTGCTTTCTTAATCTTGTCAGATATGCTCCTTCCAAACGCTGGCACATAGACACAATTATGAGAGTCTTAACAACGGTACGTGAAACTGCCTCTCCTGTCTGTGACTACATACAAAATTTTATTTCTGTAGGAAGTTACTCACCATCGAGCTGGAGATGGCTATAAAGCTGGCAGGTAACAAATGCTACCACAGAGAGAGGAAGTACGCATAGATGGTAGTAACTCAAGGCAGCCAGTCAGAAACATGTAAACTCGGTAAATATGACTGAGTGTTTTTATAGAAGAAATACATGATTTCAGAAACACACAAGAATACAGGGTGTAGCAGGTTTTCCGCTGCAGTAATCAGATTAGCTTCTAAGTTAGTATAGCTCTTGTGCTGTCTGTAGTTCCAATATACAGTGCTTTCAGGGGAGAGTGAACACAGTCTTAAGTAACTTGCAAAGAGAAACGGGGTGAAGCACTATCTTGGAATTATTCCTGTCCTCTAACCAAAAAGTGAGATGCGGGCAAGATTCAGGGTCCTGTGCTTACTTGGCAGAGTCTGGCTTTGAGCAAGTGGTTGAATAAGCTACATTCTGCCCTCAGGGCATCTTAGACTTAAAGCCTTCATTTAACAGAGGAGTTTTCTGTGTTGCTTTTTGTTTCTTCTGTAGCACAGGATTTTTATGTTCCCACTCTGCCCTCCTGACAATTCAGGGTATCTATAGTATGGATTTCTCTGAGTATAGTTGAGTTCACTGGGAAAATGTACTGTTCTGTACATCTATCCATCTGAGCCTGCTCAAAATCAACCATAAAGTGCTTGGGGATGAGGAAGTTGATTTTTATTTCCATGCATCGGGTGACTTTTTGAAGGTTATCAGGAGATGCTGGGGGTTACTGAGAAGTTGGATAATGAAACCTAACAGCAGCCGTTCTTGCAGGCAGGAAGTTATGTTCGTGATGATGCTGTTCCCAATCTGATTCAGCTAATAACTAATAGTGTGGAGATGCATGCCTACACTGTGCAGAGACTCTACAAAGCCATCCTTGGTGATTACTCCCAGGTAATACCAAACTTGACCAGCTTCAGTTTCCTTGTTGTACTGCAATAAGCATGTTTACTAAGCATCGCAAGGTAAGTCAACATCAGACTGTGTAGCTTCAAGGGACACATTGCAGGGCAGGCGTGTCTTTTCTCTAAGTTCATGTATATTCTTTTTATTTTGTCTAATTCTCTTATGGAATTCTTGATCAAATCGTACATTCCTGTTTCTTGTGCTGAGAACATCCTTGGTTGGAAGGTGGGCTAAGTTTGCTCTGGGAAATGGGGATGGCTTAATTTGTCATACAGGTATCCGTTTATCTCAGGTATCTGGTTTTTCTTCTTCAAACAGCAACCCCTGGTGCAAGTGGCCTCTTGGTGCATAGGAGAGTATGGAGATCTTCTGGTGTCTGGTCAGTGTGAAGAGGAGGAACCAATACAGGTATAGCTTGTACCTGGCTGAGGCTGGAGCTGCTTGCTGCTGGCTGTGCGAGGGGAATGCTTGCAACAGTTACTTAGCACTGGTGTCCATGATGGTGATGGACCATGGGGACGAATCTCCTTCCCATGCTACAGGCGTGGGCTGCCTAAACACTCACAGCGTGAAGCGCAGCTACAACTGGTGGTGTGCTTTCAGTGCTAGCCTAGCTTTTAGGAGAGGTGTAGGGTCTTAGCTGTGTATTTTGGTGGTAAACCTGCTGTTCAGTGTGTAGAACAGGAATTGTATTTTAAAACTAATCTCCTAAGATCTCCACATAGATGCATGTGTCTTGTACACTCTGAACACAGTGCTGCAGGCTCACCAAGTTGCAGAGGAAGCATAACATGGCCATTAAGCAAGAGACAGGTTTTTACAGTATGTCCTGCAAGGCTTGCTGCAAGGCTTCCCTCTCTCCCAGCCTAACCTTTCTGTACCTTTTCAGGTAACAGAGGATGAAGTTCTTGATATTTTAGAAAGTGTCCTGATATCTAATATGTCTGCATCTGTTACACGAGGCTATGCTCTCACTGCCATCATGAAGCTTTCCACAAGGTTCACCTGCACTGTCAAGTGAGTTCTCATTGATGTACTGCACAGGGCTGTGTTGCAAATATGCTGGTATTGGTTGTCTTCAGTGGAAGTATTCCTTAGATGTGCTCTGCTTCCATGGTTTACAAGAATCATCTTATTATTTGTTGGCTTTTACAGTCCTCCTTTGCTTGCAGGGTGGAAGACTTCTGCTGATATGGACTGTTTTCTCTGTGAATGTCCTCTACTGTGTAGGGACTTGATAATCCCTGTTGCTGTTGCTTGAAAACCCCTTTGTGGGGAAGAGAAGTCCTTACTTTCAGTGGACTGTCCTTTCCAGTTCCTTTTTCGGGTGATGGAGAGGAAAATGGCCTTATTTCCTGCTGATGGTTTCGTGGTGCGGGTAGTTGAGCTTTCTTATGCTATACCTTGTGGTGGTATATTAATCACCTGCTGATGCTCTTGTGAAGGGACAGTTCAAAAATGGGTGTTGCATAGATACCCCAGGAAGACAGCAGACACTACTGTTTTAAATGACTTAGGCAGGACATCTGTTAAGCAGAGGATGTCTTGTGGATGACACATGTTAATCTCTTGCTTATTGCTGCTAACTCCATGGTGTGGTGTGTGCTTCTGTTTCCCCCTTGCCCCATACAGTCGCATTAAGAAGGTAGTTTCCATTTACGGCAGCAGCATCGATGTGGAGCTACAGCAGAGGGCAGTGGAATATAATGCACTTTTCAAGAAATATGATCACATGAGGTAAGTGCTGATGAGTTTGGAAAGGATCATTATAATCTACTTTGATCTCTTCTGTACCACACTTTGTGCTTTGAGAGCTTTGATGATTTTAGTAAGTTTATAGAGGAACTAGAACCCCTCTGTAGATGAGTTAGTGAATGTTTTAAGAACTTAACCTATCTTGGGAGATTATTTTGTGCTCAGAGACTTTCTCTGTCAAAACATTGCTCTGCTTTGAGCTTAAACTTGGCTGATTTTTACTTCTAAGTGTTGAATCTTAAATTTGCTAGCTGAGTAAGTGTCTGCAAGTAGCTTTTACCATGCTAGCATTACCACAGTTGTTAGGTTTTAAAATGTCTTTGGAATAAACATGCAGAGATCCATTCAGCTGTCCTCCTAAACTGTACTCTGAACTTGAGGTAATTCTTCCAACTGTTAATACATTTCAGTTTTTCATAATATCTTTTAAATTTACAGTATCTTATTGTAATATCTGCTTAAAATTTCAGATTCTGCATGCAAAAGCATACTATTTCACTGCACCACTCAGCATCTCTGCTTTAAAATTTGTGAGCATGTTAATTTCCTTACACCTTATCATTGGGAGGTGCCCTACTCATCACTGCTTTTCGCAAGTGATTCTTTCTTTATGAGAAGGTTAAAACCCTGTTTTATTTCAATAACTAAAGCCATAGTTCTTTGCAGAATAGTCATTAATCTGCTATGTGTGTAGTTAATTGTCAATATATAGGAGCACGACAGATTCTCCAGTGAGGATCATAAGATTGGAGGAGGTCTTCTGGGAATTAACTACCTCTACCCTAAAAAACTTTCCATAAGATTCCATTGGATAGAGGAGCATTAATTTTAGAGCCTAGATGAAAGGACAGAGAGAAAATGGGATGCCACTTGACTAAATACTGCTTTTGTTTGTAGGGGCCTCCAAGCCTTGTTTCAGACTCTTCACTCTTCTTTCAGTCCCTTTATTCTGTAGGTACTATCCTATTCACTGTTTGTAGAACACAGCATTCTTGTAGTTTCCACTTTTCTCTCCTCCCATGGAATCCATGCAGGAACTCAAAATTGTTCTTGGAAACATGATGTTTATGAGCACGGGCATGTGAGCTTCTTAGGGCTTCATGTAAAGCCTTATGAATGAGTGAGTGAGAAAAATCTAGCATAGATGCTTTTGATCCGAGTTGACTATTGCAGACAGCAGTGTCTAGTGATCAGCTGGCTTTTGATCACATGCAGTGTATCCTATTCATCGTTTTGGGAGATGGTGCACTTCAGAAAACCATGTAACTTGATTTAATTTACAAGTGAGCACCTGTATTTTCCCCCAGTATATTCTGGTGTTCATTACAGTGTAAAGGTCAATGTTTAATAGTTTCTGCTTATTAAGACATGGTCAAAAATGTGGCCCACTGTTGGGTTTAGTGGCACTGGAACATTTCTTTTCAGCCCAGAAGACAATGTGGCTTACCCCTGTTACATGCAGCGCTTTGCAGCTTGATCTGCAAGGGTAATGGCCTTTCTTGTTTTGTAGACTAGTTCTCTCAATACAGGTTTTCCTAGATTTTGGTCTAATGTCAGGATTCCGGATCCCATGCCTCCTCTTCAGTCTCTGTATTGTTTCAGGAAGGTGCTCTCTAAGGCTGAACTTAATCTGTTTGGAAACTTAATTTGGCTAAATGAGAGCATGGTGATTTGCTTGTCCAACTTTGTCACCTGTTCTAAGTGGTTAACCCTTCTACAAAGAGAAGTCAAATGCGCTGGCTCTGACTCAGTTGCATACGGAACAGAGCAGTTGTGTCCCATGTCTGCAGTTAGTCCACCATTGCTCAATTATTTAATCTTTCTCTTGGGTTTGTTATCCTAGCACCACAGTGGAAAGTGTGTCAAGTACAAGGGGAAAACAGGAGGCAGGAGGGTTGGTTTGTTTTTCAGCTGTCATCTAATGTATTTGCACTGGCACAGAATGCCATAATTGCTTCTGACCATCTCAAGCTGTCATGGAGTTCTACAGCTCCCCTGCTAGAAGGAAAAGGCAGGTTGCCCTGTGGTTATAATCTGCTGAATGACTGAGTATTTGGATTGGGATCCAGGAAGATGGCACAGTGTAACTATGTCAGCTTCTTTCAGGCCAGCCCTGCTTGAGAGAATGCCAGTAATGGAGAAAGTCACCACAAATGGCCCTACTGAGATTGTACAGACCAATGGAGAGACAGAACCAGCGGTACTGGAAACCAAACCTCCACCCTCTGGATTGCAGCCTGCTAGCCAGGTAACGGAAACTAATCTCGGATAAGTTTCCACTGCCTGTCAGACCACACTATACTAGCCACTGCCAACAGTAAGCTGAGACAGTCTCCCTCCCTCTCTCTGCCCCTTGCTGTGCTGGCCTGGTTATGGCTGCATCATCTCTGCTTCGATGGCTCTAGTGTCAAGAACAGGTGTGTGGGGGAGATCACTATGGGGAGGGCAAGAGCAGGGTGAGGTAAAGCCATATATCTCCCAACCTGTCTTGGTGTCCGCAGACTCAGTCCTTCACTATCTCCGTGGTCCCAAGAGCATGGAAACTAGATCTCCTGTAGGGCATGGGGCTGTAGACAAACTAGAACCTCTCTGACTGGCCAGCAGCTCTGTTGGTCTTCAATCTGAGGGCAAGTAGAATCCATTACATTTGCAAGGAAAAGCAACAGGAAGTTGAATATGTAACAATTACATCCACTCTTTCATTAGGCAAATGATTTATTGGACTTGTTGGGGGGAAGTGATATAACACCTGTAATTCCCACTGCACCTACAAGCAAGCCAGCTTCTGCTGGTGGGGAGCTCCTTGACCTCCTGGGAGACCTCAACCTGACAGGTGAGCAGCCTGTATCTCTTAAAAGTCTCTGTTCTCAATCCTGGGGTGGGATGAGCTGGCTTGTTCTTCACTTTCTACCAAGTGCTAGACGTCACACTTACTTTTACCAAGGTCCATAGTAGCGTACAGGTGGGAGTCAGGGAATGAAGTCACAGCATGATTAGTTGGTGAGACTTGAGCATTTTCACACTCTAGCTTGGGAATGCTGTGAGCCTTTCCAGGGAGGATTTGGGAGATGTGAGGAGTGAATTCCATCTGAATGCCTTTTAGCTCAAGAGGAGCCAGTCCTTGTTAGTGAAAGCAGAGAAGGGGAGGATGTCAGCACAGATGATTTGTGGAGCTCCATGTAAAATAATATGATATGCAGCAGTCAGTCTTTAGAGAAGGAGTAATTACTCTTCATTTCATGACAGCTAAGTAATAATGCTTCAATGTTTCTTGTAGGTTCTCCAGTATCTGCCCCTGCACCCCAGATAGCACAGCCTCCGTTCTTGCTTGATGGGCTTCCGTCACAGCCTCTCTTCAATGATATTGCTGCAGGTTAGGGACATGTAAATCCTTAGCCTAAGGTTCCACAGCAGCCAACTAGAAGAATAAACAAGGGGTAAAAAAGGGGGGGATTTGGAAGTAAAGTGTGGCACAGACATTGGAGCGGGAGAAGGGGGTGCATTTAATCTTCAGAAGAGTTCATGTCTGGGGTAAAGTAAATACACTCTATGATGTTGAGAATTATCTCCAGATTCTGGAGATTAATGGATTCCATGCTGTTTTGTTTTCTACAGGAATCCCCTCAATTACTGCATACAACAAGAATGGGCTGAAGATTGACTTCACCTTTGAGAGGTCAAACACCAATCCTAGCGTCACTGTAATCACGATACAGGCCTCCAACAGCACAGAGCTGGATATGACAGATTTTGTTTTCCAAGCTGCAGTACCAAAGGTAGAACGACTTAGGGCAACTGCAGGGATAGGTTGAGGGCCAGCTGCAAATACTTCGTGATCAGTGCTTTCATGTAGACAGAAATTTGCAAGTTAACAAGAATAGAAGCTGTTAATATGTTCTCTTAGCACTTAGTTTGGTCATGTCTTTCTAGTCTGAAAGTAAATGTTATATGTGCAGTAAAACACTGATTCCTACCAGACTGGACTACCTCTGCTTGCACAAAATCTTGTTTTAAAATCATGACTTTCTAGGAAAGTTACTAAACCACATTCAGAAAAATGTTAGGTCAAAATAAAAGTGAAGGCACTAATCTTTCCGTTTATTCTTAGTTTATGAGAAATATACCACGCTCTTTGCAGCTCTAAATACTTGAAAAAAAAAAATCCTTTGAAGCCCTTAGCTGCTTATGAAAGTTTAAATGAGTCCCTGCATGGTTGATCAATGATGGTCCTCCTTTAAGCAGTGATTCGTCTCCTCTTGCACTTAATTGCAGCACAATATATGGGAGACAGATATTGACTAGTTCATCATAGAGCAAACCATTTAGACATTTAAGTGTGATTAGAATGTTCTTCAAGTTTGGGAAAATACATTCACTTCTGGAAGATTCACTTCTAGGAGTTAGTAATGCTCTAACTCTAATTTGGGTTGGTTTCATACCTAAATGAAACAGAGGCCAAATGAAGGCCTCCCAAATGAATGGAGGCCATTAAAGTACAGATAGAGGGAATTAAGGAAAGAATGTGCCTCCTGGAGTTACAGGTATGCTGAGCAGTCTTCACTGTTTCTCCGTGTGTGACACTGGAAACAATGCATCATTGCTGATTTTGATACACTACAGTAAGCCCTCACACCCTAGTGTTTGTGCTGCCTCGATCTTAGTTATGTAGAAAGCAGGTGGGCCAGTGAAGGTTTTGTTGTTTACAGGTAGGGAATTTGAAGAATTGATTATTCAGAGCTGGAACCTGAACTCTTAATTTTCGTTTCTTTCAGTCTGCAAACAAATCACTTTATGTTCTTAGTCGATTAAGCGTGAAATTGTTTTCTCTTTACCCTTTCTTCAGACATTCCAGCTGCAGCTCCTGTCTCCCAGCAGCAGTGTCATCCCTGCATTTAACTCGGGGACCATAACACAGGTCATTAAAGTCCTGAATCCACAAAAGGTGAGTGATTCCAAGAACAATTATTAAAGATATTGTCTTGGAATTGTGCATTTAGTGACAGTCAGTCAGGGATGCTTCTCTGAGAGGTACAAGTGATGGTAGTGAATGATGTGTTTTAACGGCAATCATTTTGGCTAGGATTAGGAAAACATTATGAAAAAGACAAGAGGTGCCGGGCACAGGTTTCGCCTTCTATTGGGTTATACTGCTAAAACAGATTCACAGCTGTCCTAGCTTCTTGAATTCACTAAAGTCTTTTTCATTGGAATGGTTGTTAAACGATGGCCTTTCTAGAGGAGCTCAACCTGGTGGTTGTATGTGTTATAAAAGTGATGTCTGAAAAGCAAGTATCTTACATTGAAATACATTCAACCTTCATTCTTGCTGTCTGCAGTGGCATTACTTGAAATGTTTGTTATACAAAAATAGCTTGATACATAATCTTAACAAAATTGTCTGTTTCTCCAGTGGTGTTATTTATTTTTAATATTATTAGTGTATTTTTAAACAGCAGATGGGAAGAATATTTAGGTGTGATTTAATCATAATTCCATTTGTTTTACAGCCTTCATAGACAGGCTTCAAGACTGGGATACAACAGACTTGAGGGTGGGAGTGGTCCACATGTCCTCCATAAGAGGCTCTGCAAGTATTCAGATAGCAGCAGAAATAAAAATAAAGTTGGGATCATTTATTTCTTGGGTTGTGGGAGACCCTTAAGGATTTTCAGTATCTTTAAGAACTTAAAACATCTTCAGTTTTTCATAGGTTAACACTAAGGTACCGTTGTAGATGCTAAGTGTTGCTGCTAGGCTGATGTGCAAATCAGAAAAATTCTCAAATCTCAGCCTAAGATTTCACTGAAACAGCTGTTTCTAGTGCATAGTTCTTGTGGTTTCCATGCATCTCCCCTTATCTCTGTGTAGGGTGCTCCCCTTTGCCTAAAGGCACAAGACTATTCTCTTTGTCTTTTATACATCTGATATGAATTTCTCTGTGGTGCTGTGGAGCACCTTTCAAAGATCACTTTCAAAGTTATTTTGTGAACTTGGGAGAGTTTAGGAGTTTTCCTGTAGGGTGGCAGAAGTTTCAGTATATGCACTTCAGGTGGGACCCACAAGGTAAAACACGCACCGATACCAAGATATGGGGTACTCTCCTGTTGGAATACTGGAACTTGTATGAATGCTTCAGAATACAGAGATGCAAAATAGTATTATCCTATCCTCTTCTCTTGCCCACTCCTTCCTAATTCTTCCACTTCAGGCACATGTGCATCTCTTACTGTCCTTTCGTTTGCTACTGCCTGAAAGTACAGATTTGCAAGAGGCCTCTCCATCAGACAGTGTATTTACCTGGAATATGCTGAGTGAGGCAACTTTGGAATGTTGCCTGGCTACTTAGGAGGTAGCTGTCAGTATTGTAAAAACAAAAAAGTCTGTTCAACTGGATATGGACTGTCATTATGCTGGATCAAAACTGACCAGTTTGCCAAAACAATACTAAACAGCAAAAACTGCCACAAATCGTATTGATCTATCATTGATAAGGCATAGCTTTTTTATCCTGAGACTGCTTGGAGCAGTCATTGTCCTCCTTTCCTCCCTCTGCTGTCCCTTTTTTGTATTTTCCTGTAGGTACAGGGAAAAAGGCCAGAAATAGCCAACTTTTTGCTTTAAGGGTTTTGGGGAAACAGGTTTTTTCAGAGTGAGGAGAATAGGGAGCTTGGCTGGAGCATGCTGTGCTTTAGCTATTATTAAGGGCCACCTAGTGTCTGGCTGACAGCCAAATAACAGAGTGTAATACAACTTCTGAGCTATTCCATCAGAGGAAATATTCCTAGAGACTGTTTCCAGTCTTTCTTAGGCTATTTCCTTCACAGTGCTATGGAGCAATACTTGAAGTTTCCAGACCACTGTTTTGAATGAACAGCTAGTATGGGAAATGACACCTCTCCCTGCACACCTGAGTGCAGAGCAGCGGAGTTTGGATCTGCCTCCTGATTTCTTCCATTGCTAACTGGGATTTTAAGACAGGTATTTGTTTATTTAAGGACTTCAGTGCTTGAGAAAACAGGGCCAGTGCAGAGAGAGATGTGGGTAGGAGCTGTGCTATAGCTTTTGTGAGAGTTTGCACCTCATCTGAGAACTACAGAGACCAATCAATCTCCTATCAGATTAAGCACTAATCTGCAGTGTCATAGCTTATCCTGCACGTTCTTCCAGCAAGCTCTTGTGGTGAGGAAAGGCCCATGCTTTGTATTGATGGGGTAAGAGAGGGGAGCTGGATGTGGGGGGATTCACTGACCTTTAATAAAGACCTGAATTTGTTTTGTGTTTGTTTTCGTTTTTTTCCTTTTCTCTTGTAGCAACAACTACGTATGCGGATCAAGTTGACGTATAATCACAAGGGCTCAGCAATGCAGGATCTAGCAGAAGTCAACAACTTCCCCCCTCAGTCCTGGCAGTGAGGCTCTGGCACCATTCTTATTCTCACCCCACCCAATCAAAAGAACTCTGGGAAGAAGGTTGTGATCCTTGGCAATCCCCCAAACTGCACCATGGGCATGGGGAACAGATGAGACCTGCTGATGAGGAGGATTTTTCCTGAAGTGATTGCTGACTTTGAAGCATATCTGTTAAGACTAATCTCCTCTCCACCGCTGATGAGGCTGGCGGCTTGTGGAGGCTACTGTGCACTCCCTCACACATGCATTCACAGCCAGAAGCAACATTCCCTTCTCCCCTTCCCCATCTCTGCCCCCTGCAAAGAAACACAGCCTGGTTGGAAGAGAAGTCTGGAATTTCTAGCAGGGAAACTTTCTTCTCTGCAGCAAGTGAACAGCTGCCCCTTCTTTCTGCTGTCTCATTCCCCTGGGGTGGGCAAGGTGTGTTGTCCTTCATTACTAGCTGGATTCCTTCAGGCACTTTCATGTGGGGCTCAGATTTTGGGGATTTGGGGAATGTCAGGCTGCCCTGCCTCTTTCTTTTTGTATCCCCTGTGTCTGAAGGGGCTGGAGACTGCTTATGGCCTATTCAGTGCATTATTGTATACACCCACCTCTTAGTTACGTGATACGTACCAAGAGCAAGTTAGGCCTTGGGAGTTCATCTGCAGACCTGGAACAGTGCAGGAAAAGAGGTGCTGGTAAGACCTGATAAAATTGCTTTGGTGCTGTACTTGGAAATGAAGACCTTACACCTGAATTTTCTTTCTTTACATCAATAGCTACAGCCATGCAGATTCACAGGCAAGCGCCCCCAAAAACTGTGGTGATATATGAGAGATGTGGAGATCCAAGGAGCAGCTGGTTTTCTACCACAGATGGTTTCAAAGCCTTTTTAACCCATTAGTTGTGGTTTATGGGTAGAAAAGACATACTCAGTTTTGTAGATCAGTCTTTGAGCAAGGGCTCTGTTCCTGCTGGGAGACTCATCAAAGACTGTGCTGCAAAGTTGCTCTTCCCAGTTATTCCAGACCTTCTCCCCAGTTTAATTTCCAGAGCCTGTTGTAGACCCCTTGGATTCCATTTGAGTTACTTCTGACTGGGATATTTGTGTTGTATCTGTAATATTGGCACTGAAATAAAGACCATGCAGTTTAAAGAGACCTTTTCCCATTTTGTTACTGAATTGATCCCTGTAGTTTGCTCCTTGCTCCCCTTTCAGAGAAATGTGCTAGTTCAGGTTCAGACTGAAAGTCACTAAACTGTTTTTTTGAATGGAAGCCAGTTTGAGTATTTGAATCAAAAGATGTGAGGTCCACTGCTTTTCTAAGCTTACAGAAAGCTGAGTTCAGTTACGCTTCCTAGGGTGAACTGTTGTTGAGGTAGTACAGCTCTGTGAGTTCTCATGGAGGTGATGTATAGGATATAAAGCACGGTGTGACAAAACTATTCAGATGTTGAGCCCTCTTCAGGGAGGAAGAGGGGAAGATGTATCTTACATCTTCATCTATGAGTGTGGTGGCAAGCTGACAGAACTCCACCTTCCAACCCAGTGCTTTCTCAAAAGAAATAGATGGCACATCTGCTTTATTTCTCCTCTAGGGCTTTTCAGATACGGATCATTCAGTGCTCTAATGGCAAGCTTAAATACAGCTCTTTGTGTCTGCAAAAGTGCTAACACTAAGCTCCAAACCTTGCCAAAACCACTGCAGCAGTGGTGCACAGTGTACTTGGAAAATTGAAGACCTATTCTGCCTTTGAATTGGGAGCAGGAGGCCAGTAAAGGTTGTTCGGTCTGGTTTTAACTGCATTAAGTAATATCAATAGGACTGATTGTCACTGACTTAAGTGCTGGTCTGTGTAGTGGAATAAGTTGAGCTTTTCTTGGAGCACATTTTTTGCTGCCTTACTGATTAAACAGGTTTGGGCCATTGGATTAGCAAAGAGTGTTATTGTTCTGTTGGAAGTGCATCAGCATGGGGTTATAAAATCTAGAAGAATGATGTATGCTTTCCTTAAAAGTAATTGTGGGCTGTGTTAGGGTCATGCCTTGGATATCAGTGGTGAGATAGATGCTGTGCTTCAGCCAGAAGCATCATGGAGCAGCCAGTCTTGCGGAAAATTGCTGAAGTGAAGTCCATTTGTAGGTGCCGAGCATTTTCTTTTGTTGCTTTCACTTCAGCTGCATCTTTTCACCCCACTAGCTCAAACTCCGTAGTGTTGGAGGCTGAGCATGTTAAATCTTGACTCCAGTGAGCTCTGAGGGTATCCCAGGTACAAAGCTAATGGAAAGTCTTTACCTTAGTTCCTGAACTCCCCATAAGCTCTCCCATTCTCCTCATAGAATTGTATGTGGTCCGTTGTACCGAAAGCTGGCACACCTCCATCTGCATTGGTTTTGCTGAAGAAGAGCCCTGGTGCAGATTAGATGGGGAGAAGGAAGTAAATGGTCCCTCACCATTTTTCTTTCAACAGATGGCCTGTTCGTTGCAACATGGTTGGGAACAGCTTACCTTGTCCATCTTGTTGCTCCTGTTTTCCATGCCCTAGAGCAGCTGGGGCTTCTTGTTGGTCTCTGTCTGGTGTGTAGGGTAAATTCCTGATATGTTCTTGGCTGCTTCAGCCCCCTACGCACAGTGTTTGTGTTCAGGGAAATGGGTGCTGTCCCCTGTGTTTCTGAGTGGAGCTGGAGGAGGCAGTGCACGTACTTGAAATGCATTTTGCTTGAAGCCATCCCTTGGCTATGAAGGACTCCTTTGTAGCAGCCGAACATTCCTCTGAGCTCTTTGCCTTCCCAGCTAAGGACGAGTGCTAACAGTATGCAGGCAGGCAGGTTTCACACGTCCTGTCTGTAGCACCAGATGCCATTGCTTGCTCCTTGACCCCTAAGTGCAGCTCAAGCTCTGTGCTGCTTTGTTTTCTCACTGGGGAGTACTTGTGTGTCCGTGTCTGGGGCACTCTGAGGATAGATAGGGTGAGTCTCTCTTCCACTAGTTGAATGCAACAGTTCTTACGGCTCTGGTCAACATTTTCCTTGCTTCAGCATAAGGTGAATGTAAAGGGAACAAGATACAGACTTCACGGCTAATCTTATTCATATCTGCTTGGAGATTTTGGAGCTGGGAGAGACTGAATGTCTGGGTTTTTTTCAAGTAAATGTATTCTGAGTCAAAAAATGACACAGAGAACAGTGGCCATAATGGGCCTGAAGGCGGTGGAGACATGGGAACGTCCTAAGGTTCAACTTTGTACAGGTCTTGACGGGGCAAAAAATGGCCTTGAACAACCTTTTGAAGCAATAGCAGTGGGAGGACTGCCACCTGAACAGTACCTTGGGTTTGTAACACAGAAGATGCTGAAGCAGCTGGGAAAGGTGACTTTGTGCCTTCTCTGAAGCTGGGACTAGCTGCAAGACGGAGCAGCCAAGATGGCTTTTTTTTTTTTTTTTTTTTTTTTTTTTTAAAGCTGCTGCTGTGCTTTCTATGTGTTCATTTTCTACTTGGGGCTGTGAAGGAAGGGGCTGCTGGGCTGCTTCCCTCGGAACTTTCACTCTTCTGTATATTCCCTTTTCTTTCCTGATGTAATTTACATTTTACCTCGAGCCCCATCCCACCTCTTGGGCACTATAGTGGGGAAAAAAAAAAAAGGCAAACAAAAAACCAAACCCCAGCAAACCCAACCAAATTTCAAGTGAAGCCATGCCCTTCAAGCAGGGAGCCCGGTGGCATTCCAACTTCTGCAGACCTATTTTTGAGATGTGAGAAAACTAAAATGCTAAGTCTGAGGTGAGTGAGGAGCATAACGGATGTAAACATTTTCATGGGATGCATTAGACTTCTGCTGTGTGTATTGTCTTTTGGTTGAACAAATTACGAAGTGACTAATAAAATGAGTCAATATTCAATGATTTAAAACTGTGCCTTGTTGCTTTTTGCAAGTGCAGTGGGATAGGAGCTACTGATTCTTAATGTTTGGCCATGACAGATGATGTGAAATAATAAGGAAAGAATCTGAAAAACTTTCCAGGGGATTTTGGAAAGCAAAATGAGTAGACAACTGCACAACACTTGAGCACCTCCTGTGAACGACCACCCTGAAGGAGAGCTGGACCATCGCTAGCAGCAAGACTTGTTGGGTGCTAGAAGGGCATGAAGAGATCTGAGTGTGAGGAATGATGTGCCTGGTGTTTGCAGCCTGCCCTTGGATTCCTGTGCTCATTAAAAAGCCCCGTTCCACACTCCACATGCCCCTGGGACAAGCCTGTTGCAACCTCACTCTGCCAGAGCAGCACATGTGCCTCCTGAAGGGTTCCTCCTTGCGTTTTCTAGTTACATTGTATTAGGTAAATTTTCCTCTGTTTTCTAATACATAACTGCACTTCTCTCTGCCAGCTACCATCTCCTCTGTGTTGCCACATGTCCTTCCTTTATGGAAATTCTCTTGCAGCAAAGCAGTTAGAGACTGCAAAGCTGCAGCCAGATGTGCATTGTAATCAGGCCTTTCTGTAGGGAAAACCCAATGGAAACTTGTTTTATGTTTAAAGCTGTCTCGGCTTGTGTGTATCATCTGCAAGTCTTAAAACTAGTTGGCCTTTTCTGTGATTGCCTTGTTTTTTAATGGCATGCATGAACACAGATTGCTGGGGAGCACTTTTAACCTTGCTGCTAAGACAGCTTGTCTGCGGGTTCCTTGTTTTTAAACAGAAGAGCCCTCCAGATACTGGAGAATTCAGAAACAGTGCCAGGAACTGCCAGTCTGCTGGCAGTCAGGTGAGTCTTTGTCAGCCACGGTTCCGGAGCGGGACAGGCAGTGGGAGCTGCTCCTTGTCTCTCCTGTGCCGCGCTGGCAGCACTGTGCACATTGCGTGCGCCCAGGAGCGGATCACAACGCTGTGCAGGAAAACGCTCAGATAGACCCGGGGAAAGGCTGTAGATGTTTAAAGGAAACATGTAATAGAACTGAAAGCCTTTGGTGCAGTAATAATTGGAAAGCATGTCTGGACTCTGATGCTGATGGGAGACCAGGAATTGGTGCAGCAAGAACCGAACATGTGACAGGCTGCAAAGTGTTTGAAGTTTGGAACCATTGACGATTATGCGGAAAGCAAGAGGCTTTTCTTGTATTATTTTCGATGTGCTTGATCCTGTTCAAGGTGTCTTGAAGCACTGATCAAAACCTGGCAAGCTGCACGTCGTTATTAACAGACAGCAGCTGAGCAGCCTGAGCCAACGGGAGGGCCCTGCACAGCGCTGGGAGGACGCCGTGTGACGGTGACGGGCGCTCGGGAGGTAAGCGCGGGCGATCACTGGTGTGTACAGGTCAGCTGCTTCCCGTCCGCAGCGGTGAGCTCCCGACAGCAGCGGTGCAGCCTGCGCCCACGGCGGCTGCCCCGCGGCGCCGCGCGCAAGCGGACGGGCTCGGCAGCGCGGCCCGGACAGGCGGAAGCGCGGAAGCTTCCGGGGCGGGGCCCGCGCGGGGCGGGGCGGAGCCGCCGCCGCTGCCCGGTGTCTCGCCGTCCGGCCGGCGATGGGGGAGGCCGGGCCAGGGCCGGGGGTCTCGCCGGGGCCCAGGGAGGCGCCGGAGCCCGAGGAGGACGAGGCGACGGCGCCGGCCGGCGCGCGGGGGAGCCGGGCCGTGCCCCGCGGTGGCATCCGGGTGTTGAAGGTGAGGTGAGGGGGGACCGGGGCCTGCGCCGTGCGGGGCCGCCCGCCCGCTCCCGTACCTCGGCCGGGCGGGGACGAGTCGCGCGGTGGGGCCGCTCCGGCGGCTCCGCGCCGCGGTTGGGCACTGCCCGCCTCGACCTTGGCAGAGCGGCCGGGCGGGCCGGGGTCTCCCCTGCCTGCGGCCCGGCGCGGTGCCCGTGGGGCTGCCGCCGGCTCACGGTCCCGGCGGTGCTCCCGGCAGCCCGGGCGAGCGGCGCGGAGCGGCGGGGCTCTGCGGGCCCTCTGCCCGTGTGGAGGGGTCGGGCCGGTCACCGCGGCCGCCGGGTGCCGGCTCGGAGGCAGCCGCTGACGCTCCGGTTCCGCTGCCTTGCAGAGAAACGTGAAGCGCAACGGGAGCAAGAGCTGCTTGAACAGGAGCCGGTTTGGCTCCCGTGAGAGGGACTGGCTGAAAGAGGATGTCGGACGAGGCTGCGTGTATGTTTATGGAGGAGATTCTGCAGCTGCAGCTTCTTCAGACTTGCGCCTGGTCCTCTGCACGGTGGAGACGCCAGCGTCCGAGATATGCGATGGAGAAGGGAGGAAAAACCTCTTTCTGCAACTTCATGGAGACCTTGTCAGGTGAGGGCTGAGAAGGGATAAACGGGCTGGAAGCATTGGCTTTAGTCTGGCGGGGCTCTCTTCACTGTGTGCCTCCATAGGGAGCAGTCGGATGCAGCCCTGAGTAACGCTGTTCATAACACTGACGCGGTGGTGTGCCTTCTGCACATCTGGTTTGGCCATAGGTGTGTTAGCTGGGAGGGTTTGACTGGTGCTACAACCAGAAACATGTCCTCTTTCTGCAGGTAGAGGCTTCTGTTCGTATACTCCTTTGCTGTAGTCTGCGTTATGGACATTTTAGCATCCAGAAAAATTAAGCTATTGAAGAGGCTGTACTCACAGTAAGTTTCACTTATTCGGTTATTCTGAATAAGTGAAACCTGTAAGGTGCTTTCACAGTTATGTCATGTAATATTTATGTGTTAGTAATTTTCTTGCTAAGAAGAGTTGCCAGGTAAATAATTAAAGGTATACAGAAAGATAGTATGGTAAGGGTTGTATAAAGAAGGCTTAAGCATGAGGTTATATATTTTATGCCTGCAATTGATTTAGGCTGAAAATAGACAGCTCAGGTTTTAATGTCCATGAACTTTATGCTGTGTGGGTGTATTAAGGACTCCTCTGGATTTACAACCTCCCATTAGGTTCGTTAAGATTTAGACTTTGCATTCGTTCTTCTGGACTTAAGATCCAGTTATAAAGGTGCACTCCTGTCCTCAGGGAAGAAAAACTTGCTGTAGTCTCCTTTCCTGGAGGCTGAGCAGCCGTGCCAGCGCACATTGAACAGGACTGGTGGATGGTTTTTGATAGTGAAACAATAGTCTTAAGTTGCATGTGTCCAGATTTTAAAAATATGGGATGTGTTGGGTGAGGCAGGGGAAGGGAGGGCTCATGGTGAGGGATGTGAAGAATGGGATGGGGTTAAAACTGCCTGCTGACAAAAGGTGTTGAGACCTGCTGGCTCTGCCGAGTCTGGTTATCAGAACCAGGGATAGTTCAGTTAGAAGCACTGCTATCTATAGATAGGTAGAGGCTATCTAGATACATAGATATCTTTAGGGATAGTTGGACACCTTAACACAGCCTTCGAGGCAGCTGAAAATCTCCATGTGTTGCTTGAAGAGTTTATAAGGGAATTGGCTTGTTTTGGAGCCTAACAGGGAGCAGATTTGTCCAGTGTTCAGAAAGAAGAGCAGACCCTTACTGCAGCTCATGGGAAAGGCTAGGCAAAGCTTGTAGGTGCATTCAGAGAGGAACATTTTGACTTTGTTTAGCTTTTGAAATAGCTTTTTTGTTTGAATTGTTTTCAGTATCTGTGTCTTTTCTCATGCTTGGAAACCATGCCTGTCTTTGATTTGTGGCAGGCTTTGCACTGGATCTGCAAATCAGTCCTGCTACCAGTGTTTTGGAAGCAGGTACTGAGTTGTAAATGTTGACTTCCCACTCTTGCTGCCTCTTGGTGTCTCTAGCACTTTGTCAAGCTTTGTCTTTAATTTAATGAAGTGTTCTCTATTGCAGAGTGTCTTTTGCATATAAATCTCAGAATGTATTTGCCACAGAAGAGATCCCTGAATTACTTCCCGCTCAGTAAAGACATAGGAGTTCCAGTATTGCTTCAGTAGCATCTGTGTTATTAACAGGAAGCAGGCCTGGATGGGACCTACCTGTGTGTCCACAGGAAGATGACAGAACACTCAAGATATTCCCATGCCTTGTTGAGATAATTCCTTCCTTGTACAAAGTTTGCTGATTACTTTAATAACCTGTTCACAAATACAAATTACTCCATTAAGCATCTGATTGCGTTTTACTCTAGGTACATTTGTCTCCAAACAGCTTCTGAATTCTTCACCCTTATAATATCAGTAGGTGATTTTCAGAAGCTGAGTATGGCAGAGATTGATTTGGCATCTGACTTAGAAGATTGAAAGCTGGATGATGAACGGAAGAATAACAGAATTCACTTTAAGTATTCAGTGGTGTCCTCGTGATCATTCTGCATTTCCTTTTAAGGTCTGTGCACAGGGGAATCAGTTTCTGTCAGAACTTTCTTTTCTTCTCCACAGTGCACCTCAAGGATCTTTAGAGTTGTTCTAGCCAGAATCTTTCCTTATGTTAGCAACCTTTCATGTTCAGAAATTATGCCTTCCAGCAGAGGGGAGGATTAAACAAACTAGCATGGATACCTTCTTTGGTATCTGGACACCCTTCACAACAAAAATTTAAACTACAAAGATTTGAACACCTGACTGTTGCTTATGTTGCAGTTGCAGCAGGAGTTTTAGAACTATTGCTGCTTACTACTGGCTTTTCTTTCTCCTTACCCTGTGCACCTTCGCTTGACAGAGCTGCTTCTGTGATGAGTGGAAGTGTCCAGTATCTGATATGTGATACTGATGTGGATGTAGTGGGCTGTCTGTGTCAAATAGCAGGTGCTGTGACAGGCAGGGTGTTCTCCATGTGTGCTAGCATCCAGTGCATTTGCACTGGGTGCAAGATGAAGTTTCACATCTTGTAAGAAAATTAGGGAGTTTTCAAATCAGCATTCAGATTAATGCCCTGCAGCACTAATTCATAGAATCCCAGGCTGGTTTGTGTTGGAAGAGACCTTAAGGCTCATCCAGTTCCAATCCCCTGCCACGGGCAGGGACACCTTCCACTAGAGCAGGTTGCTCCAAGCCCCTGTGTCCAACCTGGCCTTGAACACTGCCAGGGATGGGGCAGCCACAGCTTCTCTGGGCACCCTGTGCCAGCGCCTCAGCACCCTCACAGGGAAGAACTTCTGCCTAAGATCTCATCTCAGTCTGCCCTCTGGCAGGTTAAAGCCATTCCCCTTGTCCTGTCCCTACAGGCCCTTGCCCAAAGCACCTCTCCAGGTTTCTTGTAGCTCCTTTAGGCACTGGGAGCTGCTCTGAGGTCTCCCTGGAGCCTTCTATTCTTAAGGCTGAACCAGCCCAGCTCTTGCTGAAGTAAAAGATGAGAAGAATAAAAATAAGGAAACATCAAATCTCATCTCCAGAAGGGGGAAGTATGGTTGGATACAGTATCCAGCTTTTTCAGGAGTACCTCAGAGAGTGTTGGGCAACATGTAGAACTGTGATTTAATTTGTGTGGTGTGAGTAGCGCTTATCTCTTTACTGTATAAAGGTTCTTCCTGTATTCTGGTGTACAAGCATATCGTTCAGCGTGTACTCACAAAAGCCTCTGTCCATTCAGCAGCCAGATTGGAGTGTCTGGTTTTTCCTTAGGAGATCTAGATGCAGACTACTTGAAGTGTTCTTTTTGTGAGTGACGCTCAAGCACTTATGGTTCCTGAGCCATGAGTCACATGCTGGAAAAGCTGTTTTCTGGTGAACAGAAGTCTTTAATAGCAAGGGAATTGAAGTCTAAGTGTAGTCAAGGGAAACTCGGGCAAGGCATTTGGAGATCCAGTCAAATATCTCATATTCTTCTTGGATTCTGCGCTGAATAGTGGAGAACACATCAGGGTTTACTGTATTGGAAGTCAGCATTGTTCGGTGCAATCTATTATTTATTACAGTTTCTAGTAGCTTGCCTGTTCCAGGACACAGGTACACAGGTTTGTCATTTCCAAGATTACCTCTCTCTGTTTCCGTAACAAAAAAAATAAAGTGGTAATGTAAATCTCAGTTACATATTTGTAGAAGTGCTTGGCTCTAAACTTCTAGATCTTGGCAGAAAATCTTAAAAAAGATCAAGAGCCTGCATTTGAACTGAAGAAATCCCTTCAGAGAAAGAAGCACTGAAGGCATTGCACTCCTTTGACCCAGTGCCTTGTCCCGTGTCCATCTCACAAAATGGGGAAAGAAAAAGCATTTCTTAAATCAGCTTCTCATGCTGATTGTATACAGAGCTTTCTTGTAGTTGGACTAGGCTCTTTTTCCAGGAGTTCCAAGAAACTGAGCAGTGTTGGAGTGATTGGTGGTGCTGCAAGTGGTGATCAGCACTGTTTGAATTTCCATTCTCAACTGCTGTTTACTTTTTGGGGAGTTTTGTTTGGCTTGGAAGCTATTTTCCATTTTACTTTGGAACACATGGGATCTGGTCCTTGCTTATAGGCTCTCCAAATTATGTCTGCAATGAGATGAGAAGTCTTCTGAAATAAAGTGGATGACATCAAGTGAGGTCATCCCAGTTGCAAGAGGCAGGTTAGACTTGTGATACTGAGTCAAACTTGGATTCTGCTTCTGAGACACGTTAAATGGTACCAGCAAATTCCATGTGATCTAGAGATTTGAAATTTGATGGAATTAGAACTAAATAACTAAACCTGAACAGGTGCTGCCTTAAACCTTAAACTCACTTTCCAGTCAGTCTAACAGGGGCTAGAAATACTTGTACTGAATTGCTGGCAGGTTGAAGAGCAGCAATAATGTGAGCTCAGTAATTTGGCATTATGTACCTTGAACTCCTGTGGATTCTGAGCATTTGTTCCACTTGTTTTGGAAAGTTTTGGTGGATTTGCATTTCACAGGATTTTTCTTCGAAGAAGGCATCACAGATAATTGGGAACAAGGCAGAAAACTCTGTCGTTGTCATATATGTGTGTCAGCATCTGAGTTGGTACCAGAAGAGAATAGTTAGGCCCGGGTAAGGAAAGGGGTGGATTGTGCTTTCTGCTGAAATTTATCTGAATTTGCATTAAACTACACTGGGTCTCTCTTTATTTCCTTTTCTTTACTGGTTTAAAGAAGGGGCAGAAAGAAAACACAGTTTCCAAAGCTTTTTCTCTTTGAAAAAAAGCACAACCACAAACCCCCACAACAAACCAGCAGTAGCAGCAGCAATGCCGTGCATTGCTGACAGTCACCTGATTACATTTTGAACTTCAAATTAATGCATTAATATTATCCTCATGTATGAGTTTTGGAGTGTACTTACAGTATGCAGCAAATTGTTATCTCTGACATTGCTTTTGGTCACATTGGAAGCTTCATGAAATTAGGATAAACCCTAAAAATCAACCAAAAATTATGACTGCTGGCAGACACTATGAATAAATGTTTTCTATGGCTAGGGCAGCTGATGTTTCAGAAACTAAAATTTAGATCCTACTAATCCATTCAAGGAAGGAATAAGAACAGATTTCCAAATGGACCAGCGCTACCAGGGAGGGATCCTTCGGGTGGATTTGAAGATGCAGAACAAGGTCTTCCTCCTTTGTTTGTTAAATAAAGCCTATTTATCGGTTGAAATTTGCCAATAACTTTCCAATTATATTTAGGCTGACTAAAGACTAGAGTCTGCAAGGCCTAATATAAGTTTGTTAGTCAGGAGAAGCTCCAAGAGACAATTTCTGAAGTTAGAGGAAGGAGGTTATCTCATGTGCAGCCTTCTGGCTAGCAAGTTGATGTATTTCCATGTAGAACAAAAAGGGGGAGAGCCAAGTTGCCCTAATCGGGTTTAGCAAACTTTGAATGGTAAGAACTGGTTTTCTGGATCAGCTGCATATGAACTACATTGTCTTTTCAGGATGAAAATGTTGTTGTTTTGGACGATAACTTTGAGAGTAATCCTGTTTCTGATCCAGAGATCCTGTGTGTGCAGTAAAGAGTTGCAGTGTATGTCCTTGAAATACGTGAGGTCATTTTAGTTTTTGAGGCGTGTCCTGTTGACTACAAAGAAAGTCTGGATGACTAGATAGTTGTAAATGGTGCATGTTTTACGAAATCAGTTCCACCTCGATTATGAGATGCTATTTATAAAGCTCTTGGTCATAGTAGAAATGCTATAGTATAATCATTAAAAAGAATCAGAAATATTTTTGTTCTTCAGTTGAGAAGCAGCAGCAAGATTCGGTACATACAGTAATAAAATACTTTGCGTTAAGACATACAGTGTAAATGATCTATGTGGGTCAACAAAGTTTAGTAGAAAACAGGTCTTACCAAATAAACTTGATGCTTAGAAATTTCAAGCTTGGTCACCAAAGGCATTAGTCATTTTTTGTACATGATGTTGGATGGGACTCTGAGCAACCTCATCTAGCTGGAGATGTCCCTGGTCATGTATTCCTTACACTTTAGCTGCAATGAGACTTGGTTAATCTTTTTTGTCTTCTCAAACTGCTTTCTTGTATGTTTTGACAGGCGGCTGGAGCCCACAGAAAAACCCCTTCAGATTGTGTATGACTACTTGGCTGGGTTAGGTTTTGATGATCCTGTCAGAATGCAGGAAGAGGCAGCAAACTCTGATCTCAGCTGTATGATTCGGTTTTACAGCGGTAAGAAAGTGTGTGTGTGCACACTGTTCCTATTCCTGTAGCTTTAACTATGAGGTGGAACTCAGCTGAAGCCCAAGTCATTGACCTTTTGGGTTTTTAAATGGCTGCATCAAACACCCAAAGTACCAGTAAGCATTTCTTAAAATAATGAGTTTTCAAGATTAATAGAAAAAAAATCCACAATTCTCTAGTTCTTTTGATCTTATCTGTGGCTTGAGAAAAGACAGCTCCACGGGAAGACACGGGGCATTTGTTTCCAGTGTTTACAACCAATGCCTTAGAGATCCTAATGAGACAAGAAACAATTGCAGTTCAGTCTAGATATGCCTGAAGATTGTACTTCCAAAAGGTGTATGGATATGGGCAAGGTGGGTCTGTAAATAGAGAGTAAAAGTGCCAGCTGGTTAACCATAATGCAGGCTGCTATTAGAAACTAGTGCATTTGACTACAGAAGTGAGACTTCTGAGTGGCCTGTTGAGTCAGTTTGAGCAGGATCCCATGTGCATAAGGAGGAACAGAATGAGAGTCATAGGCCCTAGACATTGGTGTATGCTGCTAGCAGTCAGAAAAGGAATTCATTGAAGTGAAGAGGAAATGTAAAAGGAATAAGGGGGAGGAAGGCTGATAGTGAAAAGATTTCATTACTTTTAAATACTTCACCTGTGTATTTTTTTTTTTTTGCATTTCAGAAAAAAATCAAAGTGCTTTTAATGGAAAATTGTTCTTGCATAGAGGAAGTGGGTAGGCTGACAAAGCTGCTAGCCATCATTTGTTTATTCAGTATCAGAAAAATGCATCGTAAGGAATCAGCTTCTCCACCTCAGACAAACCACTTCTGTTTGGGAGCTGTGTGCAGAAGAGGCAAAACAGTGTAGAAGTATAAAAGAGATGGAAAGAAGTATAACATGCTCAACTTATACGGTTTGGGTTTATAGGACAAGGAGCAGGGAGTCGGAAGCTATTTCAGCTGGAATGAGGAGAGGCATCAAGTATAGGGCTGTAGAGAACTTCTGAGGAAAAAATGAACATTAGGTATGTCAAGCAGGAGCTGCTGAAGGTTCATGAACAGTGACTCAACTTCATGGAACCAAGTAGGCAAAAAATGGAATTGAGTAGTTTCAGTCAGTATGGGAAGGTAATCCTGCTTAGAAAGAGGCTGTGGAGGAAGGATTATAAGGATTGAAGAGTGTTCAGGAAACCCGTTCTAAGACAGTAAAAGAAATGCTGACAAAGTGGTTCTTAAAGGTAGGGGTGGAATTAGAGGAAATGCTGTGGAGGATTATGCAAAGCCTGCAGCTGAGAACATAAGGAATGCCAGAGAAACATTGCTTAGAATAGTAGAGTCACAGAATGGTTCGGATTGGAAGGGACCTTTAAAGACCACCTAGTTCCAACCCCTGCAGCATTAATTCATAGAATCCCAGGCTGGTTTGTGTTGGAAGGGACCCTAAAGCTCATCCAGTTCCAGCCCCCGGGCACGGGCAGGGACACCTTCCACTAGAGCAGGTTGCTCCAAGCCCCTGTGTCCAACCTGGCCTTGAACACTGCCAGGGATGGGGCAGCCACAGCTTCTCTGGGCACCCTGTGCCAGCGCCTCAGCACCCTCACAGGGAAGAACTTCTTAATATCTAATCTAAATCTACCTTCCTTCAGTTTATAGCCGTTGCCCCCTGACCTGTCACTACAGGCCTTGGTAAAAAGTCTCTCTGTGTCTTTCTTATAAGCCCCTTTTAGATACTGAAAGGCTGAAGAAAGGTCTCCCCGAAGCCTTCTCTTCTGCAGGCTGAACACCCCAATCTCTCAGCCTTTCTTCATAAGAGAGATGTTCCAGCCACCTGACCATTTCTACAGCCTCCTCTGGGCCTGCTGGAGTACTGAGAGCAACCTTCATGTTTCTCTCACTCCTTAGGGATGTCTCTCGCATTTCTCTGCTCTCTAAACCACGACAGGGTTTTGTTTGTTTTGTTTTTCTTTAAAGTGCAACCTGTTTTGTCTTTACTTGTTCTGTACAATAACTGATTGTTACAGCTCTGCTGCTATTTGTACTCGCAGCTGAGAATGAAGAACAAAGGGAAAAGAAATGCCAATGTCCCATTTTTCTTTAGAAAAGCCATGTCAAGTGGAACAGTTAGATCGTATCCTGCTCTCTGGAGTATATAATGTACGCAAAGGAAAAACCCAGTTGCACAAGTGGGCAGAGCGCTTGGTAATCCTCTGTGGTACGTGCCTCATTGTGTCCTCTGTGAAAGACAGCCACGCTGGGAAGATGCACATCTTGCCTCTGGTTGGAGGAAAGGTGAGGTTTTTTTCTTTAATTTCCTGTGGCTTAGGAAAGAAGATATTGTAATGATGGGTATTACCCACAAGAAGTTAATCTAGGTTTTTGTTACAAATTGCTCCACGAACATGTGCAGACAGTTGTACAGCCCCTTTCTACATGCTTTGCTTAGGTGGTAGTCTTAAGGCTAATCAAAGGAATAGACACTAGTTTTGCTTTCATTTTAGTAGCCGGTGTTGTGAATGGGCATTCAGGAAATGATTACTTCTTGGATCTACTTCAGCAGAAAGATATTGAGAAGGATTTACCTCTGTGTTTCTCTCCAGTAGCTACACCTGTCGTTTAAGCAAAATGTAGTGTTACTGGTAGTCAGTAGTACCTCCCCATACACCTCAGATCCACTGTCATTGCTGGAGTTCATGCAGACTGTTGTGGTTTCGATTCTCCCTTTGTAGGTGGAAGAGATGAAGCGCCGGCAGTACACACTGGCTTTCACATCTGCTGGAGCACAGGCTCAAACGTACCACGTTTCCTTTGAGACGCTGACAGAGTACCAGCGGTGGCACCGGCAGGCATCCACGGTGAGGCCCGGCCAAGGCCCGGGTGGTGGGTGCAGGGGCAGGAGGGGTTTGAGATGCAGCAGAGATGAAGCTGGGATGCCAGGAGATGTTCCCAGACACTTTCCAGCTTTCTTCATTTCTTGGGTGCTCAGGACTACAGAGATTTTCCTTTAGTCTTATTTTGTCTCTCTGCCTATGCAACAGTGTTGAGTGATAGTTCTGCATTGTTTTCACCCCTGCTGCACCTATTGAGAGCAGCTAATCACAGGTCACTAGAGCAAACCCCAGGGACTGGTTGACTTTACAGACATGGAAACTTGTAAATTGCACCTGTTGCTGTACTTGCACCTGCCTAAACTGTGGCCTGGACTGGCATGGTGCTACCTTGTTAGGCTTGAGTTAACACAGACATCGTAGGTCAACAGGGAAGTGTACTTTGTTCAGAGCTGCGTCCTTACTCCATATTGAAGTACAATTAGATGGTGATAACTTAATGCTGAGCCACACTTTGACCTCATATACATATATATATATAACATTATGAAATACAACGTGAGTTCAGGATAAAGCAGGTTGTAAAATCTGGAATGAAGGACTGAAGACCTTGAAACAAAGCATTCTTAATGAAAGGAGATCTGATACTTGCAAAGACTTCATAATGTGTTGCAAAATCATAATTTATGAAGCCTTTTCATCATAACAGGTTATGGTTCCAATATTATACCCTGAATAATGTAACAAAAGAAAGTAGGAAGAAATCGCTAGGCCAGGCAGAGGTTCTGTAAACCTCGAAGGACTTAACTGGAAAGTCAACTGCTTCCTGTTGCTGCTTACATCTTTGGAATGCACTCGGAGGTTATGCTTTCTCAGCAGAGTTTCCTCAGCCAAAGACAGGGTTTTCTCTATTTCTTTGGTTCTCTTGCGGCCTAGTTTTTAGAGAGTTCCTGTTGCATGTACAGAGCAGGGCTTTCTGTGTGTCCTAGTTGGTATCCAGGTAAGTGTCCTTATCAGGGGGCTTGCAGAAACAAGAGTAGCAAATGGCATAAATTCATACTCTGTGGGCTCAGTTTCCTGCATGGACTCTATCTGGCAGGTACAAGGGGTTCTTTCAGGTTCTTGCAGCTTGTTTAGCGGTTTTTGGCCTTACATTAGACTTCCAGTGAAAATTGTTGCACAGTTGCAGCTTTTCCTCCTCTTTTTCAGGTTGTGTCTATGCGACTTAGCATGGTTGATCTTTCATGCTACAGCCTTGAGGAAGTACCTGAGCACCTCTTCTACAGTCAAGACATCATCTACCTCAACCTACGACACAATTTTATGAGATCAAGTGGAGCAGGGAGTCTTGACTCTCTTTGCAGGTCTGCAAAGAATTCTTTTTCTTCTACATTTGAAGTTCTTGACCTGTGCATCCAGGAATGGAGAGGAGGGGGAGTGTATTGCCCATGCTTGTGGGGATGGGAAAAAGATTGATCTTCAGGAAGCCCTAACAAATGAGGGGCCCAGGAAGCAGAACTGAACAGTGCAGGCAGCCATAAGCTTCCAACAATTGGCAGTATTCATAAACTCCCTTCCAGAGACCGTTTGTGCTAAGTTTGGTCTGAGATGAGCCCTGTGGAGTGATGTGCCATTTGTATGGACAAGATGCAATAGTAGTTTAAGGCTGCTGGCTAAACAGAGAACATTTTGGGGTATAAAATAAAAGGTGAGGGAAAGCATTATGCTGCTGTTGTGGGTGTTTGTAAGGAGAAGTACAGATCTGAAAAAGCCTATTCTGGTAAGTTTTTCGTGTACATTTGGAGTTGTCAGAGGGCCTGTGAGACTTCAGCTTTGTTTTGGGAAATGGTAATGATCTGCTTTTAAGAGAGTAGCAGTTGTGAGATGTCATGGAAGCATAATACAGTCATCTTAGGTAAGTGAAGGAGTCTGACAGAAATATTTTTAAATCAATTCCTGAGAACCATAAAAATCTAGAGGAAGATTAGTCTTGATATCTACACTAGCCATGCCAAAAAGAATGCAACAAATTACTCTATGACTTTTGAAAGCTGTTAAGAAACCTGTAGTAATATTGTCAAATGGCTCTGTGTTTGGAACACATTATGCCTTAAGAAAAATGTATTTGGAGAAACTTTGCAAAACTACTTTTTGTTTGTTTGGTTGGTTGGTTGGTGTGGGTTTTTTTGTTCTGGTTTTGTTTTTCTCTAGGGATGTATTACCAGGTTATTTCACTTTTCTTCCTACAGAGTAATGAGATACCTAAGTATCCATGAGGATATATGGGGGGAAAACATTGCTCACCTGTGTGAATTCCTTCATTGAGAGTCAGAGTCTAGTCTGGTTTTGTTTCAATTCCAAACTTGTTTAAATGTTTTCTAACTACTGAATTGTAATAGACTCTGTTATTAGAAAAGCTGCTTAAAATAATTCAAGATTTTGCTTTCTACTTCTCTTCACACACATTATATGATGTTGAAAACTGTATCAGAGCTTCATTTTCTAAAATGCGGTGTCCTTGGTTCACAGGATCAGCAAAGGGGCTTGAAATTTCTTTTCACCTTGCATGTAGTCAACAAGAGATCTGACATGTCAGAAACTCGACTCTTTTCCTGGCAGTGACTATGTCTGATGAAGCCGAAATCCTCAAACAAACAAAAGCCATAAAAGAAGCCCTCACTTCACACAATCTTGAATAAACAGGTAGCATTAGGTAGCCCACATAAGGCTGCTCATTGCCTTTTGACAAATTTGCTTTCTGAGGTTTTTAGGATGTTTATCAGGTCACAGCCCCAAATGAAGAAACTCGCTTCCTTCCAGTAGGTCTTATCAGTGACCAGATAAGTGTCAGAGACTGACAATTCCAAACAGCAGAATTTTTTGCAATGGTCAGGTCTCTTCCCCTGAGGAAATGTTTGACATTCTAGGAGTCTAATTAGCTATAACTGTAATAATGGAACAGAATAATTAACTAAAAGGGAGTTATTAAGCAAAGAAAATTAAATAACCTCACCTATTTTGTTACATCTTCTAGCTTATTTTGTTTGTAAGGTACTGCCTTTCAACTATCTCCCTTTACTGGAAAGCATTATCAAGTTTGATCTTCATTGATAAATGTGTGTGTGTGCACATGTGTATACATAGTGTGTGCCTATTATTACCATTCTAGCTAATTGATACAGGGTTGCACTGGGATGCTTTGGCAGCAGAGCAGGATGTTGTATTAAACTCAGAATGTTTCAGGCCATCACCAGTTTGGGCTACTGAACAGAGCATGGGCATCCCATTGCGGGTTTGTGGCTGTGTTTCCACACGTCTTTGCTTAATCTCAGTATGTCCTGTGAGAGTGCAGGCCAAAACTTGAGCCATAACTATTTCAGGATACTTATTCCCTCTAATACATGGTTCATGTATAGAGCTTGAATGAGAGTTGGGTTTGCATTCCATTCCTGCATCCCTACTGCTTGAGAGTACTGGGGCAAAGGAGAAGGAACAGAAGGGGAACTGAGAAGGCTTTTGAGTATTGTCCTCCCCATTGAATATGACAGTCTGCTCAAGGAGTATCAGAAGAAGCTGTGTCATGTACCAAGTTCCCTCCAGCTTTTGGAAACTTTAATGCTCCTTCTGTGTTTGCTTTGATATTGTTCCAGAGGGATGACAAAAGTCATCTATGCTATTGCATTAATGCCATGCCTCTTGGGGCAGCTTCTCACCACACTCTGCTAACCACAGGGAAAGAGCTGCTTGGTGTTAAGGACAGCTGCCATACAAAATGCCATTGTAGAACTCCAGAAAAAGCAGTTTCATGAACATGTTTTCTGATTTTAAAACCTGACAACTGTGATCTGCCTTAAGTCTCTTAAAGTTGAACCAGTTAATGAGAAAGCTCAAATCTGTAGGTGTGTCGTCATTGTTTCCTCCTTTTCCATTACTGAAAATGAAGTTCTGTGTGCAAGCTTCTGATTTTTTTATATCATTGTTAGATCTTTGCATCCTACAATATGTTCCTTTTAGGAAGTTAGCAGTACAGCATCTTTCACTTGCATTACAAGAGCGTCTCTCTGTGGCCGCAGCAAATATAAAATGCCTGGCCTTTATTTAAATGACAGGGTGCTTTCTCAAAGCAAACAACCTGTGTTAAAGTTTCAGATATGCTTGTTCTTTTTAAAAACGCCACCACTACCACCCCCCCCAAAGATTATAAAGCAAAACAGAGAAATATAATGCATTGTTCCTACACAAATTGTTCCAAGTATCCTGAATCTGAAAAAGGAGTCACTATAAAGAAGAAAAGATTTCAAAACCTTTCAGTCTTGTGCTTTAAGACATCTCCAGCTAGGAGTAATATTCTTCCTCAAGCTAATTAACCTTGGGTTTGGTACCTATACTTACCATTGCATAACAAAAAGTATGGTAGTTGGAGCAGATTGATGAACTACATGTTTCCAAGAAGTACTTCTCTGTTAGATTCACAGTTGTCTCATAAAAGTATTATGACAATTTTCCCACTAATTAGTTTCTGATGGTTCCAGTTTGGGATGATGTTCTTACTTGGGGAAGAACACTTTTGTTTCCTGTACAAAGAGAACTCTTTGAGAAGAACCTCTTGCATATTACCTCAGCCCATGCTCGATTTCTTCTCTCTGTTTGGACCTAGCACAGTGATAGGAGCTGGAACAGGCAACCATCTGAAGACAGGTGGGACTGTAGCGACTGAGGGGGTTGTGTCAGTACTTGCGTGGCACTCACGCAGGTAAATTGGCACTTTAGATGTGGAATCTCATCCAAAGACCTATGGATGCAGGTCTTGGGGTTTCACAGCATGAAGTCAGTGCTTTCCTAGTTTTCTCTTGCAGAACTCCACTAGGCTTTCTGTTGTGCCTAGCTTGAAAAGGATATTCCCCTCTTCTGTTTAATTCTCTGAACAGTTCCAGTTAATGTTTTCAGCTACTGTTTTTCCAAGCTGCACAATTATAGTCTGTTAAATAATTCTTTGAAGGTACATTTTCTGAACAGAATGTTTTCGGACTCCTTAATCTTAGTAACAGTCACTGGGAGGAAGCCTGTCAGGAGTCAGGGTTCAGAAGGTTATCTTTGCCCCCCCCCTCCTTTTTCCCCCCCCCCCCAGTAAAACCATGGTAGCATTACCCCTGAGGTACAAATACCATGACTTAAAATCAGATTTGTGCAGAAACTCCCATAGTGAGTTAGCTGACTGTATCACCAGTGTATGACTTAAAAATTCTTCATAACTTGTTTTGTATGGTTTGCTTTGAGACCATGGAGGTTGTGAATTAACTAGTATTCTTGCCAATAGGTTTTCTCAGTTGAAGAGCCTGAACCTGTCTCATAATAGATTGGGAGAGTTTCCTGTGTCACTGTGCGAGATCTCTACTCTGACAGAGCTTAATATTTCCTGTAATGGCCTTTGTTCCTTGCCAAGCCAGATTGGCAAACTGTTGAAGTGAGTATATTCTGTTCATCTGCGGTCATAAACATCCTTGGTTCTTTGGCTGAGCACAGCTGAGAAGAGGGTATGGCTTAGGAAAGTGTGCGTGCTGGGGCAGCTTGATCTGTCCATGAAGACTGAGTGATGGATTTGACTCCAGCAGAAGGTCAAGAACCAAGATGTCCAATAAGGTTTGGTTTTCCTTGAAAATGAAGATACCACAGTATGTTTATACAGTTGCCATTTAAAGTCACTGGTATATAGCAAATTAGCATTCATCATTTGTGACTTCCTGCCTATTCTACTACCTATGTAAAATATATTAGTGTAAATCAGTTTTCTAACAGAGATTAATGGATTTTGCCTGTTTTGGAGTGGCCAAGGAAGACATGTAACACTCAGTTATAATGCCTTGAATCACAGGTGCCACCTTGCTGAAGTGGAGTAAATGTGAAGGCTGGGTTGTTTTTTGCAGGGTTTTGTTTGTTTGCTTTTTTACTTTGGGGTGACTTGTATGATTTCTTGTGGGTTTATGTCCAATTTTTATGTAAATTTGAAAGCATCTTGTTCTATTTGCATCTGCTGCTGTCTTGCATTCCCTTGCCTGCTGTCTTCTCATTTTCTTCCTATATTCTCTTGTAATTCTTTTTTTTTTAACTACTATTATGATGGTGCCTTATCAGTTAAACATAAATATTATGTTTCCATAAAAACAGTTAGGAGTTTCTAAAGACTGTGCTATCAGGGCATTTCCACAACTGCGGGTGGGTACAGTGGAACATGTATGGAGATCAGTGAGGCTTTGCAGAACTAGGGAAGAATACATATGCCTCTCAATTTCAGAGGCCTAGCCTGTGGACCTTATTTATATGAGCAGGAGCATGCTGGTTAAATTGCTGCAGTATTCATAAGTGTCACACACAAAAGGGATTGCAGATTTCTTAACTGTTTGCAAGTTTCAAGTATAAGGGTACCTTGTAAGACCAAAGACACTCAGGTGCAATTCCTTAATCAGTACTACGAAAACATTACAGCTGCTGATGTAGAAAAGATGAAGAAACATGATCCAGGTGAAATATTGTCTGAAGACAATTGTACTGCTTCTCAAATAAGTTAATGTGCCTTTTTCTGGAGCTGCAGAGGTGTGTGACTTTCTGAATTTCTGTTTATTATTTGCATTTAAGGTTTTCAGTGCTGATGCAGTTTCTATTAGAGTTTTAATTTATTATATAAAATTTTTCTGCGGTAACTTCTTGCAGAGGTCTAGTGACTTTTATCAGCGCTAGTATGTTTTGATGGCTTTCTACAGAATTGGCTCAGGTTTGTGTTAGAAAGAGGGTTTTAACATGGAAATACTTGAGTAATGCCCTCTGAAAATTTTGTCTTAAAGTGTTTACTGGAATAAAAACATTCTCCATTTTCCCCAGTAGCTACCCAGAATGCATAAAAGCTTAAGCTTAGGTAAATTTAAATGGAAGACTGCATTTGTTTAGATAAATACTGATATTGAGCTATTCATTCCTTGTGGCCTGCTCTACCCCAGCTTGTATCTTTACAAAAGGTGTGTACACAGCTACACTGGATGTAAACAAGTAATTTCCAGAGCAATCTTTTAGCTATCTGCAAGCTGTGAGGGAAGAGCTGTGTGCAGGCTTATGTTTTCAGAGGTTTACAACTTAGTTATGTGTTCAGTCAACTTTTATGACTCCTTGAGCCTTTATCTGTAAGAACTTTTTATGGCCCCAGATTGCATTTCTGCCACCACTAAGCACTGTTCAGAAAGTTCTTTGTTGGAACATAATCATAATGAGGGAATTGTATTTTGTGGGTTAGAGTCTCAAAAGCCGTGTAAACTTTAAAACAATTAATCTTGCAACAGAGAGCTACACTATTCATTTCTGAAGGTCTGAAAGGACAACTAGAATGTAAAACCTGTTACCAGTGTGTTAGTGGGACAGTAATTGTGATTAAACTGTGCCATTTGTAGAAAAACAAGTGATTAAATTACCTTTCATTTACAATGTAAGTACTGATTTGTGTTTTAGTTATGCTAACTTGGAAGTTTACCTCCAAAATAATTTAGGAACTGTTTGGTATTGTGTACACTCAGTTCCAAGCCTACTACATGCATGATAAAAGTACTTCTTGTGTATAAGAATAAAATTAGCTGTTACGTACCTTTAAAAAATAGCTACACTAACACCACTGATATGGAAAAATTCACTGAAAATGCTAAATGTGATGTTTACTTCTCTTTGCTGAATTATTTTCTTTCTCTTTTTCACTGCTTCAGTCTCCAGACCTTATGGCTTGATGGGAATTTCCTCACATCCTTACCAGAAGAAATGGGAAATCTTCAACAGCTCAGCTGTCTTGGGCTTTCCTTCAATAACTTCTGTGAACTTCCAGCAATTTGTGAGAAGCTCATCCTCATAGACAAACTGGCCCTGGCAGGGAATGTACTAGAGACCCTGGACCTGGCAGTGCTGAATCGTATGAGTCACATCAAAAATGTGGACCTGAGGTAAGGGGTTGAAACCTGCATATGGTTATAAAACAGATTGCTACTTCCCACTTATAGCAAAGGAGCTGTGTTACTTCTAGCACATTTTGTAATAAACTAGGTGTAGGGTTTTTTCTCTTACTGATTTTTTAGCTTTTAGGGAGTTCTGTTTCTAAGGGTGCAGTGCAGAATTCACTTAGAGCTACGTTAACTGACTAGTGCCTGAAGCCACTGAATGCGATTCAGCCCTTTTGTTTCCTCTTTTGATAATGCTGTTACCATGAGCTGCTGCAGTTCTTTGATCTCTCTGACCCTTTTTTGCCTTCCCTTGGCCCTGAGATGAGATCCTGATTCTTCAGGCTGCCAACTGCAGAGCTCTCAGAAAGGGACAAAGAACTTTGTGGTGAGGCAGTCTATTACCTAGTCTCTGCATTAGCTTCCTGTGTCATTGCAAAGTAGCTGTCTCTTGGCCTGGCTTCTCATTTCTAGATTGGTCTTCAGAATCTCTTAAACACTGGGGAATAAGTAAAACAGTTTCACATAGCAGTGCAGACAAAGGAAGTGTTTTTCTTTGTATTCACTGCCTGAAATCCATCACTGCTCCTCACACATTTGTCTGTGCTTATCTTTGGCATTAGCCTTCACCAGAACTCTTCCTTTCCTCTCCTGTCTTCTCTGTTCTTACTGACGTCCAGTGGTCAGTGTCCTATTTTCTGACTTTATAACTCTTATCTCTGAGTGTTTAGGCTGAACAACCTGAAGAGAGCAGCAGCTGACACTCTGGAGGGGAACAAATCTGTGACGTACATGGATTTACGAGACAATCAGATGACAGATCTGGACCTGAGCTCTTTGGGCAGCCTGGAGCAGCTGCACTGCGAGCGGAATAAGCTGAAAGAGTTGACACTGAGTGGCTTCTCCCTTCGGGCCCTTTATGCCAACAGCAACTGTACGTCTTTCTGCCTTCTTCACTTATTTTCTTCCTTCCAAGCCCTAAGAACAAAAGAGAACAGCCCTTTGCCCTTGTCGTGGTTTAAGCCCAGCTAGTAACTCAGAACCACGCAGCCGCTCGCTCACTCCCTCCTTTCTTCCTCCCCCTGCTCCCAGAGGGATGGGGAGGAGAATGGAAACAATGTAAATCCCGCAGGTTGAGATAAGAGCAGTCCAGTAACTAAGGTATAATACAAAACCACTACTGCTACCATCAATAATAATAATGATAAGGGAAATAACAAGGGGAGAGAATATAAAACTAAAAGCGGAAAAGGAAAACAAACACAAGTGCTGCACAATGCAACTGCTCACCATCCACTTTCCAGCCCAACCCGAGCAGTGATCTGGGCCTTCCGGGTAACTCCCCCCAGTTTCTATAGTGGGCATGACGTGGTATGGAATACCCCTTTGGCTAGTTCGGGCAGGTGTCCTGTCTCTGCTTCCTTTCCTCTTGTTCCCCTCCTCACCGGCAGAGCATGAGAGACTGAAAAGTCCTTGATCGAAGTAAGCATTACGTAACAACAACTAAAACATCGGTGTGTTATCAGCATTGTTCTCAGGCTAAAGTCAAAACCACAGCACTGCACCAGCTACTAAGAAGGAGGAAAATGATTGCTATAGCTGAACTCAGGACAGCCCTCAACCCACAGACAAAATACTTACACTGATGTTACAGTAATGAGACCATGTGTGATGGATCTTGTGAGGTCATTTCCTAGGGATCACATATGCCTGTATGTGCGCAGACTGTGTAATAGGGGGAGGTTGTGGTGTGAAGTTACTGTCCAGGGAATTCCTTTTCCAGTGAGATCTGTTTGGGAATCCACAAAGTAAAAAAAAAAATAGAGTTTTCCCTTGTTCTGGTGTCCCATGTGGCAGATGGAGAAATGGAATAGCGAGAAGCTCTTGTGCCATATGGCAGATGTATGAAGTGTGAACTCTGTCTTAGGAAGGATGAGTAGATACCTTGAGTATCCCTAAAGTAAGACTGAGTCTCACTTGCTAGCTGGTCTGCTGCTTCTCTCTGCTTTCCCTCTGAAGCTCTGCAATCATAATTATTTGCTTTATTTCATCAGGTCTGTCAGCTGTCAATATTTATCCAGTTCCTGGTCAACTGACTTGTCTAGAACTCTCCCAGTAAGTGACTGTACACCACAGAATATAAAGCACGTATATGGACACCTTTGCTGTTTTCTGCAGAAACTGTCTGGAGCTTTTAATCTTTTGAAAGAGTTGAGAGCAATTGAGGGAAGGCACTCCATCTTCACTGGAAAGCCCAGCACTAAAGAATGATGACCCAGACCAGAAGCCCTTCTGAACCTAGTCTAGGTGACTGGCTGTCCTTCAGCTGTAGGCTGTAATTAGCACAAAAAGCCAAGCAGGGGCCGCTGGACAGCTTACTGGGCTGAATGGTGGGAGTCTGTGGAGCAAACATTTAGAGTAGCTGCCAGTGATCTCTGGCATCATTGCCGATGCCTGCCCTTGGAGCAGTGTTGTGAGACCTGACCACCTTTTGCTCTGGTTCTAGGTTGAAGCACAATAGCAGGATGACATAGGGTGACCTGTTCTGCTGGTGTCAGTGCTGTAAACCAAAAGCCTAATCATCAGGGCCTTGCATGAAGACTTTCTACCAATCCTGCACCAGTTCAGCTGGTGTTACACAACTACCCATGAGATAAATTCCACATGACTAGCTTGGATACTATTGTTCATTTTCTGCCTATTGTTTTTGGTCTGGCTGTCACTAATGTCATGCAGCATTCAAACAGGGTATGTTCCATATGGTGTGCTGGTGTCTAGCTTTTTCCCCTTGCTTTTCTCAGCAATCAACTGCAGTGTGTCCCAGACTGGGCCTGTGAAGCAAAGAAACTGGAAGTTTTGGATATGAGCCACAACCTCCTTGTGGAGCTTCCATCGAGGTCAGCAAACCTTCTTATACAGAGCTGAGCTTTCTTCTATGGTGAGCTGAGTGGGGAGAGAGAAGTAGTGCTGTTCCATTTGCTTTATTCCTTGTTGTGCAGAGATATCATCCAATTATTTTCTCTGTGCAGCTTCAAAAATAGTCTCTATTCAAATGTTGGAAAGAACTGACTTCCAAATCAGCTTCGTGAATAATAGGAGCAAGGTAATTTCATCCTATGCTTCTGGCTTCTACTGCAGCTGTTTGCACTTGAAGTAGAACACACTGCCGTGATTTTTTTTTTTTTTTGTTATCATAGTATCTGTGAACATAGGTCATAGGTGAGGCCCAAATAAGCCTTGCATTGCCCCACAGAGATTTCATCTGTTACCTTTCACAGGGAGATAGCAGAGATATGATACATCTGATCTCAGAGGTAGCTTACAAAACACATCATCAGCCAACTCTTCTCCTTGTTTCCCTTTCAGTTTCTTCAGAAATGCAGTAAAGGGGAGCCAAGAACTGAGGTAGTTTTGCGGATGTTTTGAATGACTTCTCCAGGGTACCAGGGATACCATGGGAAGGAGCAAAACACAAATATTCTTAGTCTAACAAGTGTGTTTGGTGGAGTGTGATTGTAATGAATGAGGCACAGTCTCTAGGGTAAGCTATATTGGAATAGAGCAGAAGGGTGGATTACAGTGAAAAAATTTAGAGAGCAAGTTGAAGCAGTTAAAGCATTAGGTGTAGGAAATTATCTCAGCAGTAACATTCTAATGGTTGTCAGAGACGACTGTATACATTAAAAGCAAGAAAAGGAAGTAACAAGGATGCAGGAGTGACAATTTAGAAAAGAATTTTAGCCATGCCAGTGGATGAAAAGGACCAAATTTTAAGTATGTTATGTTAAAAAAACCTGCAGAATTCAGATGCAGAAATACATATTCTAAAAAGATACTTAAGCATCTTTAAAGATGCCTAAGTGCTGGAATTAACTGCATCCAATGGGGATCTCTTGCAGTATGTGTTTGTCGTCAACACTGTATATCTTGTGCACAGTTAGAACTCTGCCAGCATTCACTTCCAGCCAGTGATCAGGTAAATCCATCAGACTAAAGCTTAAGGAGCCTCACACAAGGGGATATCGTTCACTGTGAAGTTGTCGGATGCAATTCTTCTTGGAGACAGCTAAGTGTAAAAGAGTGGTGACAGTTTTGGGTGGAGATACCCATCCAGCTCTGGGTGAATCAGCTTGAATGAGAAAATTGGTGTATCTATATTTGAATGGGTTTTGGTTTGCTTTTTCCCCTGCCCCCCTCCTCCCCCCCCCCAGTATAATTAGCTTAGAGAAGCCACAGCATACAGAAAGAAATTGAATTAATTGATCTGCATGGAGCAGTGCACTAAGGAAGCTTTAACATTCAATGCTGCGAAGCTGTTCTGTGCAGGGCAGTCAGAACATAAACCCAAATTACCACCTCATGCAAATGGCCGGGTTCTGGGCAATGCCCAGGTGTGTTCAGATATCCTTTCTCAGAATTCCTGCAAGCAAGTCTCTGAAGTTCATGGGGATAGAGGCCTTTTCCTTCAATAAGCACTGCAGTTCTGGAGAATGTGACAGCAGCCCCAGAAGTAACACAGGAATGCTAAGCAGCTGCTTAAAGCTCTGGATTTAAACTGACACAGGGGAAGTGCTTCTTTCTGCTTACAAGTGAAAACAGGCATTTAAATGCGTCCTTTCTGACTTCTCTTTTTCTGTTTGCCTGAGAGAATGCTAGTCACATGCTCACAGTCATATCACAAGTTACTAATCTGCAGTAGCATAGAGGAAAATGTACATTCACTTGGAGGCATTCAGAGTGACTTGAGGCACCTTCTACCATGTGTGTTCTTACGCTTTGTCATCGTTTACATTTTATGAATCAGTCTATTTTAATTTTTCTCTGCTGTACAGTCAGATTATAACAGATTAAATACTACCTTTTCCCACACCAGATGTGAAAATGAGTGAACCAGGCTGACAGACAAACCCTGTGTCTTTCTAGGATCCTCAGCAGCTTGAGCCTTCGGAAGTTGATGGTGGGGCACAATCGTCTGCAGAGACTTCTGCCTCTTGTAGAACACATTCCGCTGGAGGTGCTGGACATTCAGCACAACCTGTTGACTAAACTCCCAGAGACGCTCTTTGTCAAGGCTCTGAAGTGAGTGGCTGTAGCAATTGTCTTTTGTCTGCATTAACCTTTGATACTATAAAGGCTGATAGTGGCACCTGTGTGTCTCTCCTTGCAAGGTGCCATTTGCATAAGAGATAATGAGGCATGCAGTGTATGAGGTGGTAATTCAGGTACCATAAGGGAAGTCATCAAGCTAATTCGAGAGAATCAGTCCATGTTATGGTTTAATAACAGATTTAATTAGGCTTGCCTAATCCAACAGTCAACTGAAAAATTAGCTTTGGTTGCAACTGTTTCTAAGATACTGCCTGAAGAGCTTTGTCTTTAAAAGCAGTGCGTAAATTTGGGGGCAAAGGAAAGAAGCCATATGGATTTTCAGATGTTTCAGCAGAAAATACATCATGTCATTGGAGAACAGCGAGAGACACCCTTACAAATGAACAACCCTTCATAACTGACTATTCAGTCATGAATCAACCCTTCTTTTAAAGACTAAGAGTTTATGTAGTCTGCTTTCACCAGTATTACCCACACCCTCCACAGACGCTTCAGAACGCACTTTTACTGTAAAATGCTGTGTGCATCTGCAGTGCTATATAACTATTAAGTCATTAGACTCATAAATCTTAATGTGAGTAGGGATGTTACACTGTGTTGTCTGGCCTCCTGTCTAATGCTGTTGTTCTGTCCACACTGGCATTTGTATAACTCCTTTTCCTGCTGTTAATGGAGTGGTTTATATGATGTGAAGTCTGATTTTTGCCCTTGCTATGGTTAGCCTCAGGTACCTGAATGCATCTGCAAACAGCCTGGAGTCCTTGCCCTCTGCATGTACAGGGGAGGAGAGTTTGAGCATGCTGCAGCTGCTTTACTTGACCAGTAATAACCTCACAGATCAGTGCATCCCTGTCTTGGTGGGACACCCAAGCCTACGGATCCTGCATCTGGCAAACAACCACCTACAGACTTTCCCTGCAAGGTAGGTGAGGTTGGCGGGGGAGATTGTGCTCACCAGGAGGATGTTGCCTGTGTTCCTGCAATTGTGTATGAACTGGGGTCAAAGCACGATGCTCTCCCTGTGGCTTGATGACAGAGCCTGCTATTCCTACACACACCTGCACTGAGGAATAGCATGTTAAGGGGGATTAGCACAGGGTTCTGTTGGCTGCAGTGGTTCTTGTCCTGGAAGAGTTGGGGTTGTTCAGCCTGGAGAAGAGAAGGCTTCGGGAAGACCTTGGGACCTTTCAGTATATAAAAGGGGCTCATGAGAAAGGCACAGACAGACTTTTTACCAAGGCTTGTAGTGACAGGACAAAGGGCAACAGTTCTAAACTGAAGGAGGGTAGGCTTAGATTGGACATATGGAAGAAGTGTTTTACAATGAGAGTGGTGAGGCGCTGGCACAGGGTGCCCAGAGAGGCTGTGGCTGCCCCATCCCTGGCAGCGTTCAAGGCCAGGTTGGACACAGGGGCTTGGAGCAACCTGCTCTAGCGGAAGGTGTCCCTGCCTGTGGCAGGGGATTGGAACTGGATGAGCTTTAAGGTCCCTCCAATCCAAACCAGTCTGGGATTTTATGATTTTCCAAGTGTAGTTTAAGAAAACTTCAGCTGTCTATGCATAATGATAAATACACTCATCACTTTCATGTAAATCTGTTTATTCCTACAATGTACAGACACAGCTTAGGGGTTTTTGCCAGTTTTAAGATTAAGTTACTACAATCTCCTGCTTTAGTGCTTTACAAGTCAGGTGTGAAGGGATCTGTCTGTTATATAAATCCAAGCCAGGCTTGGGGACCCTGAGCTCTTATGAGAGCATCTCTTAGAACTTTTGGTCTCCTGTCTATAAATTAGAAATGTAGCTCATAAAGGGCAGTGTCTCTGGATACCTTATCTGCAGGGTCAGAAAGTGCCAAGTTCTTGCATGTAAGATGTAGTGTTCTTTTGTTTCCCCTTCAGCAAACTTAGTAAGCTGGAGCACTTGGAAGAGCTGAACCTGAGTGGTAACAAACTGAAAACAATTCCCACAACAGTGGCAAACTGCAAGCTGCTTCACACACTTATTGCACACTCTAATGAAATCAGCATCTTTCCAGAGATCCTGCATTTGCCCCGTATTCAGGTATTCTTATGGAGAAGGTAAAGATGTATCAGGGGAAAGTTTGGGCTGGAGGATGAAGAGTAGCTGTTAGTGGAGGAACTGGAGATCCCAGCATTCTGCTTGAACAACCCAAGAAGGCGGCACAGAATATGCATTCTAGATCTATTGATCTAGAGTTGATCAAAGATGGTTCGTTTCTCATTCGTCTTTACCCTTTGTCTCTGACTCAATGTATTTCTGGTTTACTACCTGAGACAGGAAGTATTAAATAGCTAGGCAGATCTGTACTTATAGGCCTGCTATTAATCTTTAGTGTGACCTATTCTTTTGGTACTGGAGTCCTTGCTATTGCAGGTTATAAGTATTTGCTGCTTATAAATTGTTCTTCTACTGATAGATCAGACCCATTTTCAATGACCTGTTTGTGGGATACAATCAACAGTGGGGTTGTATGATGTTTGGAAAGAGCACTGGAGTAACTCATCACATGACGCAACAGAGAATATTGTGTTTTCTTTGATACTGCAGTTTGTGGACTTGAGCTGCAACGAGTTAACTGAAATCCTAATCCCTGAGGCACTGCCAGGTGCCTTGCAAGAGTTGGACCTGAGTGGAAACACAAACCTGGTGCTAGAACACAAGACACTGGATGTCTTCAGGTGAGCCATGGAGATGCCAACGCAGTAGTGACCTGCACAGGCAAGAGTAACCCTTCCCAGGAGGGAAATGGGATAGTAAAGTGTATCACAGCAGTTAATGTTAAAATGTCCCCTAGTTTTCTGTCTTATAGGAAGGGAAAAGTCTGGGGCCAAGTCATCAGAGCAAGGAAACAATTTCTCAGGTGGTATGAGGTTCTCCCAGCTGTATCTGGCAGGAGCAGCTAGACATCTCCAGGAGGCCAAGACCTTAAACTCCTCTCCTTGGTGCAGTTCTTCCCACAGGCTGCTGTCTAAAACTCTAAATTGGACAAGGTGCTTTGGCCACAAACTGCTCAGCAGGGTCTAGGAGACAATGACTTCTGTTCTTCTCTCTCTGTAGTCACATTACCACGCTGAAGATTGATGCTAAGCCCTCCCTCACAGCAGACTCAGCACTCAGTTCTACCTTCTGGAGTCATGGAGTAGCTGAGATGGCAGGCCAAAGAAATAAGTGAGTATTGTGGCCTGCTGGACGCTGACACTTTGTCTTCTCAGGGTGCTGGGTGGAATGCACTCTGAGCACCCAGGCAGATCTGTTTTGCTTAGGAGCTCATCTGTCCCTCTGTCTCTCCGGATCTCCTGCTAAGTCTTAGTTACTCAAGCCTCCAGCATTGTCCTTTCCCTCAGTTTTCACGCTTACCCTGGGACTGTGCTCACCACCCTGGCAGAGATGCTTTTTCTTTGTCTTGGTGCTGTGCCCACTGCCATCTCCTGAGTGTAGGCAAAGAGGGTTTGAGAGTTCCAATAATAAAATGCAGCTCTGCATTCCACAGGGCAATGAATGTGGGGCAGGGGCTTTGCTACCCTCTGAGAACAGCACTCACATCAGGGTGCCTGATGGCTGTGGTTTTAGGGACCATATAACCTTTTGAGGTATATTAACTTTGCTTATGTGCTTTTCTAACAGGCTGTGTGTGTCATCCCTGGCTCTGGGGAACTTTGCAGAGGGGGTGGAGGCTGTGTATGGCATGTTTGATGGAGACAAGAATGAGGAGCTGCCTCGCTTGCTGCAGTGCACCATGGCCGATGTGCTCCTGGAGGAGGTACAGCAGTCAGACACCATGTTCATGTCCAACACCTTCTTGGTCTCCCACAGGTAGGACAGTGAGCAAGCTGGTCCTGGTGGGACCTGCATAGGTATATCACTTAATGTGTTAAGTGGGGTGAGGCAGCCCTCCAGAATGCCTGTCACTGGAGTCTGGAGCCTTCCTACACCTTCTCCTCCAACAGGAAGCTGGGTATGGCTGGGCAGAAGCTGGGTTCCTCTGCTGTCCTTTGCTATATTCGTCATGATGGGGCTGATCCAGCCAGCAACTTTTCTCTGACGGTGGCCAATGTGGGGACGTGCCAAGCCATTCTGTGCCGAAGTGGAAAACCACTGCCTCTCTCCAGAGTCTTCAGCCTTGAACAATGTTCAGAAGAAGCCAAGAGAGTCAAGGAGCAAAAAGCCATTATAACAGAGGTTGGTTTGGACCCTCTTCAGTTCAGCTTCTACCCTCCTTTAAAAGCTTGGTAGAAATAAATGAGCTCTGCTGCAGGGAAGAGGATGGCATGAAGGTGTTCAAGTGATTTTTATGGTGCTTCCTGCTCTGCTGCTGTTGCTGATTAGCTATTCAGAATGGCATATACTTAAAACACCTATTATGGCCTGAGAACTATAGGTGCAGGATACCAAGGATGGCTTGGGGAGAGAAGGAGGAAAGAAAATAGGTGTGGAGCTAAAGGAGGGGAGACCCGTAATGGAATAGTTCAGGCTGGAAAAGACCTTTAAGTCTAACTGTTAACCCAGCACTGCCCAAGTCCACCACTAAATCATGTCCCCAAGCACCACATCTACATGTCTTTTAAACACCTCCAGGGATGGCAACTCCACCACTGCCCTGGGCAGCCTGTTCCAACGCTTGGCAACCGTTTTGGGAAGAAGTTGTTCCTAATCTCCAGTCTAAACCTCCCCTGATGCAGCTTGAGGCCGTTTCCTCTTGCCCTATCACATAGTACTTGGGAGAAAAGAGCAACCCCACCCCACTGCAACCTCCTTTCAGGTAGTTGTAGAGAGCGATAAGGTCTCCCTTCAGCCTCCTTTTCTCCAGGCTAAACACCCCCAGTTCCCTTGGCTGCTCCTCATGGCACTTGTGCCCCAGACCCTTTACCTCATGCACTAAGTGCATTGCTTTGTCATAGAAGCCACCTGATGGCACTCAGGATGATCTGCTCCATACCTTCCCTGGCACCAGGGTCAGGCTGACAGGCCTGTAGTTCCTGGATCCTCCTTCCAGCCCTTCTTGTAGATGGGTGTCACATTTGCTAAATTCCAGTCAACTGGGACCTCCCAGTTCATTGGGAATAGCACGGAAGGTCCAAAGAACTGGAAAATGCGTCACTGGTGAAACTGACAGAAATCAGTGCCAGTCACAGTAGTTTCATGCTCAGTGGGTCTTTTAAGCAGGTTGCTCAATAAAAGTGTTTCTAGCAGGGGTAATCTGTTCATGTGTGACAGCTCTGGAAGGTGCAGTATTCCATAGCAGTCTGACTAAACATAACTGGAATCAATGCAGTACATTAAATAGTTTAAAAACTGATGAAAGGATTATGAAAAATAAAAGTTAAATCATTGTCTAAGGAGACTTCCCTGCATCTGTCCTCTGCTGGTTTTTAATACTTGGTAGCAGCAGCAACATTTAACACCGAGAGGATACAGAAATTAAGAACACTAATTAAGAAAGAAATTAAACCACTGGGAAGCTGTGCACTTTGTATGCATGGACTTGGAACAGGCTCAGAGGGCTGTGGGCAGTTTTCTGTCCAGTACACTAGTGCCAGGCTGGCCAGGGGACTACCTAGCAGGAGCAGGAAGAAGGTAAAATACCTCCAGGTTACAGCAGTAGTGTAAGATTCCTACTTGTTCTTTTCTTCCTCAGCATGCAGCGGCTACACTTCAGAATACAGTTATATGTTAAGCAAGAGGGAAGTAGTTCAGAAAATAGACAAATAATTTACTGTCTGGATAATCTGCCTTGCAACAAGGAAGTAAAAAGTCACTATCTTGCTCATACTGCAAAAACAAGTTTCAGTAAGACTCCTGGGTGAGGTTCTCTGATCAGTGTGCTGCAGGGACCAGAGCTGTGCATTTCAGAGGAGTTTGCTGCAGTTCTTCAGAATGTGACAAAAAGTCTTTTGGGATAAAAATGTGGTTTTGCCAGCATGAGTGATGAGCAATTACTGTACCTGGTGATCACATACAGTAATGTCTGTGCTGTGTCCCTTGACCTAGATCCCTTTCTGCTGTGCTGTAGCTGTGTACTGGCATTTCTCAAGGCTGCAAACCAGTATATGGGCAGGGGAAAGTCTGCTCTGCACATGATCTATAGCAGATCTAACCCACTGCCCTGTTCCTTTTGTCTGCAGGACAATAAGGTCAATGGTGT